>NC_092710.1:80315183-80603683 GCF_047496885.1 Scyliorhinus torazame | reverse complement strand
ACAGCACTACCTCAGTACTGGCCCTCTGACAGTGCAGCACTCCCTCAGTACTGACGCTCTGACAGTGCAGCACTCCCTCAGTACTGACCCTCTGACAGTGCAGCACTCCCTCAGTACTGACCCTCTGACAGTGCAGCGCTCCCTCAGTACTGACCCCCTTACAGTGCAGCACTCCGTCAGTACTGACCCTCTGACTGTGCAGCACTCCCTCAGTACTGACCCTCTGACAGTGCAGCACTCCCTCAGTACTGACCCCCTGACAGTGCAGCGCTCCCTCAGTACTGACCCTCTGACAGTGCAGCACACCCTCAGTACTGACCCTCTGACAGTGCAGCACTCCCTCAGCACTGACCCTCTGACAGTGCAGCACACCCTCAGTACTGACCCTCTGACAGTGCAGCGCTCCCTCAGTACTGACCCCCTGACAGTGCAGCGCTCCCTCAGTACTGACCCTCTGACTGTGCAGCACTACCTCAGTACTGGCCCTCTGACAGTGCAGCACTCCCTCAGTACTGACCCTCTGACAGTGCAGCACTCCCTCAGTACTGACCCTTGGACAGTGCAGCGCTCCCTCAGTACTGACCCTCGGACAGAGCAGCACTCCCTCAGTACTGACCCTCTGACAGTGCAGCGCTCCCTCAGTACTGACCCTCTGACAGTGCAGCGCTCCCTCAGTACTGACCCTCTGACAGTGCAGCACTCCCTCAGTACTGACCCTCTGACTGTGCAGCACTCCCTCAGTACTGACCCTCTGACAGTGCAGCACTCCCTCAGTACTGACCCTCTGACAGTGCAGCACTCCCTCAGTACTGACCCTCTGACAGTGCAGCACTCCCTCAATACTGACCCTCTGACAGTGCAGCACTCCCTCAGTAATGACCCTCTGACAGTGCAGCACTCCCTCAGTACTGACCCTCGGACAGAGCAGCACTCCCTCAGTACTGACCCTCTGACAGTGCAGCACTCCCTCAGTACTGACCCTCTGACAGTGCAGCACTCCCTCAGTACTGACCCTCTGACAGTGCAGCACTCCCTCAGTACTGACCCTCTGACAGTGCAGCACTCCCTTAGTACTGACCCTCGGACAGAGCAGCACTCCCTCAGTACTGACCCTCTGACAGTGCAGCACTCCCTCAGCACTGACCCTCTGACAGTGCAGCACACCCTCAGTACTGACCCTCTGACAGTGCAGCGCTCCCTCAGTACTGACCCCCTGACAGTGCAGCGCTCCCTCAGTACTGACCCTCTGACTGTGCAGCACTCCCTCAGTACTGGCCCTCTGACAGTGCAGCACTCCCTCAGTACTGACCCTCTGACAGTGCAGCACTCCCTCAGTACTGACCCTCGGACAGTGCAGCGCTCCCTCAGTACTGACCCTCGGACAGAGCAGCACTCCCTCAGTACTGACCCTCTGACAGTGCAGCGCTCCCTCAGTACTGACCCTCTGACAGTGCAGCGCTCCCTCAGTACTGACCCTCTGACTGTGCAGCGCTCCCTCAGTACTGACCCTCTGACTGTGCAGCACTCCCTCAGTACTGACCCTCTGACTGTGCAGCACTCCCTCAGTACTGACCCTCTGACAGTGCAGCACTCCCTCAGTACTGACCCTCTGACAGTGCAGCACTCCCTCAGTACTGACCCTCTGACAGTGCAGCACTCCCTCAATACTGACCCTCTGACAGTGCAGCACTCCCTCAGTAATGACCCTCTGACAGTGCAGCACTCCCTCAGTACTGACCCTCGGACAGAGCAGCACTCCCTCAGTACTGACCCTCTGACAGTGCAGCACTCCCTCAGTACTGACCCTCTGACAGTGCAGCACTCCCTCAGTACTGACCCTCTGACAGTGCAGCACTCCCTCAGTACTGACCCTCTGACAGTGCAGCACTCCCTCAGTACTGACCCTCGGACAGAGCAGCACTCCCTCAGTACTGACCCTCTGACAGTGCAGCACTCCCTCAGCACTGACCCTCTGACAGTGCAGCAATCCCTCAGTACTGACCCTCGGACAGAGCAGCACTCCCTCAGTACTGATCCTCTGACAGTGCAGCACTCCCTCAGTACTGACCCTCTGACAGTGCAGCACTCCCTCAGTACTGACCCTCTGACAGTGCAGCACTCCCTCAGTACTGACCCTCTGACAGTGCAGCACTCCCTCAGTACTGACCCTCTGACAGTGCAGCACTCCCTCAGTACTGACCCTCTGACAGTGCAGCACTCCCTCAGTACTGACCCTCTGACAGTGCAGCACTCCCTCAGTACTGACCCTCTGACAGTGCAGCACTCCCTCAGTACTGACCCTCTGACAGAGCAGCACTCCCTCAGTACTGACCCTCTGACAGTGCAGCGCTCCCTCAGTACTGACCCTCTGACAGAGCAGCGCTACCTCAGTACTGACCCTCTGACAGAGCAGCGCTCCCTCAGTACTGACCCTCTGACAGTGCAGCGCTCTCTCAGTACCGATCCTCTGACTGTGCAGCACTCCCTCAGTACTGACCCTCTGACAGAGCAGCGCTCCCTCAGTACTGACCCTCTGACAGTGCAGCGCTCTCTCAGTACCGATCCTCTGACTGTGCAGCGCTCCCTCAGTACTGACCCTCTGACCGTGTGGTTGGGATTATTGCGTATATGGCTCACCGGGAATAATGGATGCGGCACAAATCCATTTCTGACATGGTTCAGAGGTGATGCCTTCACCTGGTCGAGCAGCTTCTTTGCTGCCTCGGGCTGTCGTCCTGTGGTGTGTACGTATGGATTTGGAATATGATGCGGCATGTCCCAGGTCCCCATAAATGTGCCCCATGGACTCTCCTGCAGGGAAAGAAGCAACAAAATAGAGGTACATCCCTCCACACTACACTCAAACATTCCCAGGACAGGTACAGCACGGGGTTAGATACAGAGTAAAGCTCCCTCTACACTGTCCCCATCAACCACTCCCAGGACAGGATCAGCAAGGGGTTAGATACAGAGTAAAGCTCCTTCTACACTGTCCCTACTAAACACTCCCAGCCCTATCAAACACTCCCAGGACAGGGACAGCACGGGGTTAGATGGAGAGTAAAGCTCCTTCTACATGGACCTCATCATACATTCCCAGGACAGGTAAAGCACGGGGTTAGATACAGAGTAAAGCTCCTTCTACACTGTCCCCATCAAACCTTCCCAGGACAGGTACAGCACAGGGTTAGATACAGAGTAAAGCTCCCTCTACATTGTCCCCATCAAACACACCCAGGACATGAACAGCACGGTGTTAGATACAGAGTAAAGCTCCTTCCACTCTGTCGCCATCAAACACTGCCAGGACAGGTACAGCACGGGGTTAGATACAGAGCAAAGCTCCTTCTACACTGTCCCCATCAAACCTTCCCTGGACAGGTACAGCACGGGGTTAGATGCAGAGTAAATCTCCCAATACACTGTCCCTATCAAACTCTCCTAGCCCTATCAAACACTCCCAGGAGAGGTACAGCACGGGGTTAGATACAGAGTAAAGCTCCCACTGCACTGTCCCCATCAAACACTCCCAGGACAGGTACAGCATTGGGTTAGATACAGAGTAAAGCTACCTCTACACTGTCCTCATCAAACACTCACTGGAAAGCTACAGCACGGGGTTATTTACAGAGTAAAGCTCCCTCTACACTGTCCCCATCAAACACTCCCAGGACAGGTACAGCACGGGGTTAGATACAGAGTAAAGCTCCTGCTACACTGTCCCCATCAAACCTTCCCAGGAAAGGTACAGCACCGGGTTAGATACAGAGTACAGCTCCTTCTACACTGTCCCTATCAAACACTCCCAGGACAGGTAAGCACGTGGTTAGATACAGAGTAAAGCTCATTCTACACTATCACAGTCAAACACTCCCAGGACAGGTACAGCACGGGGTTAGATACAGAGTAAAGCTCTTTCTACACTGTCCCCATCAAACCCTACCAGGACAGGAATAGCACAGGATTAGATAGAGAGTAAAGCTCCCTCGACACTGCCCCTTCAAACACTCCCAGGACAGGATCAGCACGGGGTTAGATACAGAGTAAAGCTCCCTCTGCACTGTCCCCAACAAACACTCCCAGGAGAGGTACAGCATGGGGTTAGATGCAGAATAAATCTCCCAATACACTGTCCCTATCCAACACTCCCAGGACATGATCAGCACTGGGTTCAGCACGGGGTTAGATACAGAGTAAAGCCCCCTCTGCACTGTCCCCATCAAACACTCCGAGGACAGGTACAGCACAGGGTTAGATACAGAGTAAATCTCCCTCTACACTGTCCTCATCAAACACTCACAGGACAGGTAAAGCAAAGGGTTAGATACAGAGTACAGCTCCTTCTACACTGTCCCTATAAAACACTGCCAGGGCAGGTACAGCACGGGGTTAGATAGAGAGTAAAGCCCCTTCCACACTGTCCCCATCAAACAATGCCAGGACAGGTACAGCACAGGATTAGATACAGAGTAAGACTCCCTCTACACTCTCTCCATCAAACACTCCCAGGACAGGATCAGCACGGGGTTAGATACAGAGTAAAGCTCCTTCTACACTTTGCCCATCAAACCTTCCCAGGACAGGTACAGCACAGGTTTAGAGACAGAGTATAGCTCCCTCTACACTGTCCCCATCAAACACTCCGAAGACAGGTACAGCACGGGATTAGATACAGAGTAAAGCTCCCTCTACACTGTCCTCATCAAACACACCCAGGACTGGTACAGCACTGGGTTAAATACAGAGTAAAGTTCCTTCTGCACTGTCCCCATCAAACACTCCCAGGACAGGTACAGCACCGGGGAAGATACAGCGTACAGCTCCTTCTACACTGTCACTATCAAACACTCCCAGGACAGGTACAGCACGGGGTTAGATACAGAGTAAAGCTCCCTCTACACTGTCCTCATCAAACACACCCAGGACTGGTACAGCACTGGGTTAAATACAGAGTAAAGCTTCCTCTACACTGTCCTCATCAAACACTCACAGGACAGGTACAGAACGGAGTTAGTTACAGAGTAAAGCTCTTTCTACACTGTCCCCATCAAGCACTCCCAGGACAGGTACCGCGCGGGGTTAGATACAGAGTAACGCTCCTTCTGCACTGTCCCCATCAAACAACCCCAGAACAGGTACAGCACCGGGTTAGATACAGAGTACAGCTCCTTCTACACTGTCCCTATCAAACACTCCGAGGACAGGTACAGCACAGGGTTAGATACAGAGTAAAACTCCCTCTACACTGTCCTCATCAAACACTCACAGGACAGGTACAGCAAAGGGTGAGATACAGAGTACAGATCCTTCTACACTGTCCCCATCAGACACTCCCAGGACAGGTACAGCACAGGGTTAGATACAGAGTAAAGCTCCCTCTACACTCTCTCCATCAAACACTCCCAGGACAGGATCAGCACGGGGTTAGATACAGAGTAAAGCTCCCTCTACACTGTCCTCATCAAACACTCCCAGGACAGGTACAGCACGGGGTTAAATACAGAGTAAAGCTCCTTCTACACTGTCCCATTCAAACACTCCCAGGACAGGTACAGCACGGGGTTAGATACAGAGTAAAACTCCCTCTACACTGTCCTCATCAAACACTCACAGGACAGCTACAGCACGGGGGTATTTACAGAGTAAAGCTCCCTCTACACTGTCCCATACAAACACGCCCAGGACAGGTACAGCACGGGGTTAGGTGAAGAGCAAAGCTCCTTCTACACTGTCCCCATCAAACACTCCCAGTACAGGTACAGCACCGGGTTAGATACAGAGTAAAGCTCCTTCCACACTGTCCCCATCAAACACTGCCAGGACAGGTACAGCACGGGGTTAGATACAGAACAAAGCTCCTTCTATACTGTCCCCATCAAACCACCCCAGGACAGGTACAGCACAGGGTTAGATACAGAGTAAAGCTCCCTCTACACTCTCTCCATCAAACACTCCCAGGACAGGATCAGCACGGGGTTAGATACAGAGTAAAGCTCCTTCTACACTGTCCCCATCAAACCTTCCCAGGACAGGTACAGCACAGGTTTAGAGACAGAGTAAAGCTCCCTCTACACTGACCCCATCAAACACTCCCAGGACAGGTACAGCACGGGGTTAGATACAGAGTAAAGCTCCCTCTACACTGTCCTCATCAAACACACCCAGGACTGGTACAGCACTGGGTTAAATACAGAGTAAAGTTCCTTCTGCACTGTCCCCATCAAACACTCCCAGGACCGGTACAGCACCGGGGAAGATACAGCGTACAGCTCCCTCTACACTGTCCTCATCAAACACACCCGGGACTGGTACAGCACTGGGTTAAATACAGAGTAAAGTTCCTTCTACACTGTCCCTATCAAACACTCCCAGGACAGGTACAGCACGGGGTTAAATACAGAGTACAGCTCCTTCTACACTGTCCCATTCAAACACTCCCAGGACAGGTACAGCACGGGGTTAGGTAAAGAGCAAAGCTCCTTCTACACTGTCCCCATCAAACACTCCCAGTACAGGTACAGTACGGGGTTAGATACAGAGTAAAGCTCCTTCTACACGGTCCCCATCAAACACTCCCAGGACAGGTACAGCACGGGGTTAGATACAGAGTAAAGCTCCCTCTGCACTGTCCCCATCAAACACTCCCAGAGCAGGTACGGCACGGGGTTAGGTAAAGAGCAAAGCTCCTTCTACACTGTCCCCATCAAACACTCCCAGTACAGGTACAGTACGGGGTTAGATACAGAGTAAAGCTCCTTCTACACTGTCCCCATCAAACCTTCCCAGGACAGGTACAGTACGAGGTTAGATACAGAGTAAAGCTCCTTCTACACGGTCCCCATCAAACACTCCCAGGACAGGTACAGCACAGGGTTAGATACAGAGTAAAACTCCCTCTCCACTGTCCTCATCAAACACTCGCAGGACAGGTACAGCACGGGGTTAGATGCAGAGTAAATCTCCCAATACACTGTCCCTATCAAACACTCCCAGGACAGGTAAGCACGGGGTTAGATACAGTGTAAAGCTCATTCTACACTGTCACTGTCAAACACTCCCAGGACAGGTCCAGCACGGGGTTAGATAGAGAGTAAAGCTCCCTCGACACTGCCCCTTCAAACACTCCCAGGACAGGTACAGCACGGGGTTAGATACAGAGTAAAGCTCCCTCTGCACTGTCCCCATCAAACACTCCCAGGAGAGGTACAGCACGGGGTTAGATGCAGAATAAATCTCCCAATACACTGTCCCTATCCAACACTCCCAGGACAGGATCAGCACTGGGTTCAGCACGGGGTTAGATACAGAGTAAAGCTCCTTCTACACAGTCCCCATCACACCTTCCCAGGACAGGTACAGCACAGGGTTAGATACAGAGTAAAACTCCCTTTACACTGTCCTCATCAAACACTCACAGGACAGGTACAGCACCGGGTTAGATACAGAGTCCAGCTCATTCTACACTGTCCCTATCAAACACTCCCAGGACAGGTACAGCACGGGTTAAATACAGAGTAAAGCTCCTTCTACATTGTCCCATTCAAACACTCCCAGGACAGGTACAGCATGGGGTTAGGTAAAGAGCAAATCTCCTTCTAGATGTCCCCATCAAACACTCCCAGTACAGGTACAGCATGGGGTTAGATACAGAGTAAAGCTCCTTCTACACTGTCCCCATCAAACATTCCCAGGTCAGGTACAGCACGGGGTTAGATACAGAGTAAAGCTCCCACTGCACTGTCCCCATCAAACACTCCCAGGACAGGTACAGCCTGGGGTAAGATACAGAGTAAAGCTCCCTCTACACTGTCCCCATCAAACACTCCAGGGACAGGTACAGCACAGGGTTAGATACAGAGTAAAGCTCCCTCTACACTGTCCCCATTAAACACACCCAGGACAAGACGGTGTTCGATGCAGAGTAAATCTCCCAATCCACTGTCCCTAACAAACACTCCCAGGACAGGTACAGCACGGGGTTAGATACAGAGTAAAGCTCCCTCTACACTGTCCCCATCAAACACACCCAGGACAGGTACAGCACAGGGTTAGATACAGAGTAAAGCTCCTTCTACACTGTCCCCGTCAAACACTCCCAGGACAGGTACAGCACGGGGTTAGATACAGAGTAAAGCTCCTTCTACACTGTCCCCGTCAAACACTCCCAGGACAGGTACAGCACAGGGTTAGATACAGAGTAAAGCTCCCTCTACACTGTCCCCATCAAACACTCCCTGAACAGGTACAGCCCGGGGTTAGATACAGAGTAAAGCTCCTTCCACACTGTCCCCAACAAACACTGCCAGGACAGGTACAGCACGGGGTTAGATACAGAGTAAAGCTCCTTCTACACTGTCCCCATCAAACACTCCCAGGACAGGTACAGCACGGGGTTAGATGCAGAGTTAATCTCCCAATACACTGTCCTATCAAACACTCCCAGGACAGGTACAGCACGGGGTTAGATACGGAGTAAATCTCCCTCTACACTGTCCCCATCAAACACTCCCAGGACATGCACCGCACGGCCTTTGATACAGAGTAATACTCCTTCCACACTGTCCCCGTCAAACACTCCCAGGACAGGTACAGCACGGGGTTAGATACAGAGTAAAGCTCCTTCTACACTGTCCCCATCAAACACTCCCTGAACAGGTACAGCCCGGGGTTAGATACAGAGTAAAGCTCCTTCCACACTGTCCCCAACAAACACTGCCAGGACAGGTACAGCACGGGGTTAGATACAGAGTAAAGCTCCTTCGACACTGTCCCATTCTAACACTCCCAGGACAGGATCAGCATGGGGTCTGGACGGGGTTAGATACAAAGTAAAGCTCCTTCTGCACTGTCCCCATCAAACCTTCCCAGGACAGGTACAGCACAGGGTTAGATACAGAGTAAAGCTCCCTCTACACTGTCCTCATCAAACACTCACAGGACAGGTACAGCACGGGGTTAGTTACAGAGTAAATCTCCCTCCACACTGTCCCCATCAACCACTCCCAGGACAGGTACAGCACCGGGTTGGATACAGAGTACAGCACCTTCCACACTGTCCCCATCAAACACTCCCAGGACAGGTACAGCACGGGGTTAGATACAGAGTAAAGCTCCTTCTACACTGTCCAATTCAAACACTCCCAGGACAGGTACAGCACGGGGTTAGGTAAAGAGCAAAGCTCCTTCTACGCTGTCCCTATCAAACACTCCCAGTCCAGGTACAGCACGGTGTTAGATACAGAGTAAACCTCCTTCTACACTGTCCCCATCAAACACTCCCAGGACAGGTACAGCACGGGGTTAGATGCAGAGTAAATCTCCGAATACACTGTCCCTATCAAACACTCCTAGCCCTATCAAACACTCCCAGGACAGGTACATCACGGGGTTAGATCGAGAATAAAGCTCCTACTACACTGTCCCTATCAAACACTCCCAGTACAGGTACAGCACGGGGTTAGATACAGAGTAAAGCTCCCTCTACACTGTCCCCAGCAAACACTCCCAGTACAGGTACAGCACGGGGTTACATACAGAGTAAAGCTCCCTCTGCACGGTCCCCATCAAACCCTCCCAGGACAGGTACAGCACTGGTTAGAGACAGAGTAAAGCTCCCTCTACACTGTCCCCATCAAACACTCCCAGTACAGGAACAGCACGGGGTTAGATACAGAGTAAAGCTCCTTCTACACTGTCCCCATCAAACACTCCCAGGAGACGTACAGCACAGGGTTAGATACAGAGTAAAGCTCCCTCTACACGTTCCTCATCAAAAACTCACAGGACAGGTACAGCACGGGGTTAAATACAGAGTAAAGTTCCTTCTACACTGTCCCCATCAAACACACCCAGGACAGGTACAGCACGGTGTTAGATGCAGAGTAAATCTCCCAATACACTGTCCCTATCAAACACTCCCAGCCCTAACAAACAGTCCCAGGACAGGTACAGCACATGGTTAGATATAGAGAAAAGCTCCCTCTGCACTGCCCCCATTGTAGCGCAAAAAGACTCCGTGAGACGTATAGAGTGAAGTCGATGAGGCTTTATTAAGCGTGTCTGTTCCCCCTATACTTCGGACCGAATGAAGGTCCGGTCCTGGGCGCTGCACCGTCTGCTCCTAGTGGCGACGGGTTTGCAATCCGGGGTGAGGTTCGCAACAAGGACGGGGGTTGCACCTTGACGGTTGCGAGGCCGCAGATAGTGAGTGGGGGTATTGGGCCGACGAATTTGAATGTAAGGCTCTGTAGATTGCATTGGAAATCTAATCCCAGTAAGGTGGGGGCGCAGAGTTGGGGAAGGACGTGTAGTTTGTAGTTTTTGAACTCCCTCCCCTGCACCGTTAGGGTAACTATGCAGAAACCTTGGATCTGTACGGAGTGGGATCCTGCAGCTAGGGAAATCTTTTGTGCGCTGGGATAGGTGGTCAAGGAACAGCGTCTTACCGTGTCGGGGTGGATAAAGCTCTCCGTGCTCCCGGAGTCGACTAGGCATGGTGTCTCATGGCCGTTTATTAGCACCGTTGTCGTCGTCGTCTGGAGTGTCCGGGGCCGAGCTTGATCGAGCGTAATTGAAGCGAGACGTGGTTGTAGTAGTGGAGTGGGGTCCGTTGTTGCCGTCCAAGATGGCGTCGGGGATGAACAAAATGGCCGCCCCCATACATCGCACATGGCCGGGGGGTCACAAGATGGCGGCGGGGGTGGACAAAATGGCCGCCCCTACGCGTCGTACAGGTCTGGGGTGGCCCAAGATGGCGGCGCCCTTCCTCCCCTCGTGGTGGCCGGGACCCAAAATGGCGGTGTCTGCGGGTCGCACAATAGGCGCTGGGGGGGTTGGGGAGCGTTAGGACCGCGCGGAGCTCCCTCATCTCCGGGGACAGCGGTGGTCGGGACCCAAGTTGGTAGCGCCGTCGGGTCAGACGTGGGGCGCGGGGGGGGGGGTTAGGGGGGCGTTAGAGACGCGCAGAACTCCCTCTTCTCCGTGGAGAGTGGTGGTCGGGACCCAAAGCGGTAGCGCCGGCGGGTCATACATGGGGTGCGGGGGGGAGGGTTGGGGAGCGTAAGCGGCGTGCAGGGCTCCCTGTTCTCCCGGGACCGCGGTGGTCGTGACCCAGAGCGGCTGCGCCTGCGGGTCGTACATGGTGCGCTGGGGGGGTTGGGGAGCGTAAACGGCTTGCAGGGCTCCCTGTTCTCCCGGGACAGCGGCGACCTCGCGGGACCGGCACACAACCGCGAAATGGCCCTTTTTCCCGCAGCTCTTGCAGATTGCTGCGCGGGCCGGGCAGCGCTGCCGGGGGTGTTTCGCCTGGCCGCAGAAATAGCAGCGGGCGCCCCCGGTGCGACTTGACGTCTGAACCGCGCAAGCCTGTGGGGCGTCCGGGGGGGGGGGGGGCGGGTTTGTCGCGACGGGTACGTACGGAGCCCAATGGGCTGCCGCGCGGTCGGGGCCGGAGGCGCGGATATTACGCGCGGCCACGTCTAGGGAGGCTGCTAGGGCCCGTGCCTCTGAGAGTCCTAGCGACTCTCTTTCTAGAAGTTTTTGGCGGATTTGGGAGGAATTCATACCCGCCACAAAAGCATCACGCATTAACATGTCCGTGTGTTCATTTGCGTTCACCGAAGGGCAGCTGCAGGCTCGCCCCAAAATCAGCAGCGCGGCGTAGAATTCGTCCATCGATTCTCCGGGACCATGCCGTCTCGTCGCGAGCTGGTAGCGAGCGTAGATTTGGTTAACTGGGCGGACGTAGAGACTTTTCAGTGCTGCGAACGCCGTCTGGAAATCCTCCGCGTCTTCGATGAGGGAGAAAATCTCAGTGCTTACCCTCGAGTGCAGACCCTGTAGTTTTTGGTCTTCTGTGACCCAGCCGGTGGCCGTTCTGAGGTAGGCCTCGAAACAAGTCTGCCAGTGCTTGAAGGCTGCTGCCGCGTTCACTGTGTGGGGGCTGATCCTCAGGCATTCCGGGATGATCCTGAGCTCCTTAGTCCTTTTTAGGCACGCTTAATAAATTGTAGCACACAAAGACTCCGTGAGACGAATAGAGTGAAGTCGATGAGGCTTTATTTAGCGTATCTGTTCCCCCGCAGCTCAATAGTAGAATGGCCTGCGGGGGAGGACTCCGGCCTCTTATACTCCGCCTTCAGGGCGGAGCTCGAGGTCAACGGCCAACCAGGAACCGGGATCTGTCAGCCAATGACATTAGGGCTTCCAGTGCCACATGACCCCTAATACATACTATCACACCCATCAAACACTCCCAGGACAGGATCAGCACGGGGTTAGATACAGAGTCAAGCTCTCTCTACACTGTCCTCATCAAACACTCATAGGAAAGGTACAGCACGGGGTTAGTTACAGAGTAAAGCTCCCACTGCACTGTCCCCATCAAAATCTACCAGGACAGGTACAGCACGGGGTTAGATGCAGAGTAAATCTCCCAATACACTGTCCCTATCAAACACTCCTAGCCCTATCAAACGCTCCCAGGACAGGTACAGAACGGGGTTAGCTAGAGAGTAAAGCTCCTTCTACACTGTCCCCATCAAACACTCCCAGGAGAGGTACAGCACGGGGTTAGATACAGAGTAAAGCTCCCACTGCACTGTCCCCATCAAAAACTACCAGGACAGGTACAGCACGGGGTTAGATACGGAGTAAAGCTCCCTCTACACTGTCCCCATCAGACACTCCCAGGACAGGTACAGCATTGGGTAAGATACAGAGTAAAGCTCCTTCTACACTGTCCCCATCAAACACTCCCAGGACAGGTACAGCACGGGGTTACATACAGAGTAAAGCTCCTTCCACACTGTCCCCATCAAACACTGCCAGGACAGGTACAGCATTGGGTAAGATACAGAGTAAAGCTCCTTCTACACTGTCCCCATCAAACACTCCCAGGACAGGTACAGCACGGGGTTACATACAGAGTAAAGCTCCTTCCACACTGTCCCCATCAAACACTGCCAGGACAGGTACAGCACGGGGTTAGATACAGAGTAAAGCTCCTTCTACACTGTCCCCATCAACCACTCCCAAGACAGGTACAGCCCCGGGTTAGATACAGAGTAAAGCTCCCTCTACACTGTCCCCATCAACCACTCCCAGGACAGGATCAGCAAGGGGTTAGATACAGAGTAAAGCTCCTTCTACACTGTCCCTACTAAACACTCCCAGCCCTATCAAACACTCCCAGGACATGGACAGCACGGGGTTAGATGGAGAGTAAAGCTCCTTCTACATGGACCTCATCATACATTCCCAGGACAGGTAAAGAACGGGGTTAGATACAGAGTAAAGCTCCTTCTACACTGTCCCCATCAAACCTTCCCAGGACAGGTACAGCACAGGGTTAGATACAGAGTAAACCTCCCTCTACATTGTCCCCATCAAACACACCCAGGACATGAACAGCACGGTGTTAGATACAGAGTAAAGCTCCTTCCACTCTGTCGCCATCAAACACTGCCAGGACAGGTACAGCACGGGGTTAGATACAGAGCAAAGCTCCTTCTACACTGTCCCCATCAAACCTTCCCTGGACAGGTACAGCACGGGGTTAGATGCAGAGTAAATCTCCCAATACACTGTCCCTATCAAACTCTCCTAGCCCTATCAAACACTCCCAGGAGAGGTACAGCACGGGGTTAGATACAGAGTAAAGCTCCCACTGCACTGTCCCCATCAAACACTCCCAGGACAGGTACAGCATTGGGTTAGATACAGAGTAAAGCTACCTCTACACTGTCCTCATCAAACACTCACTGGAAAGCTACAGCACGGGGTTATTTACAGAGTAAAGCTCCCTCTACACTGTCCCCATCAAACACTCCCAGGACACGAACAGCACGGCGTTAGATACAGAGTAAAGCTCCTTCCACACTGTCCCCATTAAACACTCCCAGGACAGGTACAGCACGGGGTTAGATGCAGAGTAAAGCTCCTGCTACACTGTCCCCATCAAACCTTCCCAGGAAAGGTACAGCACCGGGTTAGATACAGAGTACAGCTCCTTCTACACTGTCCCTATCAAACACTCCCAGGACAGGTAAGCACGTGGTTAGATACAGAGTAAAGCTCATTCTACACTATCACAGTCAAACACTCCCAGGACAGGTACAGCACGGGGTTAGATACAGAGTAAAGCTCTTTCTACACTGTCCCCATCAAACCCTACCAGGACAGGAATAGCACAGGATTAGATAGAGAGTAAAGCTCCCTCGACACTGCCCCTTCAAACACTCCCAGGACAGGATCAGCACGGGGTTAGATACAGAGTAAAGCTCCCTCTGCACTGTCCCCAACAAACACTCCCAGGAGAGGTACAGCACGGGGTTAGATGCAGAATAAATCTCCCAATACACTGTCCCTATCCAACACTCCCAGGACATGATCAGCACTGGGTTCAGCACGGGGTTAGATACAGAGTACAGCTCCTTCTACACTGTCCCTATCAAACACTCCGAGGACAGGTACAGCACAGGGTTAGATACAGAGTAAATCTCCCTCTACACTGTCCTCATCAAACACTCCCAGGACAGGTACAGCACGGGGTTAGATACAGAGTAAAGCCCCTTCCACACTGTCCCCATCAAACAATGCCAGGACAGGTACAGCACAGGATTAGATACAGAGTAAGGCTCCCTCTACACTCTCTCCATCAAACACTCCCAGGACAGGATCAGCACGGGGTTAGATACAGAGTAAAGCTCCTTCTACACTTTGCCCATCAAACCTTCCCAGGACAGGTACAGCACAGGTTTAGAGACAGAGTATAGCTCCCTCTACACTGTCCCCATCAAACACACCCAGGACTGGTACAGCACTGGGTTAAATACAGAGTAAAGTTCCTTCTGCACTGTCCCCATCAAACACTCCCAGGACAGGTACAGCACCGGGGAACATACAGCGTACAGCTCCTTCTACACTGTCACTATCAAACACTCCCAGGACAGGTACAGCACGGGGTTAGATACAGAGTAAAACTCCCTCTACACTGTCCTCATCAAACACTCCCAGGGCAGGTACAGCACAGGGTTAGATACAGAGTAAAGCTTCCTCTACACTGTCCTCATCAAACACTCACAGGACAGGTACAGAACGGAGTTAGTTACAGAGTAAAGCTCTTTCTACACTGTCCCCATCAAGCACTCCCAGGACAGGTACCGCGCGGGGTTAGATACAGAGTAAAGCTCCTTCTGCACTGTCCCCATCAAACAATCCCAGAACAGGTACAGCACCGGGTTAGATACAGAGTACAGCTCCTTCTACACTGTCCCTATCAAACACTCCGAGGACAGGTACAGCACAGGGTTAGATACAGAGTAAAACTCCCTCTACACTGTCCTCATCAAACACTCACAGGACAGGTACAGCAAAGGGTTAGATACAGAGTACAGATCCTTCTACACTGTCCCTATCAAACACTGCCAGGACAGGTAGAGCACAGGGTTAGATACAGAGTAAAGCTCCTTCCACACTGTCCCCATCAGACACTCCCAGGACAGGTACAGCACAGGGTTAGATACAGAGTAAAGCTCCCTCTACACTCTCTCCATCAAACACTCCCAGGACAGGATCAGCACGGGGTTAGATACAGAGTAAAGCTCCCTCTACACTGTCCTCATCAAACACTCCCAGGACAGGTACAGCACGGGGTTAAATACAGAGTAAAGCTCCTTCTACACTGTCCCATTCAAACACTCCCAGGAGAGGTACAGCACGGGGTTAGATACAGAGTAAAACTCCCTCTACACTGTCCTCATCAAACACTCACAGGACAGCTACAGCACGGGGGTATTTACAGAGTAAAGCTCCCTCTACACTGTCCCATACAAACACGCCCAGGACAGGTACAGCACGGGGTTAGGTGAAGAGCAAAGCTCCTTCTACACTGTCCCCATCAAACACTCCCAGTACAGGTACAGTACCGGGTTAGATACAGAGTAAAGCTCCTTCCACACTGTCCCCATCAAACACTGCCAGGACAGGTACAGCACGGGGTTAGATACAGAGCAAAGCTCCTTCTATACTGTCCCCATCAAACCACCCCAGGACAGGTACAGCACAGGGTTAGATACAGAGTAAAGCTCCCTCTACACTCTCTCCATCAAACACTCCCAGGACAGGATCAGCACGGGGTTAGATACAGAGTAAAGCTCCTTCTACACTGTCCCCATCAAACCTTCCCAGGACAGGTACAGCACAGGTTTAGAGACAGAGTAAAGCTCCCTCTACACTGACCCCATCAAACACTCCCAGGACAGGTACAGCACCGGGGAAGATACAGCGTACAGCTCCCTCTACACTGTCCTCATCAAACACACCCAGGACTGGTACAGCACTGGGTTAAATACAGAGTAAAGTTCCTTCTACACTGTCCCTATCAAACACTCCCAGGACAGGTACAGCACGGGGTTAAATACAGAGTACAGCTCCTTCTACACTGTCCCATTCAAACACTCCCAGGACAGGTACAGCACGGGGTTAGGTAAAGAGCAAAGCTCCTTCTACACTGTCCCCATCAAACACTCCCAGTACAGGTACAGTACGGGGTTAGATACAGAGTAAAGCTCCTTCTACACGGTCCCCATCAAACACTCCCAGGACAGGTACAGCACGGGGTTAGATACAGAGTAAAGCTCCCTCTGCACTGTCCCCATCAAACACTCCCAGAGCAGGTACGGCACGGGGTTAGGTAAAGAGCAAAGCTCCTTCTACACTGTCCCCATCAAACACTCCCAGTACAGGTACAGTACGGGGTTAGATACAGAGTAAAGCTCCTTCTACACGGTCCCCATCAAACACTCCCAGGACAGGTACAGCACGAGGTTAGATACAGAGTAAAGCTCCTTCTTCACTGTCCCCATCAAACCTTCCCAGGACAGGTACAGTACGGGGTTAGATACAGAGTAAAGCTCCTTCTACACGGTCCCCATCAAACACTCCCAGGGCAGGTGCAGCACAGGGTTAGATACAGAGTAAAACTCCCTCTCCACTGTCCTCATCAAACACTCGCAGGACAGGTACAGCACGGGGTTAGATGCAGAGTAAATCTCCCAATACACTGTCCCTATCAAACACTCCCAGGACAGGTACAGCACGGGGTTAGATACAGAGTAAAACTCCCTCTCCACTGTCCTCATCAAACACTCGCAGGACAGGTACAGCACGGGGTTAGATACAGAGTAAATCTCCCAATACACTGTCCCCATCAAACACTCGCAGGACAGGTACAGCACGGGGTTAGATACAGAGTAAATCTCCCAATACACTGTCCCCATCAAACACTCCCAGGACAGGTACAGCACGGGGTTAGATACAGAGTACAGCTCCTTCTACACTGTCCCTATCAAACCTTCCCAGGACAGGTACAGCACAGTGTTAGATACAGAGTAAAACTCCCTCTACACTGTCCTCATCAAACACTCACAGGACAGGTACAGCACCGGGGAAGATACAGCGTACAGCTCCTTCTACACTGTCCCTATCAAACACTCCCAACCCTATCAAACACTCCCAGGACAGGTAAGCACGGGGTTAGATACAGAGTAAAGCTCATTCTACACTGTCACTGTCAAACACTCCCAGGACAGGTCCAGCACGGGGTTAGATAGAGAGTAAAGCTCCCTCGACACTGCCCCTTCAAACACTCCCAGGACAGGTACAGCACGGGGTTAGATACAGAGTAAAGCTCCCTCTGCACTGTCCCCATCAAACACTCCCAGGAGAGGTACAGCACGGGGTTAGATGCAGAATAAGTCTCCCAATACACTGTCCCCATCAAACACTCCCAGGACAGGATCAGCACTGGGTTCAGCACGGGGTTAGATACAGAGTAAAGCTCCTTCTACACAGTCCCCATCACACCTTCCCAGGTCAGGTACAGCACAGGGTTAGATACAGAGTAAAACTCCCTTTACACTGTCCTCATCAAACACTCACAGGACAGGTACAGCACCGGGTTAGATACAGAGTCCAGCTCATTCTACACTGTCCCTATCAAACACTCCCAGGACAGGTACAGCACGGGTTAAATACAGAGTAAAGCTCCTTCTACATTGTCCCATTCAAACACTCCCAGGACAGGTACAGCATGGGGTTAGGTAAAGAGCAAATCTCCTTCTAGATGTCCCCATCAAACACTCCCAGTACAGGTACAGCATGGGGTTAGATACAGAGTAAAGCTCCTTCTACACTGACCCCATCAAACACTCCCAGGACAGGTACAGCACGGGGTTAGATAGAGAGTGAAGCTCCTTCTACACTGTCCCCATCAAACATTCCCAGGTCAGGTACAGCACGGGGTTAGATACAGAGTAAAGCTCCCACTGCACTGTCCCCATCAAACACTCCCAGGACAGGTACAGCACGGGGTTAGATACGGAGTAAAGCTCCCTCTACGCTGTCCCCATCAAACACTCCCAGGACAGGTGCAGCACGGGGTTAGATACAGAGTAAAGCTCCCTATACACTGTCCCCATCGAACACTCCCAGGACAGGATCAGCATGGGGTTAGATACAGAGTGAAGCTCCTTCTACACTGTCCCCATCAAACACCCCCAGGACAGGTACAGCACCTGGTTAGATACAGAGTACAGCTCCTTCTACACTGTCCCTATCAAACACTCCCAGGGCAGGTAAGCACGGGGTTAGATACAGAGTGTGGTGTTGGGTGTTCTGACACACAGATGAGCCAACACGGTTGTATATGGTACAACGCTATTTTATTCAAACTTACTATGTACAGTTTGGTCTTTGCACTCTGCACGTGGGGGTTCCCTGCTTGTGATGTTTTAACAGCTCTTTCTTGTTTCCTTGTCCCCAGACCTACTGACCTCCAGGTGTCGTGCTCGTGCTTTTTATGTAGTTGGTGTTCTTGTCTGTGATTGGTTGTGGTGTTGTGTGCTCTGATTTGCCTGTTGGTGTGTCCATCATGATGTGTGTGTTTGAATATCATGACATCCCCCCTTTTTACAAAGATATGTGCCTACGTGGTAATAAATACGATCGTGTCGTGAGTGCATCGAAGAGTGTGTGTGTGTCGTGTGCGTATGACGGAACTATGTACATGGGGCGATGTCGGGTGCGTCACATGAACCATGTTGTACCATAACATAACATAAATGCGAACGAGAGAAGAAAAAAACTTGAACAGTTGGCCAGTCAGACGACATCTGGAACGATAAACAACAACAGGTTATCATGTAAAATTGTGCAACTTGTTAAACATATGAACGGTATTATAAGTCCAGTCTAATGGGCTTGCGACGAGTTCGGGTTGACCGCCTCAAGGGTGGATCAAGAACCACCGGCTGCTGTGCAGGCATGGCCATGGGTGGCGATGGAAAGGGCGTGATGTGCGGCAGCTCCACAAAGTCATCCTCGGAAGCCCGTTGAGGATCTGGCGTGTGCGTACTGTGTGGCTGCGAGCGTGGAAGTCGGCGAAGGGCGCGCCGATTGCGGCGACGCACTGAACCATCCGGCATGCGAACCAGGAACGAGCGGGGAGCCACTTGTCGGAGGACTTCGGCCGGTGCTGACCAGCCACCATACGGTTGATGGACGCGTACTTTGTCTCCGGAGGACAGGGGGGGGCAGGTCCGTCGCTCGTGTGTCGTACCAACTTTTCTGGCGATCACGCTGCATTTGCATGTTCCGAAGAACCGTCTCATGGTCTGTTGTTGGTGCCAGGATGGAAGGTACCGTCGTCCTGAGGGAGCGACCCATTAGTAGCTGCGCTGGCGAGAGACCCGTGGATAGCGGGGCCGATCGATAGGCCAGCAAGGCAAGGTTAAAGTCCGATCCGGCAGCAGCCGCCTTGCACAGGAGCCGCTTGGCGATGTGGACACCCTTTTCAGCCATCCCGTTCGATTGTGGATGCAGAGGGCTGGATGTCACATGAGTGAAACCATATGCTGCGGCAAAGGACGACCATTCACGGCTGGCGAAACAGGGTCCATTGTCTGACATGACAGTCCTTGGAATGCCATAGCGAGCAAATGTTTCCTTGCAGGCCCCAATGACTGCGGACGACGTCAGATCATGGAGAGGCATGACTTCCGGGTAGTTTGAGAAGTAGTCTATAATAACGATGTAATCTCTGCCGAGCGCGTGAAATAGGTCAACACCCACCTTCGCCCAGGGGGACGTCACCATCTCGTGTGGTAGAAGTGTTTCCGGAGGTTGCGCCGGCTGAAACCTCTGACAGGTTGTGCAGTTGAGCACCATGTTGGCTATGTCTTCATTAATACCCGGCCAATATACCGCCTCCCGGGCCCTTCGTCTGCATTTTTCGACGCCCAAGTGGCCTTCGTGTAGTTGATGAAGAATCATCTGGCGCACGCTGTGCGGAATAACGATCCTGTGTGATTTCATAAGGACCCCGTCTATGTTGGTAAGATCATCTCGCACATTATAAAACTGGGGGCACTGCCCTTTGAGCCACCCTTCCGTCATGTGGCGCATCACTCGCTGCAGAAGGGGGTCAGTCGCCGTCTCTGCGCGTATGTGGGCCAGACTAGGATCATCAGCTGGCAGATTTGCTGCTGTCAGAGTTACGTGTGCCTCAATTTGACGCACGAACCCCTCCGCATCTGGTGGTGTGCTCACTGCTCGGGAAAGAGTGTCCGCCACGATGAGCTCCTTCCCCGGAGTGTAGATCAGTTCGAAATCGTACCTCCTGAGTTTGAGTAAGATGCGCTGGAGGCGAGGAGTCATGTCGTTCAGGTCTTTGTTAATGATGTTGACCAGGGGGCGGTGGTCAGTTTCGACCGTAAATCGTGGCAGGCCATACACATAGTCGTGGAACTTGTCCAGTCCAGTTAACAAGCCCAGGTATTCTTTTTCGATTTGCGCGTAGCGCTGTTCGGTGGGGTCATGGCTCGTGAGGCATATGCAACCGGGGCCCATGACGACGTGCTGTCTTTTTGCAGGAGTACCGCTCCAATACCAGATTGGCTGGCGTCTGTTGAGATCTTTGTAGGGCGAGTCGTGTCAAAGAAGGCCAGCACTGGTGCCGTGACCAGTTTGTGCTTGAGCTCCTCCCATTCCCGCTGATGCGATTGGTGCCAGTTGAATTCTGTCGATTTTTTTACGAGATGGCGCATATTTGTTGTATGAGAAGCCAGGTTGGGAATGAACTTCCCAAGGAAGTTGACCATGCCCAGGAATCTTAAGACAGCCTTCTTGTCAGCCGGTCGTGGCATGGCTGTGATGGCGCTAACCTTGTCTGCATCGGGACGGACCCCTGACCTTGAGATGTGGTCCCCGAGGAATTTCAGCTCCGTTTGGCCGAAGGCACACTTCGCACGGTTGAGACGCAGGCCATTTTGTCGTATGCGGGTGAAGACACGTCGTAGACGATGCATGTGTTCCTGCGGAGTGGTGGACCAAATGATGATATCGTCCACATATACACGTACCCCTTCGATGCCTTCCATCATCTGCTCCATAATGCGGTGGAAAACTTCAGATGCTGAAATGATGCCGAATGGCATCCGGTTGTAGCAGAATCTGCCAAAAGGGGTGTTGAATGTGCATAGTCTTCGGCTGGCTGGGTCCAGTTGGATCTGCCAAAATCCTTTGGACGCATCCAATTTGGTGAATATTTTGGCTCGCGCCATCTCGCTGGTGAGGTCCTCTCGTTTCGGGATGGGATAGTGTTCCCGCATGATGTTGTTATTCAGATCTTTAGGATCTATACATATACGGAGCTCGCCAGAGGGCTTCTTTACACAGACCATGGAGCTGACCCATGGCGTGGGCTCCGTGACCCTGGATAGGACCCCTTGGTCCTGAAGAATCTGCAGTTGTGCCTTGAGGCGGTCTTTGAGTGGCGCAGGAACCCTGCGAGGTGCGTGAACGACAGGGATGGCGTCCGGTCTGAGTCGAATCTTGTACGTGTATGGCAATGTCCCCATGCCTTCAAAAACCTCCTGGTTGTGAGCAAGGAGGGAATGGAGATTTGCGTGGAACTCAGCATCCGGGAAGTCGGATATCTCATCTGGAGAGAGAGACATAATGCGCTGTACCAGGTGAAGGACCTTACACGCCTGTGCGCCCAGTAACGAGTCCTTTGATGAGCCGACAACTTCGAAGGGGAGTGTGGCCGTGTACATCTTGTGAGTCACCTGTAGCTGGCAAGATCCTATGGACGGGATGACGTTCCCGTTATAGTCAACCATCTTGAGCCGGGATGGCGTGATGGGTGGTTTGACCTTCATGGCCTGGACTGCAGAATATGCAATCAGGTTGGCGGATGCGCCGGTGTCCAGACGGAAGGCGACGCGTGATCGGTTGACCGTCAGGGTGGCACACCACTCATCGGCTGGATTGATGGCATTGACCTTGTTGACATCGATGACGGAAACGCGGAAGGCATCATGGTCATCTGCATCACTTAACTGGAAGTCTTGATGCGTGGGCTGGACGGTCCTGACTTGTCTGCGAGATTGTCGAGGATGCGCCGGATCCATGGGTTGAGCCGAACGACAGTGGGCTGCGTAGTGGCCCATCTTGCCACATCTGAGGCACTGTCGGTTTTTTGCAGGACATTGCCCTTTTAAATGTAGAGCTCCACAATTGCCGCACGTCATGACGTCACGGCGTTCGTTGCGCCACTGCGCATGCACAGTGCGATCTTGCGGTGGGCGCGCCTGCGCAGTGCGTCCCTCGTTGTGGCCGTTATTTTTGGTGCGCACCTGCGCGGGAAACCGCGAAAAGCGCGGGAAGCGGCCGCTGTCGTCCGGGCCGTGGGTCGGGAAGTAATCGACGGCCTGGATGCGTTCGACGTCGTGGGCGGCCTGGCTTGCCGACTCGACGGCTGGGGACCCCCTCCGTGCCAACTCGGACGCCTGAAATCGGGCAAAACGGCAGGTAGCATTTTCGTGGAGGACACAGGCTTCCACAGCAGACGCTAAGGTGAGGCTTTTTATTTTAAGAAGCTGCTGGCGTAGGCCACTAGAGGCAACGCCAAAAACAATCTGGTCCCTGATCATGGACTCTGTGGTGGTGCCGTAACCGCAGGACTGCGCTAGAATCCGGAGGTGCGTCAAAAAGGGTTGAAAAAGCTCCTCCTTACCTTGCAGGCGTTGCTGAAAGAGGTATCTTTCAAAACTTTCATTTACTTCAACTTGAAAGTGCTGGTCCAGTTTGAGGATGACCGTGTCATATTTAGATTGGTTTTCGCCTTCTTCGAACACCAGTGAGTTGAAGACGTCGGTGGCGTGCTGACCTGCGTAGAAGAGGAGCATTGCAATCTTCGTTTCATCCGAGGCACTCTGTTTTTCGGTGGCACGGATGTACAGGTCAAATCGCTGCCTGAAGAGCTTCCAATTGGTCCCTAGGTTCCCCGCGACTTGCAACGGCTGCGGTTTGTCGGTGTGGTCCATGTCCAGAATGGCAGGTTAGTAGGCAGGTATCGATCCACTCCTGTACCATGTGGTGTTGGGTGTTCTGACACACAGATGAGCCAACACGGTTGTATATGGTACAACGCTATTTTATTCAAACTTACTATGTACAGTTTGGTCTTTGCACTCTGCACGTGGGGGTTCCCTGCTTGTGATGTTTTAACAGCTCTTTCTTGTTTCCTTGTCCCCAGACCTACTGACCTCCAGGTGTCGTGCTCGTGCTTTTTATGTGGTTGGTGTTCTTGTCTGTGATTGGTTGTGGTGTTGTGTGCTCTGATTTGCCTGTTGGTGTGTCCATCATGATGTGTGTGTTTGAATATCATGACACAGAGTAAAGCTCATTCTACACTGTCACAGTCAAACACTCCCAGGATAGGTACAGCACGGGGTTAGATACAGAGTAAAGCTCATTCTACACTGTCCCCATCAAACACTCCCAGGACAGGTACAGCGTGGGGTTAGATACAGATTAAAGCTCTCTCTACACTGTCCCCATCAAACCCTACCAGGACAGGAATAGCACAGGGTTAGATAGAGAGTAAAGCTCCCTATACACTGTCCCCATCAAACACTCCCAGGACAGGTACAGCATTGGTAAGATCCAGAGTAAAGCTCCCTCTCCACTGTCCTCATCAAACACTCACAGGACAGCTACAGCACGGGGGTATTTACAGAGTAAAGCTCCCTCTACACTGTCCCATACAAACACTCCCAGGACAGGTACAGCACGGGGTTAGGTGAAGAGCAAAGCTCCTTCCACACTGTCCCCATCAAACACTCCCAGTACAGGTACAGCGCGGGGTTAGATACAGAGTAAAGATCCTTATACACTGTCCCCATTGAACACTCCCAGGACAGGATCAGCACGGGGTTAGATACAGAGTAAAGCTCCTTCTACACTGTCCCTATGAAACACTTCCAACCATA
Source organism: Scyliorhinus torazame (assembly GCF_047496885.1). NCBI lineage: Eukaryota > Metazoa > Chordata > Chondrichthyes > Carcharhiniformes > Scyliorhinidae > Scyliorhinus > Scyliorhinus torazame. Next base: position 80,579,348 of record NC_092710.1, on the reverse strand, counting down.
TCAAACACTCCCAGGACAGGTACAGCACAGGGTTAGATACAGAGTAAAGCTCCCTCTACAATGTCTCCATCAAACACTCCCAGGACAGGTACAGCACGGGGTTAGATACAGAGTAAAGCTCCTTCTACTCTGTCCCCATCAAACACCCCAGGACAGGTACAGCAAGGGGTTAGATACAGAGTAAAGCTCCCTCTGCACTGTCCCCATCAAACACTCCCAGGACAGGTACAGCATGGGTTAAGATAGAGAGTAAAGCTCCCTTACACTGTCCCCATCAAACACTCCCAGCACAGGTCCAGCACGGGGTTTGATAGAGAGTAAAGCTCCCACTGTACTGTCCCCATCAATCACTCCCAGGACAGGTACAGCACGGGCTTAGATACAGATTAAAGCTCCTTCTACACTGTCCCCATCAAACCCTCCCAGGACAGGTACAGCACGGGGTTAGATGCAGACTAAAGCTCCTTCTACACTGTCACAGTCAAACACTCCCAGGACAGGTACAGCACGGGGTTAGATACAGAGTAAAGCTCCCTCTGCACTGTCCCCATCAAACACTCCCAGGCCAGGTACAGCACAGGGTTAGATACAGAGTAAAGCTCCCTCTACACTGTCCTCATCAAACTCTCACAGGACAGATACAGCACTGGGTTAGATACAGAGTAAAGCTCTTTCTACACTGTCCCCATCAAACACTCCCAGGACAGGTACAGCTTGGGGTTAGATACAGAGTAAAGCTCCCTCTACACTGTCCTCATCAAACTCTCACAGGACAGATACAGCACAGGGTTAGATACAGAGTAAAGCTCCTTCTACACTGTCCCCATCAAACACCCCAGGACAGGTACAGCAAGGGGTTAGATACAGAGTAAAGCTCCTTCTACACTGTCCCCATCAAACACTCCCAGGGCAGGTACAGCACAGGGTTAGATACAGAGTAAAGCTTCCTCTACACTGTCCTCATCAAACACTCACAGGACAGGTACAGAACGGGGTTAGTTACAGAGTAAAGCTCTTTCTACACTGTCCCCATCAAGCACTCCCAGGACAGGTACAGCGCGGGGTTAGATACAGAGTAAAGCTCCTTCTACACTGTCCCTATCAAACACTCCCAGGACATGTACAGTACGGGGTTAGATACAGAGTAAAGCTCCCTCTGAACTGTCCCCATCAAACACTCCCAGGACAGGTGCAGCACGGGGTTAGATGCAGAGTAAAGCTCCCTCTGCACTGTCCCCATCAAACACTCCGAGGACAGGTACAGCACAGGGTTAGATACAGAGTAAAACTCCCTCTACACTGTCCTCATCAAACACTCACAGGACAGGTACAGCAAAGGGTTAGATGCAGAGTACAGCTCCTTCTACACTGTCCCGATCAAACACTCCCAGGACAGGTACAGCACGGGGATAGATACAGAGTAAAGCTCCTTCCACACTGTACCCATCAAACACTGCCAGGACAGGTACAGCACGGGGTTAGATACAGAGCAAAGCTCCTTCTATACTGTCCCCATCAAAGCTTCCCAGGACAGGCACAGCACAGGGTTAGATACTGAGTAAAGCTCCCTCTACACTGTTCCCATCAAACCTTCCCAGGTCAGGTACAGCACAGGGTTGGAGACAGAGTAAAGTTCCTTCTACACTGTCCCTATCAAACACTCCCAGGACAGGTACAGCACGGGGTTAAATACAGAGTAAAGCTCCTTCTACACTGTCCCATTCAAACACTCCCAGGACAGGTACAGCACGGGGTTAGGTGAAGAGCAAAGCTCCCTCTGCACTGTCCCCATCAAACACTCCCAGGCCAGGTACAGCACAGGGTTAGATACAGAGTAAAGCTCACTCTACACTGTCCTCATCAAACTCTCACAGGACAGGTACGGCACTGGGTTAGATGCAGAGTAAATCTCCCAATACACTGTCCTTATCAAACACTCCCAGGACAGGATCAGCACTGGGATCAGCAATGGGTTAGATGCAGGGTAAAGCTCCTTCTACACTGTCCCCATCAAACCTTCCCAGGACAGGTACAGCACCGGGTTAGATACAGAGTACAGCTCCTTCTACACTGTCCCTATCAAACACTCCCAGGACAGGTACAGCACGGGGTTAGATGCAGACTAAAGCTCCTTCTACACTGTCACAGTCAAACACTCCCAGGACAGGTACAGCACGGGGTTAGATACAGAGTAAAGCTCCCTCTGCACTGTCCCCATCAAACACTCCCAGGCCAGGTACAGCACAGGGTTAGATACAGAGTAAAGCTCCCTCTACACTGTCCTCATCAAACTCTCACAGGACAGATACAGCACTGGGTTAGATACAGAGTAAAGCTCTTTCTACACTGTCCCCATCAAACACTCCCAGGACAGGTACAGCTTGGGGTTAGATACAGAGTAAAGCTCCCTCTACACTGTCCTCATCAAACTCTCACAGGACAGATACAGCACTGGGTTAGATACAGAGTAAAGCTCTTTCTACACTGTCCCCATCAAACCCTCCCAGGACAGGAACAGCACAGGGTTAGATGCAGGGTAAATCTCCCAATACACTGTCCCTATCTAACACTCCTAGCCCTATCAAACACTCCCAGGACAGGTACAGCACGGGGTTAGAGAGAGAGTAAAGTTCCCACTGTACTGTCCCCATCAAACACTCCCAGAACAGGTACAGCACGGGGTTAGATACGGAGTAAATCTCCCTCGACACTGTCCCCATCAAACACTCCCAGGACAGGTATAGCATTGGGTAAGATCCAGAGTAAAGCTCCCTCTCCACTGTCTTCATCAAACACTCACAGGACAGCTACAGCACGGGGATATTTACAGAGTAAAGCTCCCTCTACACTGTCCCATACAAACACTCCCAGGACAGGTACAGCATGGGTTAAGATACAGAGTAAAGCTCCCTTACACTGTCCCCATCATACACTCCCAGGACAGGCACAGCACGAGGCTATTTACATGAGTAAAGCTCCTTCTACACTGTCCCCATCAAACACTCCCAGGACAGGTACAGCATTAGGTAAGATACAGAGTAAAGCTCCCTCTACACTGTCCTCATCAAACACTCCCAGGACAGGTACAGCACGGGGTTAGATACAGAGTAAAGCTCCTTCTACACTGTCCCTATGAAACACTCCCAGCCCTATCAAACACTCCCAGGACAGGTACAGCACGGGGTTAAATACAGAGTAAAGCTCCCTTACACTGTCCCCATCAAACACTCCCAGCATAGGTACAGCACGGGGTTAGATACAGAGTAAAGCTCCCACTGCACTGTCCCCATCAATCACTCCCAGGGCAGGTACAGCACAGGGTTAGATACAGAGTAAAGATTCCTCTACACTGTCCTCATCAAACACTCACAGGACAGGTACAGAACGGGGTTAGTTACAGAGTAAAGCTCTTTCTACACTGTCCCCATCAAGCACTCCCAGGACAGGTACAGCACGGGGTTAGATACAGAGTAAAGCTCCCTCTGCACTGTTCCCATCAAACACTCCCAGGACAGGTGCAGCACAGGGTTAGATGCAGAGTAAAGCTTCCTCTACACTGTCCTCATCAAACACTCACAGGACAGGTACAGAACGGGGTTAGTTACAGAGTAAAGCTCTTTCTACCCTGTCCCCATCAAACACGCCCAGGACAGGTACAGCGCGGGGTTAGACACAGAGTAAAGCTCCTTCTACACTGTCCCTATCAAATACTCCCAGGACAGGTACAGCACGGGGTTAGATACAGAGTAAAGCTCCCTCTGCACTGTCCCCATCAAACACTCCCAGGACAGGTACAGCATGGGTTAAGATACATAAGACCATAAGACATAGGTGCAGAAATAAGGCCATTCGGCCCATCGAGTCCACTCCACCATTCAATCATGGCTGATTTCAACTCCATTTACCCGCTCTCTCTCCATAGCCCTTAATTCCTCGAGAAATCACAAATTTATCAACTTCTGTCTTAAAGACACTCAACGTCCCGGCCTCCACCGCCCTCTGTGGCAATGAATTCCACAGACCCACCACTCTCTGGCTGAACAAATTTCTCCTCATCTCTGTTCTAAAGTGACACCCTTTTATTCTAAGGCTGTGCCCCCGGGTCCTAGTCTCCCCTGCTAATGGAAACAACTTCCCTACATCCACCCTATCTAAGCCATTCATTATCTTGTAAGTTTCTATTAGATCTCCCTTCAACCTCCTAAACTTCAATGAATATAATCCCAGGATCCTCAGACGTTCATCGTATGTTAGGCCTACCATTCCTGGGATCATCCGTGTGAATCTCCGCTGGACCCGCTCCAGTGCCAGTATCTCCTTCCTGAGGTGTGGGGCCCAAAATTGCTCACAGTATTCTAAATGGGGCCTAACTAATGCTTTATAAAGCTTCAGAAGTACATCCCTGCTTTTATATTCCAAGCCTCTTGAGATGAATGACAACATTGCATTTGCTTTCTTAATTACGGACTCAACCTGCAAGTTTACCTTCAGAGAATCCTGGACTAGGACTCCGAAGTCCCTTTGCACTTCAGCATTATGAATTTTGTCACCGTTTAGAAAGTAGTCCACGCCTCTATTCTTTTTTCCAAAGTGCAAGACCTCGCACTTGCCCACGTTGAACTTCATCAGCCATTTCTTGGACCACTCTCCTAAACTGTCTAAATCTTTCTGCAGCCTCCCCACCTCCTCCATACTACCTGCCCTGCCACCTAACTTTGTATCATCGGCAAACTTAGCCAGAATGCCCTCAGTCCCGTCATCTAGATCGTTAATATATAAAGAGAACAGCTGTGGCCCCAACACTGAATCCTGCGGGACACCACTCGTCACCGGTTGCCATTCCGAAAAAGAACCTTTTATCCCAACTCTCTGCCTTCTGCCTGACAGCCAATCGTCAATCCATGTTAGTACCTTGCCTCGAATACCATGGGCCCTTATTTTACTCAGCAGTCTCCCGTGAGGCACCTTATCAAAGGCCTTTTGGAAGTCAAGATAGATAACATCCGTTGGCTCTCCTTGGTCTAACCTATTTGTTACCTCTTCAAAGAACTCTAACACGTTTGTCAGGCACGACCTCCCCTTACTAAATCCATGCTGACTTGTCCTAATCCGACCCTGCACTTCCAAGAATTTAGAAATTTCATCCTTAACAATGGATTCTAGAATCTTGCCAACAACCGAGGTTAGACTAATTGGCCTATAATTTTCCATCTTTTTCCTTGTAAAGCTCCCAGAGTAAAGCTCCCTTACACTGTCCCCATCAAACAGTCCCAGGACAGGAACAGCACGGTGTCAGATACAGAGGAAAGCTCCCTCTACACTGTCCTCATCAAACACTCCCAGGACAGGTACAGCACGGGGTTAGATACAGAGTAAAGCTCCTTATACAATGTCCCCATCAAACACTCCCAGGTCAGGTACAGCACGGGGTTAGATACAGAGTAAAGCTCCCTCTACACTGTGCCCATCAAACACTCCCAGGACAGGGACAGCACAGGGTTAGATACAGAATAAAGCTCCCTCTGCACTGTCCCCATCAAACACTCCCAGGACAGGGACAGCACAGGGTTAGATACAGAGTAAAGCTCCCGCAACACTGTCCCCATCAAACACTCCCAGGACAGGGACAGCACAGGGTTAGATACAGAATAAAGCTCCCTCTGCACTGTCCCCATCAAACACTCCCAGGACAGGTACAACACGGGGTGAGATACAGAGTAAAGCTCCCTCTGCACTGTCCCCATCAAACACTCCCAGGACAGATACAGCACGGGGTTAGATACAGAGTAAATCTCCCCCTACACTGTCCCCATCAAACACTCCCAGGACAGGTGAGGTACCCTCAATAATGACGCTTAGAGATTAAACTGTAAAGAAGGCGTTATTAGACTAATAACTATACTACAGCTAGAGACAAGAGCTGACTGTTACACAGACCATGAGGCAGCCCTTTATGTCTGGCTCCCAGATGGGCGGAGCCAGAGGCGGAGTCCCCAGGGTTCCAAGCCCGGTCTTAAAGGGGACATCACCTTACATGATGATAAGGCAGTAACCGTTCATCACATTCACCCCGTTTAAAAGGAGTCTGGCGGGGGTGAAGTGCCATCATAGGTCCATCCTCTCGGTGGCTGGATTGTCCTCCTCGACCTCCTCAATTCGGGCGGTGGTGCGGCGGGCACGGACGTCCCGGTTGAGGGCACATCCGGGAGCACAGCAGTCGGAGCTTCGGTCCATGTCGGGGCAGAGGAACTAGGCAGGGCCGGGGCTAGCGGAGCCGGCGCCGGCGGGGTGTGTAAAAGGGGGGCGCAAGGGGGGGCGCACGGTAGGAGCTCACCAGTAGGGCCGGTAGGGGGTGTGTTGTAGGGGGCGACGGGTAGGGCCGGAAGGGGGTGTATTGTAAGGGGCGACGGGTCCTGCAGGGGAGCGGCGCGGGAAGGGGCGTCTGTGGTGGAGGATCCAGCGGGTGCCAGATCCCGGAGGGAAACCGTATCTTGCCTGCCGTCGGAGTACTCCACGTAGGCGTAACTGGGGTTGGCGTGGAGCAGTCGGACCTTTTCAACGAGGGGGTCCGTTTTATGGCTCCTCGCGTGCCTCCGGAGAAGAACAGGTCCCGGAGCCGTCAGCCAAGGTGGAAGTGAGACCCCGGAGGGAGACTTCCTGGGGAAGAGAAACAATCGGTCGTGAGGGGTCTCATTCGTGGCCGTGCAGAGGAGTGACCTAATGGATTGTAGGGCATCAGGTAGGACCTCCTGCCAGCGGGTGGTTGGGAGATTTCTCGACCGCAGGGCCAGAAGGACAGCCTTCCACACGGTCGCGTTCTCCCGCTCCACCTGCCCGTTTCCCCGCGGGTTAGAACTGGTCGTTCTGCTCGAGACGATGCCTTTGCTGAGCAGATACTGACGCAGTTCATCGCTCATGAATGATGTACCCCGGTCGCTGTGGATATAAGCAGGGAAACCGAACAGGGTGAAGATGCTGTGCAGTGCCTTAATCACCGTGGCTGAGGTCATGTCGGGGCAGGGAATGGTGAATGGGAACCTCCCTATCCCTGTAACCTCCCACACTCCCTACACCCCTCCCTATTCCTGTAACCTCCCTCACTCCCTACACCCCTCCCTATCCCTGTAACCTCCCTCACTCACTACACCCCTCCCTATTCCTGTAACCTCCCTCACTCCCTACACCCCTCCCTATTCCTGTGACCTCCCTCACTCCCTACAACCCTCTCTAACCCTGTAACCTCCCTCACTCCCTCCAACACTCCCTATTCCTGTGACCTCCCTCACTCCCTACAACCCTCTCTAACCCTGTAACCTCCCTCACTCCCTACAACACTCCCTATCCCAGTAACCTCCTTCACTCCCTACAACCCTCCCTATTCCTGTAACCTCCCTCACTCCCTACAACCCTCCCTATCCCAGTAACCTCCTTCACTCCCTACAACCCTCCCTATTCCTGTAACCTCCCTCACTCTCTACAACCCTCCCTATTCCTATAACCTGTCTCACTCCCTACAACCCTCCCTATCCCAGCAACCTCCTTCACTCCTACAACCCTCCCTATTCCTGTAACCTCCCTCACTCCCTACAACCCTCCCTATCCCAGTAACCTCCTTCACACCCTACAACCCTCCCTATTCCTGTAACCTCCCTCACTCCCTACAACCCTCCCTATCCCTGTAACCTTCCTCAGTCCCTACAACCCTCCCTATCCCTGTAACCTCCCTCACTCCCTACAACCTACAGGACCCTACAGGTCCACAGGTCATTGAAAGGGGCAACACAGGTGGAGAAGGTAGTCAAGAAGGCATACGGCATGCTTGCCTTCATTGGCCGAGGCATTGAGTATAAGAATTGGCAAGTCATGTTGCAGCTGTATAGAACCTTAGTTAGGCCACACTTGGAGTATAGTGTTCAATTCTGGTCGCCACACTACCAGAAGGATGTGGAGGCTTTAGAGAGGGTGCAGAAGAGATTTACCAGAATGTTGCCTGGTATGGAGGGCATTAGCTATGTGGAGCGATTGAATAAACTCGGTTTGTTCTAAATGGAACGAAGGAGGTTGAGGGGAGACCTGATAGAGGTATATAAAATTATGAGGGGCATAGACAGAGTGGATAGTCAGAGGCTTTTCCCCAGGGTAGAGGGGTCAATTACTAGGGGGCATAGGTTTAAGGTGAGAGGGGCAAGGTTTAGAGTAGATGTACGAGGCAAGTTTTTTACGCAGAGGGTAGTGGGTGCCTGGAACTCGCTACCGGAGGAGGTAGTGGAAGCAGGGACGATAGGGACATTTAAGGGGCATCTTGACAAATATATGAATAGGATGGGAATAGAAGGATACGGACCCAGGAAGTGTAGAAGATTGTAGTTTAGTCGGGCAGCATGGTCGGCACTGGCTTGGAGGGCCGAAGGGCCTGTTCCTGTGCTGTACATTTCTTTGTTCTTTGTTCTTTGTTGAGTGACCTAATGGAGTGTAGGGCATCGGGTAGGACCTCCTGCCAGCGGGTGGTTGGGAGATTTCTCGACCGCAGGGCCAGAAGGACAGCCTTCCACACGGTCGCGTTCTCCCTCTCCACCTGCCCGTTTCCCCGTGGGTTATAGCTGGTCGTTCTGCTCGAGGCGATGCCTTTGCTGAGCAGATACTGACGCACATGAACGATGTACCCCGGTCGCTGTGGATATAAGCAGGGAAACCGAACAGGGTGAAGATGCTGTGCAGTGCCTTAATCACAGTGGCTGAGGTCATGTCGGTGCAGGGAATGGCGAATGGGAAACGGGAGAACTCATCGATCACGGTGAGGAAATAGGCATAACGGTTGGTGGACGGGAGGGGCCCCTTGAAGTCCACGCTCAGTCGCTCAAAGGGACCCGAGGCCTTCACGAGCTGAACCTTGTCTGGCCGATAGAAGTGTGGTTTGCACTCTGCACAGACCTGACAGGCCCTGACCATGGCCTTGACCTCCTTGGTTGAGTAAGGTAGGTTGCGGGACTTGATGAAATGGACGAGCCGGGTAACCCCCGGGTGGCAGAGGTCATTGTGGATGGCTTGCAGGCGGTCCTCCTGCGCGTTGGCGCATGTGCCGCGGGACAGGGCATCTGGGGGCTCGTTGAGCTCCCCTGGACGATACTTTATATCGTACGAGTAGGTGGAGAGTTCGATCCTCCACCTCAAAATTTTATCGTTTTTTATTTTGCCCCGTTGCGTGTTATCGAACATATAGGCGACCGACCGTTGGTCGGTGACGAGGGTAAACCTCCTACCGGCGAGGTAGTGTCTCCAGCGCCGCACAGCCTCCACAATGGCTTGTGCCTCCTTTTCGACTGCAGAGTGTCGAATCTCGGAGGCGGTGAGGGTTCGGGAGAAGAACGCTACTGGTCTGCCTCCTTGATTGAGGGTAGCAGCCAGGGCGATGTCTGATGCATCGCTCTCTACCTGTAAAGGGATGGTTTCGTCCACCGCGTGCATGGCGGCCTTGATGATGTCGGCCTTGATGCGGTTGAAGGCCAATTGAGCCTCAGCCGAGAGGGGAAAAGTGGTGGTCTTTAGGAGTGGGCGGGCTTTGTCCGCATACTTGGGGACCCACTGGGCATATTAGGAGAAAAGCCCCAAGCACCGTTTGAGGGCCTTGAGGCTGGGGGGGAGAGGGAGTTCCTTAAGGGGGTGCATGCGGTCGGGGTCGGGACCTAGGACCCCGTCTTCCACGACATAGCCGAGGATGGCCAGCCGGGTGGTGTGGAAAATGCATTTGCCCTCGTTATAGGTCAGGTTAAGGGCTCGGGCGGTCTGGAGGAACTTTTTGAGGTTAGCGTCATGGTCCTGCTGATCATGGCCGCAGATGGTGACATTGTCCAAGTACGGGTATGTAGCCCGCAAACCGTACTGGTCCACCATTTGGTCCATCGCCCTTTGAAAGACGGAGACCCCATTTGTGACACCAAAGGGGACCCTGAGGAAGTGGAAGAGCCGGCCGGCTGCTTCGAAGGCAGTATAGGGGCGGTCTTTTGGTCGGATGGGGAGCTGGTGGTAGGCAGATTTGAGGTCGACCGTGGACAAGACTCGGTATTGGGCGATCCGATTTACCATTTCCGCGATGCGAGGAAGGGGGTACGCATCAAGCTGCGTGAATCGGTTTATGGTCTGGCTATAATCCACGACCATCCGTTTCTTCTCCCCGGACCGGACTACCACCACTTGCGCTCTCCAAGGGCTGTTGCTAGCCTCGATGACCCCCTCTCCCAGTAAACGCTGGACCTCTGACTTGATAAAAGCCATATCTTGGGCACTGTAGCGCCGGCTCCTGGTGGCGACGGGCTTACAGTCGTGAGTGAGGTTAGCGAATAGCGAGGGGGGTGCGACTTTCAGTGTCGCAAGGCAGCACACCGTGAGGGGGGGCAAGGGTCCGCCGAACTTCAGTGTCAGGCTTCGGTGGCTGCACTGGAAATCCAGTCCGAGCAGCAGGGGGGCACAGAGGTGAGGGAGGATAAAAAATTTGAAACGGGTGTATTTGGCACCCTGGATCGAGAGATCCGCAATACAGTACCCCGTGATTTGTACCGAGTGGGACCCAGATGCGAGGGCTATGGTTTGGGATGTGGGATGGGTGCGTAGAGAGCAGCGCCTTACCGTTTCAGGGTGGATAAAGCTCTCCGTGCTCCCGGAGTCGAAGAGGCATGCAGTGTCGTGCCCGTTGACCTGGACCTGCATCATGGAGTTCTGCAGGTGTTTTGGCCGAGTTTGATCGAGGGTGATCGCACCCAGTCGCGAGTAGTCGGAGTCGTAAAATGGCCGCTGCCGTTGGTCGCACGTGTCGGGTCGAGAAGATGGCCGCCGACTAGATGGCCGCTCCCATGATTCGCACGAGGCTGATGACGCGTCAGAAGAGGACGTGTCGGGTCGGTGCGCAGCAGCATTGCGAGGCCTGCGGGCCTGAGAGCCTGATTTTTGGGCCGGCTGTTCTTTGTTTTTCTGGCCCCAGGGTCTGGCCAGGCAGACCCTCGCAAAATGCCCTTTCTTCCCGCAGTCGCTGCAGATCGCGGAGCGGGCTGGGCAGCGTGGGCGTGGGTGCTGGCCCTGCCCGCAGAAGTAGCAAGGTGTGCCCCCATGGTGAGCGGGTCGCCGCGTGGCGCAGGCCTGTAATACGGGCAAGTCTGAGGAAGTCCGGGGGGGGCTGGCAGAGTCCGCGGGGTACGTACCCAAGTAGTGTCGGGCCACCTCCAGCGAGGAGGCGAGCGTTAGCGTCTCCTGGAGGTCTTTTGCCCCGTTTTCGAGCAGTCGCTGCCGGATGTAGGTCGAGCTGATTCCGGACACGAAAGCATCCCTGATGTGCAGGTTCATATGGACTTCCCCTGTCACATCCTGATAGTCACAGTCCCTGGCCAGTGCGGTGAGTTTCTCAACAAACTCGTCGAGCGATTCCCCCGAGCGCTGCCGACAGGTAGAGAGCAGATGCCGGGCGTGCACCTCATTGACGGGTTTGACAAACCGCTTGCGGAGCAACTCAATCGCTTCCTCATAAGTCGTTGCCTTTTCGAGCGTGGCGGAGATTCTGTGACTCACCCGGGCGTGGAGTAGGCGCTGCTTGCGTGGCCCCAGGATGGGAGTCTCTGAGGAGTCCAGGTAGGCCTCGAAGCACCGCAGCCAGTATTTAAAACTTCCCTTTGCCTCCGGCGTTCGTGCTTACAGATTGAGCTTTTCTGGTTTTAGGCCTGCGTCCATCCTGAATCTAGTTTAACTTAATAAATTGAGGTACCCTCAATAATGATGCTTGGAGGTTAAACTGTAAAGAAGGCTTTATTAAGCTAATAACTGTGCACCAGACATGTACGAGAGCTGACTGCTATACAGACCATGAGGCAGGCCTTTATGTATGGCTCCCAAATGGGCGGAGCCAGAGGCAGAGTCCCCAGGGTTCCAAGCCTGGTCTTAAAGGGGACATCACCTTACATGATGATAAGGCAGTAACCGTTCATCACAACAGGTCCAGCATCGAGTAAGATACAGAGTATAACTCGCTTACACTGTCCCCATCAAACACTCCCAGGACAGGTACAGCACGGGGTTAGATACAGAATAAAGCTCCCTCGACACTGTCCCCATCAAACACTCCCAGGACAGGTACAGCACGGGGTTAGATACAGAGTAAGTCTCCCAATACACTGTCCCTATCAAACACGCCCAGCCCTATCAAACACTCCCAGGACAGGTACAGCACGAGGTTAGATACAGAGTAACGCTCCCTCTACACTGTCCCCATCAAACACTCCCAGGAGAGGTACAGCATGGGGTAAGATACAGAGTAAAGCTCCCTCTTCACTGACCCCATCAAACTCACCCAGGACAGGTACAGCACGGAGTTAGATACAGAGTAAAGCTCCAACTACACTGTCCCCATCAAACACTCCCAGGACAGGTACAGCACGGGGTTAGATACAGAGTAAAGCTCCTTCTACACTGTCCTCATCAAACACTCCCAGGGCAGGTACAGCACGGGGTTAGATACAGAGTAAGTCTCCCAATACACTGTCCCTATCAAACACGCCCAGCCCTATCAAACACTCCCAGGACAGGTACAGCACGAGGTTAGATACAGAGTAACGCTCCCTCTACACTGTCCCCATCAAACACTCCCAGGAGAGGTACAGCATGGGGTAAGATACAGAGTAAAGCTCCCTCTTCACTGACCCCATCAAACTCACCCAGGACAGGTACAGCACGGAGTTAGATACAGAGTAAAGCTCCAACTACACTGTCCCCATCAAACACTCCCAGGACAGGTACAGCACGGGGTTAGATACAGAGTAAAGCTCCTTCTACACTGTCCTCATCAAACACTCCAAGGGCAGGTACAGCACGGGGTTAGATACAGAGTAAAGCTCCCTCTACACTGTCCCCATCAAACACTCCCAGGACAGGTACAGCATGGGGTAAGATACAGAGTAAAGCTCCCTCTACACTGTCCCCATCAAACACTCCCAGGACAGGTACAGTATGGAGTAAGATACAGAGTAAAGCTCCCACTACGCTGACCCCATCAAACACTCCCAGGACAGATACTGCACAGGGTTAGATACTGTGGTGGTATGTATTAGGGGTCATGTGGGACCTGTGAAGCCGAGATGCTATTGGCTGACAGATCCCGGGTCCTGGTTGGATCTGCCGACTTCTGGCTCCGCCCTGAAGGCGGAGTATAAGAACCCGAGCTTCTACCTGCAGCTTCATTCTGTTGCTGAGCTGCTGGGGACAAGCATCGCTTAATAAAGCCTGGATTGACTTCTTCACTTCTCGTCTCTCGTAAGTCATTGTGCGCTACAGATGTTTTACAGAGTAAAGTTCCCTCTACACTGTCCCCATCCAACACTACGAGGACAGGTGCAGTATGGTATAAGATTCAGAGTATAACTCCCTTACACTGTCCCCATCAAACACTTCCAGGACAGGTACAACACTGGGTTAGATACAGAGTAAAGCTCCCTCTACACTGTCCCCATCAAACCCTCCCAGGACAGGTACAGCACGGGGTTAGATACAGAGTCAAGCTCCCTCTACACTGTCCCCATCAAACCCTCCCAGGATAGGTACAGCACGGGGTTAGATACAGAGTAAAGCTCCCTCTACACTGTCCCCATCAAACACTCCCAAGACAGGAACAGCACGGGGTTAGATACAGAGTAAAGCTCCTTCTACACTGTCCCCATCAAACACTCCCAGGACAGGTACAGAGCGGGGTTAGATACAGATTAAAGCTCCCTCTGCACTGCCCCCATCAAACACTCCCAGGACAGGTACAGCACGGGTTTGATACAGTGTAAATCTCCCAATACACTGTCCCTATCAAACACTCCCAGCCCTATCAAACACTCCCAGGACAGGTACAGCACGGGGTTAGATACAGAGTAAAGCTCCCTCTGCACTGTCCCCATCAAACACTCCCAGGAGAGGTGCAGCATGGGGTAAGATACAGAGTAAAGCTCCCTCTTCACTGACCCCATCAAACTCTCCCAGGACAGGTACAGCACGGAGTTAGATACAGAGTAAAGCTCCATCTACACTGTCCCCATCAAACACTCCCAGGACAGGTACAGCATGGGGTAAGATACAGAGTAAAGCTCCCACTACGCTGTCCCCATCAAACACTCCCAGGACAGATACTGCACGGGGTTAGATACAGTGTAAATCTCCCAATTGACTGTCCCTATCAAACACTCCCAGGACAGGTCCAGCATGGAGCAAGATACAGAGTATAACTCCCTTACACTGTCCCCATCAAACACTCCCAGGACAGGTACAGCACGGGGTTAGATACAGAGTAAAGCTCCCTCTACCCTGTCCCCATCAAACACTCCCAGGACAGGAACAGCACGGGGTTAGATACAGGGTAAAGCTCCTTCTACACTGTCCCCATCAAACACTCACAGGACAGGTACAGCACGGGGTTAGATACAGAGTAAAGCTCCCTCTACCCTGTCCCCATCAAACACTCCCAGGACAGGAACAGCACGGGGTTAGATACAGGGTAAAGCTCCCTCTACACTGTCCCCATCAAACACAACCAGGACAGGTACAGTATGGGGTAAGATACAGAGTAAAGCTCCCACTACGCTGTCCCCATCAAACACTCCCAGGACAGGTACAGTATGGGGTAAGATGCAGAGTAAAGCTCCCTCTACACTGTCCCCATCAAACACTACCAGGGCAGGTACAGTATGGGGTAAGATACAGAGTAAAGCTCCCTCTACACTGTCCCCATCAAACACTACCAGGACAGGTACAGTATGGAGTAAGAAACAGAGTAAAGCTCCCACTACGCTGACCCCATCAAACACTCCCAGGACAGATACTGCACAGGGTTAGATACTGTGGTGGTATGTATTAGGGGTCATGTGGGACCTGTGAAGCCGAGATGCTATTGGCTGACAGATCCCGGGTCCTGGTTGGATCTGCCGACTTCTGGATCCGCCCTGAAGGCGGAGTATAAGAACCCGAGCTTCTCCCTGCAGCTTCATTCTGTTGCTGAGCTGCTGGGGACAAGCATCGCTTAATAAAGCCTGGATCGACGTCTTCACTTCTCGTCTCTCCTAAGTCATTGTGCGCGACAGATACAGATTAGATAAAACTCTGATTTACAGAGTAAAGCTCCCTCTACACTGTCCCCATCCAACACTACCAGGACAGGTGCAGTATGGGGTAAGATACAGAGTAAAGCTCCCTTTATACTGTCCCCATTAAACACTCCCAGGACAGGTACAGCACGGGTTTGATACAAAGTAAATCTCCCAATACACTGTCCCTATCAAACACTCCCAGGACAGGTACAGCACGGGGTTAGATACAGAGTAAAGCTCCCTCTGCACTGTCCCCATCAAACACTCCCAGGACAGGTACAGCATGGAGTAAGTTACAGAGTATAACTCCCTTACACTGTCCCCATCAAACACTCCCAGGACAGGTCCAGCATGGAGCAAGTTACAGAGTATAACTCCCTTACACTGTCCCCATCAAACACTTCCAGGACAGGTACAACACTGGGTTAGATACAGAGTAAAGCTCCCTCTACACTGTCCCCATCAAACCCTCCCAGGACAGGTACAGCACGGGGTTAGATACAGAGTCAAGCTCCCTCTACACTGTCCCCATCAAACCCTCCCAGGATAGGTACAGCACGGGGTTAGATACAGAGTAAAGCTCCCTCTACACTGTCCCCATCAAACACTCCCAAGACAGGAACAGCACGGGGTTAGATACAGAGTAAAGCTCCTTCTACACTGTCCCCATCAAACACTCCCAGGACAGGTACAGAGCGGGGTTAGATACAGATTAAAGCTCCCTCTGCACTGCCCCCATCAAACACTCCCAGGACAGGTACAGCACGGGTTTGATACAGTGTAAATCTCCCAATACACTGTCCCTATCAAACACTCCCAGCCCTATCAAACACTCCCAGGACAGGTACAGCACGGGGTTAGATACAGAGTAAAGCTCCCTCTGCACTGTCCCCATCAAACACTCCCAGGAGAGGTGCAGCATGGGGTAAGATACAGAGTAAAGCTCCCTCTTCACTGACCCCATCAAACTCTCCCAGGACAGGTACAGCACGGAGTTAGATACAGAGTAAAGCTCCATCTACACTGTCCCCATCAAACACTCCCAGGACAGGTACAGCATGGGGTAAGATACAGAGTAAAGCTCCCACTACGCTGTCCCCATCAAACACTCCCAGGACAGATACTGCACGGGGTTAGATACAGTGTAAATCTCCCAATTGACTGTCCCTATCAAACACTCCCAGGACAGGTCCAGCATGGAGCAAGATACAGAGTATAACTCCCTTACACTGTCCCCATCAAACACTCCCAGGACAGGTACAGCACGGGGTTAGATACAGAGTAAAGCTCCCTCTACCCTGTCCCCATCAAACACTCCCAGGACAGGAACAGCACGGGGTTAGATACAGGGTAAAGCTCCTTCTACACTGTCCCCATCAAACACTCACAGGACAGGTACAGCACGGGGTTAGATACAGAGTAAAGCTCCCTCTACCCTGTCCCCATCAAACACTCCCAGGACAGGTACAGCACGGGGTTAGATACAGAGTAAAGCTCCCTCTACACTGTCCCCATCAAACACAACCAGGACAGGTACAGTATGGGGTAAGATACAGAGTAAAGCTCCCACTACGCTGTCCCCATCAAACACTCCCAGGACAGGTACAGTATGGGGTAAGATGCAGAGTAAAGCTCCCTCTACACTGTCCCCATCAAACACTACCAGGGCAGGTACAGTATGGGGTAAGATACAGAGTAAAGCTCCCTCTACACTGTCCCCATCAAACACTACCAGGACAGGTACAGTATGGAGTAAGAAACAGAGTAAAGCTCCCACTACGCTGACCCCATCAAACACTCCCAGGACAGATACTGCACAGGGTTAGATACTGTGGTGGTATGTATTAGGGGTCATGTGGGACCTGTGAAGCCGAGATGCTATTGGCTGACAGATCCCGGGTCCTGGTTGGATCTGCCGACTTCTGGATCCGCCCTGAAGGCGGAGTATAAGAACCCGAGCTTCTCCCTGCAGCTTCATTCTGTTGCTGAGCTGCTGGGGACAAGCATCGCTTAATAAAGCCTGGATTGACTTCTTCACTTCTCGTCTCTCCTAAGTCATTGTGCGCGACAGATACAGATTAGATAAAACTCTGATTTACAGAGTAAAGCTCCCTCTACACTGTCCCCATCCAACACTACCAGGACAGGTGCAGTATGGGGTAAGATACAGAGTAAAGCTCCCTTTATACTGTCCCCATTAAACACTCCCAGGACAGGTACAGCACGGGTTTGATACAAAGTAAATCTCCCAATACACTGTCCCTATCAAACACTCCCAGGACAGGTACAGCACGGGGTTAGATACAGAGTAAAGCTCCCTCTACACTGTCCCCATCAAACACTCCCAGGACAGGTACAGCACGGGGTTAGATACAGAGTAAAGCTCCCTCTGCACTGTCCCCATCAAACACTCCCAGGACAGGTACAGCATGGAGTAAGTTACAGAGTATAACTCCCTTACACTGTCCCCATCAAACACTCCCAGGACAGGTCCAGCATGGAGCAAGTTACAGAGTATAACTCCCTTACACTGTCCCCATCAAACACTCCCAGGACAGGTACAGCACGGGGTTAGATACAGAGTAAAGCTCCCTCTACACTGTCCCCATCAAACACTCCCAGGACAGGTACAGCACGGGGTTAGATACAGAGTAAAGCTCCCTCTGCACTGTCCCCATCAAACACTCCCAGGACAGGTACAGCATGGAGTAAGTTACAGAGTATAACTCCCTTACACTGTCCCCATCAAACACTCCCAGGACAGGTCCAGCATGGAGCAAGTTACAGAGTATAACTCCCTTACACTGTCCCCATCAAACACTCCCAGGACAGGTCCAGCATGGAGCAAGTTACAGAGTATAACTCCCTTACACTGTCCCCATCAAACACTCCCAGGACAGGTACAGCACGGGGTTAGATACAGAGTAAAGCTCCTTCTACACTGTCCCCATCAAACACTCCCAGGACAGGTCCAGCATGGAGTAAGATACAGAGTATAACTCCCTTACACTGTCCCCATCAAACACTCCCAGGACAGGTACAGCACGGGGTTAGATACAGAGTAAAGCTCCTTCTACACTGTCCCCATCAAACACTCCCAGGACAGGTACAGCACGGGGTTAGATAGAGAGTAAAGCTCCCTCTACACTGTCCCATTCAAACACTCCCAGGACAGGTACAGCACAGGGTTAGATACAGAGTAAAGCTCCTTCTACACTGTCCCCATCAAACACTCCCAGGACAGGTACAGCACGTGGGTTAGATACAGAGTAAATCTCCCAATAGACTGTTCCTTTCAAACACTCCCAGGACAGGTCCAGCATGGAGTAAGTTACAGAGTATAACTCCCTTAAACTGTCCCCATCAAACACTCCCAGGACAGGTACAGCACGGGGTTAGATACAGAGTAAAGCTCCTTCTACACCGTCCCCATCAAACACTCCCAAGACAGGTACAGCACGGGGTTAGATACAGAGTAAAGCTCCCTCTACACTATCCCCATCAATCACTCCCAGGACAGGTACAGCACAGTGTTAGATACAGAGTACTACTCCCGCTACACTGTCCCCATCAAACACTCCCAGGACAGGTACAGCACAGGGTTAGATACAGGGTAAAGCTCCCTCTACACTGTCCCATTCAAACACTCCCAGGACAGGTACAGCACAGTGTTAGATACAGAGTACTGCTCCCGCTACACTGTCCCCATCAAACACTCCCAGGACAGGTACAGCACGGGGTTAGATACAGAATAAAGCTCCCTCTACACTGTCCCCATCAAACGCTCCCTGGACAGGTACAGCATGGGGTTAGATACAGAGTACTGCTCCCGCTACACTGTCCCCATCAAACACTCCCAGGACAGGTACAGCATGGGGTAAGATACAGAGTAAAGCTCCCTCTACACTGTCCCCATCAAACACTCCCAGGACAGGTACAGCATGGGGTAAGATACAGAGTAAAGCTCCCTCTACACTGTCCCCATCAATCACTCCCAGGACAGGTACAGTATGGAGTAAGATAAAGAGTAAAGCTCCCACTACGCTGACCCCATCAAACACTCCCAGGACAGATACTGCACAGGGTTAGATACTGTGGTGGTATGTATTAGGGGTCATGTGGGACCTGTGAAGCCGAGATGCTATTGGCTGACAGATCCCGGGTCCTGGTTGGATCTGCCGACTTCTGGCTCCGCCCTGAAGGCGGAGTATAAGAACCCGAGCTTCTCCCTGCAGCTTCATTCTGTTGCTGAGCTGCTGGGGACAAGCATCGCTTAATAAAGCCTGGATTGACTTCTTCACTTCTCGTCTCTCGTAAGTCATTGTGCGCTACAGATGTTTTACAGAGTAAAGTTCCCTCTACACTGTCCCCATCCAACACTACGAGGACAGGTGCAGTATGGTGTAAGATTCAGAGTATAACTCCCTTACACTGTCCCCATCAAACACTCCCAGGACAGGTACAACACTGGGTTAGATACAGAGTAAAGCTCCCTCTACACTGTCCCCATCAAACCCTCCCAAGACAGGAACAGCACGGGGTTAGATACAGAGTAAAGCTCCTTCTACACTGTCCCCATCAAACACTCCCAGGACAGGTACAGAGCGGGGTTAGATACAGATTAAAGCTCCCTCTGCACTGCCCCCATCAAACACTCCCAGGACAGGTACAGCACGGGTTTGATACAGTGTAAATCTCCCAATACACTGTCCCTATCAAACACTCCCAGCCCTATCAAACACTCCCAGGACAGGTACAGCACGGGGTGAGATACAGAGTAAAGCTCCCTCTTCACTGACCCCATCAAACTCTCCCAGGACAGGTACAGTACGGAGTTAGATACAGAGTAAAGCTCCATCTACACTGTCCCCATCAAACACTCCCAGGACAGGTACAGCAAGGGGTATGATACAGAGTAAAGCTCCCTCCACACTGTCCCCATTAAACACTCCCAGGACAGGTACAGCACGGGGTTAGATACAGAGTAAAGCTCCCTCTACACTGTCCCCATCAAACACTCCCAGGACAGGTACAGCACGGGGTTAGATACAGAGTAAAGCTCCCTCTACACTGTCCCCATCAAACACTCCCAGGACAGGTACAGCACGGGGTTAGATACAGAGTAAAGCTCCCTTACACTGTCCCCATCAAACACTCCCAGGACAGGTACAGCATGGGGTAAGATACAGAGTAAAGCTCCCACTACGCTGTCCCCATCAAACACTCCCAGGACAGATACTGCACGGGGTTAGATACAGTGTAAATCTCCCAATTGACTGTCCCTATCAAACACTCCCAGGACAGGTCCAGCATGGAGCAAGATACAGAGTATAACTCCCTTACACTGTCCCCATCAAACACTCCCAGGACAGGTACAGCACGGGGTTAGATACAGAGTAAAGCTCCCTCTACCCTGTCCCCATCAAACACTCCAAGGACAGGAACAGCACGGGGTTAGATACAGGGTAAAGCTCCTTCTACACTGTCCCCATCAAACACTCACAGGACAGGTACAGAACGGGGTTACATACAGATTAAAGCTCCCTCTGCACTGCCCCCATCAAACACTCACAGGACAGGTACAGCACGGGGTTAGATACAGAGTAAAGCTCCCTCTACACTGTCCCCATCAAACACAACCAGGACAGGTACAGTATGGGGTAAGATACAGAGTAAAGCTCCCACTACGCTGTCCCCATCAAACACTCCCAGGACAGGTACAGTATGGGGTAAGATGCAGAGTAAAGCTCCCTCTACACTGTCCCCATCAAACACTACCAGGGCAGGTACAGTATGGGGTAAGATACAGAGTAAAGCTCCCTCTACGCTGTCCCCATCAAACACTACCAGGACAGGTACAGTATGGAGTAAGAAACAGAGTAAAGCTCCCACTACGCTGACCCCATCAAACACTCCCAGGACAGATACTGCACAGGGTT
The DNA here is from genome assembly GCF_047496885.1 of Scyliorhinus torazame. NCBI lineage: Eukaryota > Metazoa > Chordata > Chondrichthyes > Carcharhiniformes > Scyliorhinidae > Scyliorhinus > Scyliorhinus torazame. Next base: position 80,558,308 of record NC_092710.1, on the reverse strand, counting down.
AGATACTGTGGTGGTATGTATTAGGGGTCATGTGGGACCTGTGAAGCCGAGATGCTATTGGCTGACAGATCCCGGGTCCTGGTTGGATCTGCCGACTTCTGGATCCGCCCTGAAGGCGGAGTATAAGAACCCGAGCTTCTCCCTGCAGCTTCATTCTGTTGCTGAGCTGCTGGGGACAAGCATCGCTTAATAAAGCCTGGATTGACTTCTTCACTTCTCGTCTCTCCTAAGTCATTGTGCGCGACAGATACAGATTAGATAAAACTCTGATTTACAGAGTAAAGCTCCCTCTACACTGTCCCCATCCAACACTACCAGGACAGGTGCAGTATGGGGTAAGATACAGAGTAAAGCTCCCTCTACACTGTCCCCATCAAACACTCCCAGGACAGGTACAGCACGGGGTTAGAGACAGAGTAAAGCTCCTTCTACACTGTCCCCATCAAACACTCCCAGGACAGGTCCAGCATGGAGTAAGATACAGAGTATAACTCCCTTACACTGTCCCCATCAAACACTCCCAGGACAGGTACAGCACGGGGTTAGAGACAGAGTAAAGCTCCTTCTACACTGTCCCCATCAAACACTCCCAGGACAGGTCCAGCATGGAGCAAGTTACAGAGTATAACTCCCTTACACTGTCCCCATCAAACACTCCCAGGACAGGTACAGCACGGGGTTAGATACAGAGTAAAGCTCCTTCTACACTGTCCCCATCAAACACTCCCAGGACAGGTCCAGCATGGAGTAAGATACAGAGTATAACTCCCTTACACTGTCCCCATCAAACACTCCCAGGACAGGTACAGCACGTGGGTTAGATACAGAGTAAATCTCCCAATAGACTGTTCCTTTCAAACACTCCCAGGACAGGTCCAGCATGGAGTAAGTTACAGAGTATAACTCCCTTAAACTGTCCCCATCAAACACTCCCAGGACAGGTACAGCACGGGGTTAGATACAGAGTAAAGCTCTTCTACACCGTCCCCATCAAACACTCCCAAGACAGGTACAGCACGGGGTTAGATACAGAGTAAAGCTCCCTCTACACTGTCCCCATCAATCACTCCCAGGACAGGTACAGCACAGTGTTAGATACAGAGTACTGCTCCCGCTACACTGTCCCCATCAAACACTCCCAGGACAGGTACAGCACAGGGTTAGATACAGGGTAAAGCTCCCTCTACACTGTCCCATTCAAACACTCCCAGGACAGGTACAGCACAGTGTTAGATACAGAGTACTGCTCCCGCTACACTGTCCCCATCAAACACTCCCAGGACAGGTACAGCACGGGGTTAGATACAGAGTAAAGCTCCCTCTACACTGTCCCCATCAAACGCTCCCTGGACAGGTACAGCATGGGGTTAGATACAGAGTACTGCTCCCGCTACACTGTCCCCATCAAACACTCCCAGATCAGGTACAGCACGGGGTTAGATACAGAGTAAAGCTCCCGCTACACTGTCCCCATCAAACACTCCCAGGACAGGTACAGCACGGGGTTAGATACAGAGTAAAGCTCCCTCTACACTGTCCCCATCAAACACTCCCTGGACAGGTACAGCATGGGGTTAGATACAGAGTACTGCTCCTTCTACACTGTCCCTATCAAACACTCCCAGGACAGGTACAGCACGGGTTTAGATACAGAGTAAAACTCCCTCTACACTGTCCCTATCAAACACTCCCAGGACGGATACAGCACGGGGTTAGATACAGAGTACTGCTCCTTCTACACTGTCCCTATCAAACACTCCCAGGACAGGTACAGCACGGCGTTAGATACAGAGTAAAACTCCCTCTACACTGTCCCCATCAAACACTCCCAGGACAGCTACAGCACGGGGTTAGATACAGAGTAAAGCTCCCTCTACACTGTCCCTATCAAACACTCCCAGGACAGGTACAGCACGGGGATAGATACAGAGTAAAGCTCCCTCTACACTGTCCCCATCAAACACTCCCAGGACAAGTACAGCACGGGGATAGATACAGAGTAAAGCTCCCTCTACACTGTCCCCATCAAACACTCCCAGGACAGGTACAGCACGGGGATAGATACAGAGTAAAGCTCCCTCTACACTGTCCCCATCAAACACTCCCAGGACAGCTACAGCACGGGGTTAGATACAGAGTAAAGCTCCCTCTACACTGTCCCTATCAAACACTCCCAGGACAGGTACAGCACGGGGATAGATACAGAGTAAAGCTCCCTCTACACTGTCCCCATCAAACACTCCCAGGACAAGTACAGCACGGGGATAGATACAGAGTAAAGCTCCCTCTACACTGTCCCCATCAAACACTCCCAGGACAGGTACAGCACGGGGATAGATACAGAGTAAAGCTCCCTCGACACTGTCCCCATCAAACACTCCCAGGACAGGTACAGCACGGGGATAGATACAGAGTAAAGCTCCCTCGACACTGTCCCCATCAAACATTCCCAGGACAGGTACAGCACGGGGTTAGATACAGAGTAAAGCTCCCTCTACACTGTCCCCATCAAACACTCCCAGGACAGGTACAGGCGGATTGATTGCACAGAGAGATGTTCTCACCTTTGACCTGGGGACCCCAGGTTTCAGGTACCCACGGTCATCGGCAATGTAGTAACTCGAACCCTCTCGCATTTTCGGCATCTGTGGAGAGAGAGGGGAGAGAATTGAGCACGGTGCCCATCCTCCTGGCCTTTGCACTCAGTGCCGGCTTGTCAGTTTGAGCAGGGTGATTGCTGGAGCTTCTCACCTTGGCTGTGCGGTCCTTGGCCTTGGGTACACACCAGCTGGACATGCGGGTGTTGTTGTAGGCGTTTTCATACTGCGGAGAGGGGAATGAGGACACCATGTTTAATTGAAGCTCCGTGCACAATCTTCCCGGGCCCTCTGTCAACCTGCGCCCCCCCCACAAGTCGCATAGCTCTTTGGAAGGCAGTGACGTTGAGGTGGAGATTTTACTGAGTGGCCCGCTGACTCCGAACGGACCCTGGTGTTCCCAGTGGCTGTGCTTTAAACCCCCTCCCCTACCCCCTCTCCCACACCATGGCCTCATATTTGTAATGCTCCGTCATGGAGGTGGACCATTTAGCCTCTGATTTTAGGTAAGCCTCGCTCAACTGTGCCCCCACCCACCCACGGTCATCCCCTGCCTCACTCAAGGCCCCAGCCTGTGAGCAAGTCGAGCTTCAAGCCTTTGCATCCCCTCTGCCCTTGTCGATGGGTGGCGAGGGTATGGTTTGTTGGGAGTAGAGATGTGAGGGCAGTGATGAGGGTGCCCGAGCTACCTGATTGGCATGGAAGCTGCGTGCCATTTTCTTGCCAGTCCCCTGTCTTGTTTACACTTTCACTCTTCCCGTCTGTGTGTCTCTCTCTCTCTCTGTCGGTCTCTCTACTCCCACAGTTTGTCTGTCTCTCTCTCTACTCAGTTTGTCTGTCTCTCTCTGTCTCTCTCTGTACTCTCGCAATTTCTCTGTCTCTCTCTCTCTACTCAGTTTGTCTGTCTCTCTGTCGGTCTCTCTACTCTCGCAATTTCTCTGTCTCTCTCTGTCTCTCTCTCTCTACTCAGTTTGTCTGTCTCTCTCTCTCCTCAGTTTGTCTGTCTCTCTGCCGGTCTCTCTACTCTCGCAATTTCTCTGTCTCTCTCTGTCTCTCTCTCTCTACTCACTTTGTCTGTCTCTCTCTACTCAGTTTGTCTGTCTCTCTGTCGGTCTCTACTCTCGCAATCTGTCTGTCTCTCTCTCTCTACTCAGTTTGTCTGTCTCTCTGTCGGTCTCTCTACTCTCGCAATTTCTCTGTCTCTCTCTGTCTCTCTCTCTCTACTCAGTTTGTCTGTCTCTCTCTCTCTACTCAGTTTGTCTGTCTCTCTCTCTACTCAGTTTGTCTGTCTCTCTCTGTCTCTCTCTCTACTCAGTTTGTCTGTCTCTTTGTCTCTCTCTCTCTCTCTACTCTCACAGTTTGTCTCTCTCTCTCTGTGTCGGTCTCTCGCCCCCTCTTCGTAACTCTCTGTCTGTCTTTGGAACTCTTGTCGCTCTTTCTCTTTATCTACCTACCTCTCCGGCTCTCTCCCTCCCTCCCTGACTCGCTCTCGTTTGCTGTCTCAACTTTCGCTGTCTCTATCAGTCCCTCTTCCTCTGTCTCTCACGCTTTCCGCCTCTCTGTGTGTTTGTGTATTTCGCTCTACTTGCTGCCTCTCTGTCAGTCTCTCTCCCTCAACATCTCCCCCTCTCTGATCTCACTGTCTCTCTCTCCCTTCCCCTTCTCTCTCTGTCTCTCTCTCTCTGTCTCTGGCTCTCTCCCGCCCTCCTTCAGTCCCTTCCTATGTCTCTCTTTCTCTGTCTCTTTCTCCTTCTCTCTGTCTATCTCTCTCTCGCTCCCTCTCTCTGTCTATCTCTCTCTCCCTTCCCCTCTCTGTCTCTATCTCTGGCTCTCTCTCTCCCTCCTTCAGTCCCTTCCTCTGTCTCTCCCTCTCTCTCTCCTTCTCTCTCTCTCTCTGTCTCTCTCTCCCCCTCTCTCTCTCTCTCTCTGTCTCTCGGATGCCTTTCTTCGGAATTGTTTACCCTTTGTTGTCGCAGCAACTGGAGGCCATCTCCCCAGCAACCGTGCCTCACCGCCCACAGGTATTCCAGTGACCTGCAGTATGTTTGAAAGCTGGGAGAGTTTCGACTGAGCAGTTATCAGAGGTACTGCAGGTGTGAACAGAATGTGTTCAGATATCGATCTATTTGTCTGTGCAAAATTGTCTGGCACAGCTTTACTGAACTCACTGGTCTCGACAGGATGTAATAGCCAACTCGCTCTCTCTCTCTATCTATCTCTCCCGTCCCTCTTTTGTCGTAGTCAGTGGTTTGTCGGTACAATTCACTCTCAGAAATTAGAGCACAGAAAATTTCGGCTGACACTCCGAAGTGAGATTTTTAACTTAAAAACGTCAAATAAGAGTGCAGTTAAAAAGGTCAATAAAACACCCCACTGGGCACAGGAAGCCTCGATGGTGCCCGTGGACCACAGCATGATCCCTCTCCAGGGAGACCTGTAGAAGCCAGGTATTTCGAATACAACTAGTATAGGTAAAAGATAGCTGTTTAAGCATAAATGTTGAGCCCCAGTTTTAAATACCCATTTATACAGCATAATTCACTTTTACTGAAGTCCGTTGTTCTGGCAAATGCATATTTTCAAGATAATGACACTGTCTTGTGCTAATTGTCAAGGTCAAGGGATTGAATACACAGCACCATTGTTCACAATGCAGATAACAGCTAGGTCAGAAAAGCTGATGTTGCACATTGAAGATGGACGGCTTGCCATCAAATCAAATGTGTTTGAGTCTAACCCAAACCAATTAGGATTATATTGGGGTGTAATTAGACGATTTAAGACAGATATGAAAGTGTATAACTAAAAAGTTTCTTCCGGCCATTTTAGGTTAGGTTAGGTTAGGTTGGGGTTTTGTTGTCTTTGTGAGTATTGTCTTTGTAGCTTAAGTTTTGTCTTTCTGTTAGTTTAGTCAGTTTTTGCCTTTGATTCTAGTCTCCATTTTAGTTTATGTCTTTTGGGGGTTGTCAGTTTAACAGTCTGTGCCAGTGATGTTAGTCCACTTTTGACTTTGAGTTTGAGTTTAGCTGAAGATTAGCTTTCTCTCTCTCTTCATGTTTCATTGCCAGACTTTGACCTTTAAAAAGTTACTTTCGAGCTGTCTGCCTAAGCAAAGAAAGATAATGTCTGTAATTCTCTGAAAGCTTCGAATTGTCTACGAATTGCCTTTTAAATGACTTTCAAATTGTCTACGAATTGCCTTTTAAATGACTTTCAAATTGTAATCAAGCGACTACAAATAAAACAATTCTTTTTGGCACCTGAGGAGTTTATACTGCAAATTTCTGCTGAGTTGCAGTATTCGCAAAGTGCTACTGATAACCGAATAGCAGAGATGATATAAATTCCTTCAACTTTACACAGTCGAATAATACAAGGAATCGAACAACTTAACACAGTCTACAAATAGTACAAATCTTATAACTTGTCGTATTGCGCCAGGACTTGATTCATCAACTAAGCTTCCCCCAAACTTGGCGTAGTTCGACAGGTTAAGATCCCATAAATTAAAGTTTCATTTTGGCGAGCCAGCCAGGAGTCGAACCTAGAATCTTCTGATTACAAGTTATTCCTTATAAATTAAAGATTCTTTCAAGACCCGGCCGCAAATGTAGCCGCGGAAGAGGGGCAGACAGTCTGGCCGGATGATGCCCTATCAATTACCACAAAGACGAGGGTAGTGGAATAATCGAGGCTTTATTGAGCAAAGATGTGCCTCCTGTAGCTGGAACCAGAATGGCTGCAGCACCGGCAAGCACACACATTTATACACCACCTATTGGGCGGAGCCAGCAGGCAGGGATTTACCCATGTACCTCTAGTAAATGTGTCTTACCGTAATACATATAATGCTGCTAGTGGTGACTACCACATTCACCCCCTGTTAAAAAAAAAAAAGAGTCCGGCGGGGGTGGTGGAAAACATTACAAGTTAAGTCTGTCGGGGGCCTTGACCCTCCTCTGCGATTGCCTCAGTCCTGGCGGTGATGTGGGCCATGACCTGTGACTCCGGGAGCCTGTTGTCCTCGTCCTCGTCACCCCTGAGTGGAACCAGTGGGAGGACGGATCCTACTGGTGGGGGCTGCGGTGAGGTTCGCTGGAGGGAGGGTGAGTGGCACAGGGGTGAATGAGGCAACGGGGAGGGGGTCGGGTCAGGGGCCGTGGGTGGGGATCCCGCGGGTGTCAGGTCCCGGAGGGAGACCGTGTCCTGTCGGCCGTCAGGGTACACCATGTAGGCATACTGAGGGTTAGCATGGAGGAGATGGACCCTCTCGACCAATGGGTCCGACTTGTGCACCCACACGTGTTTTCGGAGCAGGACAGGTCCGGGAGCTGCCAGCCAGGTTGGGAGCGAGGTCCCGGAGAAGGACTTCCTAGGGAAGACAAGGAGACATTCGTGAGATGCTTGGTTGGTCGTGGTACACAGCAGTGATCGGATGGAGCAGAGAGCACCTGGGAGGACTTAAGCCAGCGGGAGACTGGAAGATTCCTGGAACACAGGGCCAGTAGGACGGTCTTCCAGACCGTTCCGTTCTCCCTCTCCACCTGTCTGTTTCCCCTGGGGTTGTAACTGGTCATCCTGCTTGAGGCGATGCCCTTGCTGAGCAGGAATTGACGCAGTTCGTCGCTCATAAAGGAGGACCCCCTATCACTGTGTGTGTAGGTGGGGAAACCGAACAGTGTAAAGATACCCTGGAGGGCCTTGGTGACGGTGTTTGTGGTCATGTCTGGGCAGGGAATGGCGAATGGGAACCGGGAGTACTCGTCAATCACGTTCAGGATGTACGTGTTGCGGTCGGTGGAGGGGAGGGGCCCTTTGAAATCCAGACTGAGACATTCATAGGGACGGGAAGCCTTTATCAGGTGTGCTGTACCTGCAAATCCATCTCGACTTTTATTGAGGCCAGACTGACGGGGAAAGAAATTTGGGATTTGTCATTTGGTGCCAAAAACCCGGGATTTCTCAAGACGGTTCTGACCAACTGCGAAATCAGAATTAGACTGATTATGAACAGGAGGATGGGAACAAGGGGCCCACAATGTACAGCTGGAAAATGACCGCGCATTGATTTTTCCCCTCTTCTTATCGTCTGATTAGTCTGGTCACTCGCGGTTGGTATGGAAAGATCGTCTCGACGAAATCAAAGGTCAGTGGTGGATTAGAAATTTAATTGATGGGATTTCATATTGTTGATTCGGCTTGGGTTAGGTTTTGGGTTGATGGGACATCTAAAAGATGATTCAATTCCAAGTATAAGTGTTTTTAGGGCTGATGTGACTTCAGTAGATGGAGGTACAGTTCAATAAGTGTTTTTAAATCTGAAGATGATTCAATTCCATGTGTGAGTGTTTTAAATCTATAGTTGATTAAGCTAAAATTGTACCCTTGGACTGTAGTGGTGAAAAACGCAGTTCTGAGGACTAGTTGAGATTATGGGAAATTCCTTGGATAGCACAAATGATCCAGGCATGCCACTGCAAATATTATGCGATATGTATCCGGATAAAGCAAAAGATTTCAGGAAAATGTCAGCAACGTTAAGGAGTAAAATGGGGGATGAATGGCCACTAGGGGGCACCAAAGACCTAGAGATTATTAAGAAAATTCAGGGACACATCTGGAAAAAGAGTCAAAGTATGAAAGCAAAAGAATTAATTGGATTATGGAGACAATATTGTCAAGAGGAAAGAGATAAGATCATGTTATCAAGTTGGCAGGACAATGCCCTTAAAATGGGAATTCCAATTAGGGTAACCAAAAAACATTACAGGTCTCGAAAAAGGAATGTGCATTCAAAAAACGCGCAAGTAAAGACAGGAAAGGCTCGGGTCAAACAAAAGATGGGCTACGTAGTTCAATGGCTGGCCTTGAATTGACAGAAAATGATCAATCCGATGATTTAAAAATGTCAGTAAAAGTTCCGACTGCACCTGTAGCATTGTCTGCACTAATTCCAGAACCACCAGAGTATAATAATTTATATCCAGTCACTGATCCCCAGATTCCAATCATGCCAGTAACTCCAGCCCTTTTGGTTGATAGTGTGGGTCCCGATTTACCATCTTCACGATCAGTAGGGGAAGAGGAGCTCTGTTCCGCAAGCCCAGTTAGCTCTCGGACCCGATCTCGGACAGCGAGAGAAGGGTTTGATCCTAACCAGAAACAATTAAGCATACCACCTAAATCCCTCCAGACCAAGGGGAAACCGCAAATTTCGAGAACAAAGGGAGATGCAACAGATGATTTTGAAGAGAAAGAACTCCCTCTAGTGACAGGGAGGGACGTCGAAGTCTTGGAAGAACCAGAGGAAATAGCTAGAGTGCCCCCTGGTGAGACTCGGAGACAGTTGCCGATTAGGAAGATACCAAACCCGGACGCGGTGACTGCCGGGGCGCAGCCCACGATCGACGTTTACTTCCCATGGACACCCAGTGAGATGATGGCTATTATGGCTACAATCCCAGATAGAAAAAAAATCTCCTGCTGCTTTCGTGGATTCCTTGAGAACTACCATCTCAATTTATCACGCTGATTCTAGGGACCTCTGGGCCCTAGTCCAGCAGGTTTTAACCCCAGCAGAGTACCGCAATTATCTTAATCACTTGAATTATGCTAGCCACGCCGCACTTCAGCAAGCCCATGCATTAGACGACGATAGACGGACACAGATCCTGAATGCGTTGAATAGCACATTTCAAAAGCCCATAAATATTTCTGCTATCTTAGACCTAAAACCTAAGAAGATTGAAGAGCCAGAGGAATTTCTGGAGAGTTTTAATGAAATCTACCGTGGGCAGTCAGGCGACTTGCCATATCAAAATGGTCAGAATTCCCCTCAATATTGTGCTATGTTAATGCATTGCCTACCACCTTCTGTGGCTACTGCTGTGAAATGTAATAACATGAATTGGACAGAGAACGACCCTTCTCAGATGGCAAGGGCAGTCAGATTTTATTGGAAGGAGGGTGTAGGCCAGGAAGGAGTCTCAGTTACAAAAGTTAAGACTGAGCATGTAATGAAAAAGGATGATCTGCGACCCCAACAAGCGGCAGAAATGGTAGTTTACCAGCAGGATCCCCAATATTGTGACTTTGGGTGGGTGGATCAGCGAGGGGGAGGATATCAAACCCACCCAAATGGACCCTCAGCTCCTCTTTATGGCCCACCATATGCACCAACAGCTTCACAACCGCTGCCCCCTCTGAGGGGCCATTGGTCTACTGGGAGACGAGGACGGGGCAGATATAGAGGGAGCAATGCATGTTATAATTGTGGCCGTGCAGATCACTGGCAACAGGAATGCCCCTTTAAAAGACAGGCAGCAGTGTAATGCTTATGTACGTGTAAAAAAACCTTGGGATTTTCCTTAACCCTATTTGCTAATGACTTTTTGTGACCCCTTCTAACCCTCCTGACTCTTTGCTTAAGTTCCTTCCTACTTTCCTTATATTCCACACAGGCTTCGTCTGTTCCCAGCCTTTTAGCCCTGACAAATGCCTCCTTTTTCTTTTTGACGAGGCCTACAATATCTCTCATTATCCAAGGTTCCCGAAATTTGCCGTATTTATCCTTCTTCCTCACAGGAACATGCCGGTCCTGAATTCCTTTCAACTGACACTTGAAAGCCTCCCATATGTCAGACGTTTATTTACCCTCAAACATCCGCCCCTAATCTAGGTTCTTCAGTTCCCGCCTAATATTGTTATAATTAGCCTTCCCCCAATTTAGCACATTCACCCTAGGACCACTCTTATCCTTGTCCAGCAGCACTTTAAAACTTACTGAATTGTGGTCACTGTTCCCGAAATACTCCCCTAATGAAACTTCTACCGCCTGGCCGGGTTCATTCCCCAATACTAGGTCCAGTACCGCCCCTTCCCTAGTTGGACTGTCTACATGTTGTTTTAAGAAGCCCTCCTGGATGCTCCTTACAAACTCTGCCCTGTCTAAGCCCCTGGCACTAAGTGAGTCCCAGTCAATATTGGGGAAGTTGAAGTCTCCCATCACAACAACCCTGTTGTTTTTACTCTTTTCCAAAATCTGTCTACCTATCTGCTCCTCTATCTCCTGCTGGCTGTTGGGAGGCCTGTAGTAAACCCCCAACATTGTGACTGCACCCTTCTTATTCCTGATCTCTACCCATATAACTTCACTGCCCTCGGAGGTGTCCTCCCGTAGTGCAGCTGTGATATTCTCCCTAACCAGTAGCGCAACTCCGCCACCCCTTTTACATCCCCCTCTATCCCGCCTGAAACATCTAAATCCTGGAACGTTTAGCTGCCAACCCTGCCCTTCCCTCAACCAGGTCTCTGTAATGGCAACAACATCATAGTTCCAAGTACTAATCCAAGCTCTAAGTTCATCTGCCTTACCCGTAATACTTCTTGCATTAAAACATATGCACTTCAGGCCACCAGACCCACTGTGTTCAGCAACTTCTCCTTGTCTGCTCTGCCTCAGAGCCATACTGGCCCTATTCCCTAGTTCTCCCTCAATGCTTTCACCTTCTGACCTACTGCTCCGGTGCCCATCCCCCTGCCATACTAGTTTAAACCCTCCCGTGTGACAGTAGCAAAGCAGGCTAGCCATTGGTCAAAAGCGGACATAGTGTTGGCTGCTTGAGGGCTCAGCTGCAGGGGATCAGGCGAAGATCCATCGTTTTAAAAATCTTTGCTCAATAAATTGATGTACCATCAATAACCACAAAGACGAGAGTAGTGGAATAATCGAGGCTTTATTGAGCAAAGATGTTGTGCCTCCTGTAGCTGCTACCAGAATGGCTGCAGCACCGCGTGCACACACATTTATACGCCGCCTACTGGGCGGAGCCAGCAGGCAGGGATTTACCCATGTACCTCTAGTATATGTGTCTTACCATAATACATATGTGGTGAATGTATTCATCATAATATAAGTTGTCTGTATAGTACTGTGGCCTATGGCCATGGAATGGTAATATGATCTCCTTCGGTGTATTGTACTGGAACCCTGGTGGGCTCCGCCTCTGGCTCCACCCTCCCGGATGGTATATAGACCGTCCGCCTGGTAGCGGCACTCAGTTGTTACAGCAGTCGCAGGCAGGCAAGTTCTTGGATAATAAAGCCTATGTTCACTCGCTCTCAACGTCATAATTGATGGTACATCAACATATAATTCTGATAGTTGTGACTACCACACAGGACGACCCCCTCGGTCGCCCACTGCCTAGACCTATAAATGGCGCGCTTCGCCAGGAGCAGGTCCACGAGGAGGTCCCCTGCCTTCCCCGCCCCTCTCTGCAGCGGATGCCCGTAGATTAGGAGCGTGGGGCTGAAGCACAAACAAAACTCCAGCAAATGATTGGTTAGAAAACTAAAATGGGAGTGCAGCCAAAAACATGTAACATAGACAAGGTCCACGGTCTCCACAAGGCCCCACGAGGCGGCTAGGATTGCAGGGCACCAGCACCCGAGGGAGGTTTCGGGGCCTGGGGCCAATGTGGAATTCCGTCCGGGCAGGGGTTCGTCCAGACGGGATACCACCACACACCTGCGCGTCCTCCAAACCACGAGTGCCATCGGGTCCGAGCACGACCGTTTTGAGGTCTCGGGTGGCATTGGCTGCAAGCCGGACGTCCACCGCTGCATGTTGTGCTAACTCGTGGGGTGTCATCCAGCCCACTCCTCCGCCCCCCCAGCACGCCCCCAATCCTGGTCACCCCGGCAGCCACAGCTCACTCCTCTGACAGCCACTCAAACTGGTATTGGTGGCGCTGCGTATTCCTGAGCAGCGGCTCCCTGACGACAGCCACCACTCCTGACGGGGGGAAGCTGCAGCGCGAGGTGACCATGTTCCAGACTTTGAGCAGGTCCTGGTAGAAGACGAGCAGCGCCTGCAGAGGGTAATGAAGACCCTGCAGATCTATGAACAGGAGCTGCACGTCATAGTTCAGGCCGTGCACCAGGTAGAAGAAATGCGTCCCCAGGGCACACCATCGTGGAGGGGGCTGAAAGGACCACCCCAATGCCCGGCCCGCGCAGAAGCAGTCCCGACAGCCTCCTCCGCAGGAGGCGCAGGAAAGGCTCCACGCAAATAGAATAAAGTTGGCCAGAGAAGGGGCAGCCCTGACGCACTCCTCTCTCAAAGCGAAGGGGCGCCAGTTAACCTGGGGATGTAAAAGGGGTGGCGGAGTTGCGCTACTGGTTAGGGAGGATATCACAGTTAACCTTAACGAGACCCTCTGCGGCAGTGTATAGAAGTCGGATCCAGGCGACAAATTGTGTCCCAAACCCGAATGCTTGCAGAGTCCCAAATAAATACTCGTGATCCACCCCGTCGAACGCCTTCTCCTGATCAAGGGACAGGAAGGTGCTCGACATACCAGCCCGCTGGGAATGATGGACCAGGTCACAGACCAGATGGATGTTGCCGTGGATCGTGCAGCCCGGGACCGTGTAGGACTGGTCAGGGTGGATCATGTGGTCCAGCACGGTGCCAAGGCGCAAACAAATTGCCTTGGCAAAAAATCTTGTAATCCGTGCTGAGGAGGGAGACCGGATGCCAGTTTTTAAGGTGGCGGAGATCCCCCCTCTTTGGCAGCAAGGTAATGGTGGCTCTGGACCACGAGAGGGGCATCTCCCCGGTCGCAATACTTTCCCCCAGGACCCCCGTATAGTCGCTCCCCAGCACATCCCAGATCGCCCTGAAGAACTCCACGGTCAGCCCGTCCAGCCCTGGGGTTTTGCCCCTGGATAGGCTGTCGAGGGCGGCGGTTAGCTCCCCTAGGGGTATCAAGCCTACCGGCGCCCTCCGGTCCGACGTGCGGCAGGTCCTCCCCACAAAACCCTGCAAGCATCCTCGCTGGACGGATCCGGAGAGAAGAGAGCGCTGTAGAAGCTTCGGATTTGGGCCCGAACGTCCTCCGGATCCGAGACGAGGGACCCGTCGTTGGCCAGCAGCGTAAGGAGCTGCTGATGGACCCGCCCTTTTTCCAGCGAGTAGAAGGGGGGAGCCGCGGTCCATGGTCCGTGAGGATCTGGATCCGCGACCTCACATCCACGCCCCGGGACCCGACGAGTTACAGGCCCCGCAGCATGCCCTTCTTCTCTCTGTACACCCGCCCCCGGGTCTTCGTCGGGCTGACCGAGATGTGACTCCAGGTCCCGCACCTCCTTCTCCAACTCCTCGATCCTGGATTTTTGCCTCTTTGTCGACCCCCTTGCATACTCCTGACAGAAGGTACGCACATGAGTCTTGCCCAAGTCCCACCATAGCCTCAGGAGGGGAAGCCTCCAACCTTCCTTCTCCAGCCTGATATGGGCCAGGGTTTAGAAAACTCCAAAGTATATCATGGAGTTCACCTGACCTACAACTGTTGATTGATTTTGGGTAGGCCGAGCACAAGGTGCTGCCTTTCAGGTGTTATTAACAGAGTTCTTAGGAGCTTTTAATGAAAAAATAAGCTTTATTCTACAAATTTAGTTAACATTTTTATGAACACACACAGTAAGCATTTTTATCAACTACAAACATAAATACCCCACACAGCTACAGTTCTCTATGGATAACCCTTAATAAATTCCCCCCTTGAACTGTTCCAATTCAATAACAAGATCCAAGTAGAAACCAGAAATCCCTTTTCAAAGGTGTGGCCTAGCACACAGCACTCTTACTGTCTTTAAGCTCTTGTTTCATTTCCAAAACAGCAAGTTTGAATTCCTTCCAGGAAACACTCATCTCTTTTAAGTTATCAAGTAATCTTAAAACAGCTTTTAAAATGCAGATTGAGACATGAAAGTAAAACCAACTCCCAGAGCCACAGCCCAGCTCCACCCACACAATGACATCACTGAAGCCATGTGATAAGACAAAAACATTTCTTAAAGGGGCACCCCCTATGACAAGCCGGTCCAGAAGTGACAAAACGAGCCCAGGAACCGCACGTCCTCCAGCAGCAGGTTGTTAAAATGCCAGTACGCGGACCGCGACTGAGCGCGAGACAGGGCGAGCCCCGCCCACACCAGACGGTGGTCCGAGCACGGCACCTGCTGCACAGAGGCCGTCGGGACACGGGGCACGTACGTCCTTGAAATGTAGAGGCGGTCGATTCTGGGCGCTCCGACCCCAGGCCTCACAAATGTGAAGAAGCTGGAGTCAGGATGGAGAGTCTGCCAGGCGTCCACCAAGTCAAAGAACCCGACCAGGTTCCTTAACGTCACCCCCGCACGAGAGCTGCACTGGGTACCAAGGCGGTCCTTTGTCCCGAGGGTGCAACTAAAATCCCCCCCCCTCCAGGACGATGCACTCGCCCGCGGCGATGGTGCCAAGATGAGTGGACACTTGCTCGAAGTCGTCTGCTGGCCAGCCTGGGGAGCGTCGACATTCACAAAGTGACCCCCTCGCGGACTGTCAGGTGCAGCAACCTGCCTGGCACTGGCTCCTTGACCCCCAAGATCTCTGCATGAAAACGTGGCGCCAACAAGATAGCTACCCCGCCTAAACGTGAGGTTAGGAGACTCATGTAGACCCCTCCCCCCCCATTGCCGCTCCAGGAGCCATGGGGCGACGTCTCCCGGAGCGGTGTGGGTTCTGTCGTGGTTCCCCAGGACGACAATTCGTTCACACCGATTAAAACAGAGAGTCTGAGCAGCAATCTTCCAAGCAGTAGACTTTATTCACCTAGCACAAGAGAATAAAATCGGGATGTCCGGAACAATCCGATGAGCCCTCAGGCTTACAGTCTTTTTATGTACATTTCAGCTCCGTATCTCAAGATTCTTATCTTTCTTATCTTACTTTACAGCCGGACCTTGCTTTGGCCACCATTGTTTTTAGTTGACTTTTATCTGTCTTATTCAAGATTGGTCGCTTCCTTTTTCCTCTCTTTGTCTCTTAAACCATGGTGGTTATAACTCTTGCCCTTATCTACACTTCTCTACTTGTGCAACAATCGTGGTTTAGCTGACTTAGGCCGAATGTGTGGAAACACCTGCTCACTTTATTCTCTCTTTTTTATTATGGTCAACTACTAAAGTGAGCCACTGAGCAGTATTCATTGTTCCCCCAAGTGACTATTGTTTGCCTTCGTTAATTAGTGACTGCTATACTACTTTTCTGGGTCCTCTGCTTTGATCATATCAACTATACTTGATTACATTAGGTCATCTATTCTATGTTTGATTACGTTAGGTCACACGAGGTTACTCTAAATTACATTAGGTTACATAGGTTACATACCCATTTCACTACTCACCTAAATCTGCTTTATCATTTCACTAAAACCTATGATTCTGAATTCCATACCTAGCTCATACAATATCCAGTACAAATTCCCAACATGTCCCCCCTTTGAGGCTATTTCCTAGCCTCATCTCAATTACCAAGCTCAAATAACCCCCTCGCTTGATCCCATTCGCATTTTTATTTTAATCACTCTTTGCAGGCAATGTGGAGGAGCCGAATACTTTGGTCAGGGATCAATGCCCCTATTCTAACTTTATCATAATGTGTCTATCCAGGTTCTGATTCTTGGGTTGCTCCCCCAGATTGCCTGCTCCTGACAGTCATCAGCCAAAAACCTTCCCACCCTTGTCGAGGGAAGGGAAAAAGACTGATTCCTGTGTACAGACTAAGTTCTCTTGGTCCCGCGGATTTCAGCAAGGTGCTTATCGTTGTCACCAGACGATCTTCCACTATCGTAGTTAGTTTACAGAGTGACGAGTTTCAACTTCGACCAAGGTCATGGTAAATTCGCTCAGCGGGGGCGGCTCAAAGTTTCCCCATTCCTCTGTTTTTCCTTTTGAGCGAGAATTGCGTATCACCCGAGTCACCATCTGCCGTGCTGCCACCCTGGTAAGGAAGGATCTCAGGACGGGTAGAAAGCAACAAAATATTAATCCCAGAATGATTATTGATGTGATTGCTACAGCTCCAGCCTTGACAAACCATGCCCCCCAACTTCCGAACATTCTATCCAGCCAACTCCGTGCCCCCTGTCCAAACCCAGCATTTTCTTTCATTTCTTTCGCAAGATTCTTTAACTTATTCATGGCTTGTGTAAATGACCCCTCTGGACTAGTGTTATTAGGGATAAATGTGCAACACTGATCCCCAAACATAACAGCTACTTGGGTGCGTGGTCTTTCTGCCGCACATATCACACAGTCTTTCCCATCACTGTTTTTCTTACCAGTATACTCAGCCCATTTCCACCAGATGTTTTTCTGTGCTTTCTCCCACATATTATCTGTGCTCACTGACCGTCTACGTCTTGCTTGTCTTAATACTCCACCTTCCTGATTCTGCACCCTTATGTCCTCTGCATCCCACTTTCCTTTGTTACGGGTCAATGAAGTCCTCAAAGGAAATAGTTTCCAAGTCCCAGGTGGGGAACGAGGCCCCCTCCCTGTTCTCACCTCCCCCGGCACCTTGACTAACAGGCCCAGGCTGGGCATTTGTATCATCAGCCAGCTCATGCACAGAATTACTTTCATCATCCTCTACTCTTTCTGTTCTACTTTGGCTCTGTTCCTCCTCCCCACGATTCTCCCCGTGTAGTTCTATCTCTTCCTCGCTGCTACTTCTATCCGCACTGCCACTGTCTTCAATCTCCCTTCTCTCCCCTACCCCTGTTATCGTTCTGGTACAATGGTTCAAGTGATACCACAGTGTACTGCCTTCCACTTGCAACGCCGTGGGAGACACTTTGGTGACTTCAAACGGTCCTTCTCGTCTCGGTTCGTTCCAACGTCTCCGGAACTTCCTGATGTATACTTGATCTCCAAGTTTGATCTGGTGTTCCGTTGCAGGGCTCTCCTCCTCCTTGGCCTTTTCCTGTTCAAATATAGTTTTATGTATAATAGTTAATTGTCGTACATACTCCCTTGCGTCCTGATCTAAACATTCCAGCGCGGGGCCCCCTGCTCCCCTGATCTTTGGCACCGGCATTACTCTTCCTGTCATCATTTCATGTGGGCTCAAATGTGTGATTCTGTTTTCCTGACTCCTGTATTGCATTAGAGCCAATGGCAGAGCATCCATCCAGTTTTTCCCTGTCTCGCTGCAAATTTTGCTTATTTTAGCCTTAAGGGTCCCGTTTGCTCTCTCCACCATTCCTTGGGATTGAGGATGATACACACATCCAAACTTCTGCTTTATTCGGAGCGCTGAGAGCGTCTCTCTCAGTGCCCTTCCTATAAAAGCAGATCCATTATCTGAACTTAATTGCATGGGTATGCCAAATCTTGGGATAATTTCTTTTGACAGGAAGTTAATCACCGTTCCAGATCCTTGATCTTTGGATGGTGTTGCTTCTATCCATCTGCTGAATCTATCAATAATCACTAGCATGTATCTTTTCCCCCTCACCACCTTTCCCATATCCACATAGTCCATGCATAGATGTTTAAATGGTCCTTCGGGAATGGGTATATGCCCTATTGGGGCAGTAATGCCCTTCCTGATATTATTCTGAGCACACACCTCACACTGACTTAGTATGTAGTCAATTGAATTTTGCAGGTATGGTGACCAGAATCCTTCTTTCTTGATCTTTCTAGCCACCTCTCCTCTGGCACAGTGGTCCACTCCATGTGCTTCGCTGATTAGTATGGTTAGTAATGATGTGGGTGCTATGACTAATCCCTCCCCATTTCTCCATATTTTGTCATGTTGTCCCTGTATTGCTCCTCTATCTTTCCACATTGTCTTTTCAGCTACAGGGGCTTCCTCCTGTAACTGTGCCACATCGTCTAATGTGATTTGAGGTTCGATATTCCCCACACCTGGCCCTGGGTGTGGCCTTGCTATTGCTACTGGGGCTATCGTAGCCTCAATGCATCCTGACGCTTCTTTAGCTGCCTTGTCGGCTTTGGTGTTTCCCTGTGTGATGCTATCCGTTCCCTTTTTATGCGCCTGACACTTAATTATGGCTAATTCCCTTGGACCCATCATGGCCCTTATTAAAGCCCTGATTTGACCTTCGTGGTGTATTGGTCCTCCTCCACTTTTCATAAATCCCCTTTGCTTCCATATTGCCCCAAACAGGTGACAGACCCCGTGGGCATAGGCCGAATCAGTATAAATTTCCACCGCTTCCCCGTTTGCTAACTCACATGCTCTGGTCAGTGCTTCAAGCTCCGCTAACTGGGCTGAGCATGGCTGCTCACATTCTTTTGCCTCTATTACCTCAAATGATTCCCCTCTCTGTTCAACTACTGCATAGCCAGCATGATTTCCCCTATGATCCCTATAACACGAACCATCAACGTACAACGTCCTCTTCTCTTCTGTGCTTAATCTATCTGCCTTCAAGTCTTTCCTCAGTTTCATAAACACTCTTGTCTCTTTTACACACTCATGCTCCTCTCCCTCATGTGGTAATGGCATATAGTCAGCTGGGTTGGCCCTATTACACTTCACTATCGTAATGTCCGGGAATGTGGTCAGCATTTGAAAATGATGAATTCTAGCCGGCGTCAGAACAAACTTCCCTTTTTCAATCAATTCAGCTACCTTATGGTACACATGTATGTTTATCGGATATCCCATTGTGACTGTAGCTGCCTTTTCGTACGCCCACCAAGCTGCTGCCAGGCCTTGATAGCACGGAGGATATCCCATTGCTACGTCGTCTAGCTTGGTACTGTAATATGCTACAGCCTGCCTTCGTCTACCCTTGCAATTTTCCTGCGTTAATACTGCTGTAGCAAATCCGGCTTCTCTGTTACTCACAAATAAGTCAAAGGGTTTGTCATAGGTCGGTAAAGCCAATGCTGGTGCCTGTGCCATCTCTTTCTTTATATTCTCAAATGCGTCTGAAGCATCTTTATCCCATCTTAGTTTGGTTCTTAATTCTTCGCACCCTGCCTCCTTCATTACCTTTCGTAGTGCCTGCGTTTTTTCCGCATAGCTTTCCACCCATTCTGAACTGAATCCTGTCATTCCCAAAAATGTCATCATTTGTCCCACCGTCTGTGGTTTCGGAACTTTTAGTACAGCTTCTATCTGCTGAAAAGCTATCCCTTTCTGCCCTGCTGATATTTCTCTCCCCAAGTACTCTACTTTTTTCTGGCACAGCTGCAGCTTTTTCCTGGATACTTTATGGCCCCCTTCTGCTAGTCTTTCCAATAGTTTTAAACTATCCTTCCTGCATTGTTCTTGTGTTTCTGTGCATAATAATAATAAATCATCCACATATTGTATCAGTGTTCCTTCCAACTGCACTCCTTTTAAATCTGCTCTCAACACCTGATTGAATACATGTGGGGAGTGTTTAAATCCTTGGGGCATCCTATTGTATGTGTATTGTTTCCCCTCGAACGTAAATGCAAAGAGATACTGACTTTCTTGAGCTAACGGCACACTAAAAAATGCCGAACATAGGTCTATCACAGTAAACCATCTACTTTCAGGTGGTATATTTGTCAACAAGGTGTAAGGGTTTGGAACCTCTACTGGCATATCTTCCACTACCTCATTAATTGCTCTGAGGTCATGCACCAATCTCCATTTTTCTCCGTCCGCCTTCTTTACCGGTAGCAGCGGTGTATTACACCTGCTCCGGGTTTCTTTTAATACCCCTGCTTCTATCAATCCCTTAATCGTCTCTCTAATTCCTTCAATTGCTTCTGTCTTGATTGGGTATTGCGGCCTATAAGGCCCCTGGCGTCCTGTCTTTAATCTGACTTCAACTGGATTAGCGGTTTTGACCCTCCCTACATCCGTGTCCCGTCTGGACCACAACTCCTGCGGGAGGGAGTTCAAATCCTGCTCTAAACTCTCTCTCCACTCCAGTTCCTGTTTCTCAATTTGCACTCCTATTGTTATTTGCTTTGGTTTCCCAAGCATCTTAACATCCAAAATTATTTTCATCATTTGTCCATCGCTGGACGTCCAAATATCTACATTGTCTGTCTGGACAAATTCTAAGTCTTGTGCTCTCAACACCATTGGTCCTAGGTCTTTTGATCTATATCCCGGATTCACTTTCAATGTGACATGTGGCTCCGCTCCAGATACAGAGAACCATTTGTCAACCCATTCATTCCTAACGATTGTGAGGGCCGCTCCCTCTAGTCCGATTAAAATACTTCTTGACTTTATTTCCTGTTCTCGTCCCGCCTCCCTTTCCCATTTCTCCTGTACCTCAGGTTCCTGTTTTTCATCAAATATCATGGTACTGTGTAATTCTGTTCTTGGCCATTTGGCTTGTGGTATCCAGGCGTCTATAAGTTTTCCCCAAACTTCCCATATCTGTTTTTTAACTTGTTCCTCTATATCTCCCAACCAATATACATTAACCCTTTCTTTTCCTGGTATTTCAAGTGGATACATTCCCATCAAATCAATTCCTTGTTCAGTGCATTCTAATTTCAGTCCTAGACCTAGGATTGCATCCCTTCCCAATAGATTTAAAGGAGTTTTATCACATACTAAAATAGGTACATGGGTAGTCTTATTTCCAATGGTAACAGGCACCGGCGTCGTCATTCGAGCTAATGTTACTTTCCCCGAGAACCCCACAGTTTTTACAAACTGGTTTGACAATGGTAAGTGATCCGCATATTTCGTTTGTATGCACGTACATGTGGCGCCGGTGTCTATCATCATGGGGACCTCGATCCCTCCTACTCTAACGTTAACTATAGGTTCCTGCTCTGCGGTTTCTGTTATTTGTACGTACTGTCCTACCATTTTGGGGTTCTCTGGGCCTCCCTATGGGGAACTCTGATGGTTTACCGGCCCTTGAAACATCGGGATGCTGTTCGGCGACACTTGGATCAGTTGCTGGCCTGTCTGCTGCTGGTTTTCTCCCTGCCTGTGGGAATTCCGCGGGCAATTCCTTTTTATGTGCCCTGCCTCCCCGCACCCCCAACACACACCTGGAGGGCCAGGCAATGGTCCCTGTCTCGGAGTCTGATGATTAACCTGTCCCTGTCCTCTCTGATTCTGATAGGGTGGCCTACCACCTCCCTGTCCTTTCCCATTTCTATTCCAGTCAGTCTGACTTTGCAGGGCGTATGTGTTTTGATAATTTAGGCCATAGGCTTCTGGGTTCATGGACAGTGGGAAGGCAGAAATGTTATAGGTTATGATGGGCCGGCCTCCATCTCCGCTCCCCCCTAATATTGGTGCAGGTATTTCCTCTGACTTTTGCTCCACCATCATCGGTGCTATTTTTCTGGGTGCGAGATCCTCTTTTGCCTTTATTTTATCCTTGCTTTTGATCTCCTCCAATTGTGCCTGAAGGAGTTTACGTTGTATCTCCTTCAGCTGTTTGTCTGCATTCTTTTCATCTTTGCGATGTCTTTCTACTGCATGGGCAACATAATCCACAAACTCTCGGTAGCTTTTTGAGTCCAAGCCCACTACTTCAAAGAACAAACAAAGAACAAAGAACAAAGAAATGTACAGCACAGGAACAGGCCCTTCGGCCCTCCAAGCCCGTGCCGACCATACTGCCCGACTAAACTACAATCTTCTACACTTCCTGGGTCCGTATCCTTCTATTCCCATCCTATTCATATATTTGTCAAGATGCCCCTTAAATGTCCCTATCGTCCCTGCCTCCACTACCTCCTCCGGTAGTGAGTTCCAGGCACCCACTACCCTCTGCGTAAAAAACTTGCCTCGTACATCTACTCTAAACTTTGCCCCTCTCACCTTAAACCTATGCCCCCTAGTAATTGACCCCTCTACCCTGGGGAAAAGCCTCTGACTATCCAGTCTTGTCTTAGCTGAGACTGGCAAGCCCTCTAGGATTGCAGCCCGGAACATGGAGTTGGTCAGCGGGTCTATTAGAATGTCCCTTTCCGTGTCCCTTCTCCATCTTTTTAACTGCTTTTCCACATACACAGCTGCATTCTCCTCCTCACCCAATGGCTCTCCCCTTAGGGTTTTTACATCCATTCGGTTGGGGTATATATCCCGCAGTGCCTGCCAGATGTCGTGGCGATACGGGTCCATGAGTGTCCCATCTACCTCTGGGTCATAAGCTGCGGTCGGGATGCCAGCACGTCTCATTACTTCCGCCATTTGGTCCATTCCTAGCACCTTTGTCAGGAGAGCTTTGATGTCGCCCAGTGCCATCCTTTTTCCCACCATTCCTGCCTCCAACTGTCCAATCCACCTTCCAGCTCCATCCAAAATACTGGGTAATTCATTAATTAAACAAGGCAAATCCAGACCTGACCAAGGGATATACTGCAGTCTGCCACCCTTCAGAATCACCGGGAGCATCCTTTTCTCTCTCCTATCCTCAGCTGGAAACTTCACAGGTTTGTGTTTTTTTCCGCGTTGATTTTCTTTGTTCCCCTAACACTGATTGTCCCCCTTCGTCTTCACTACTTTCTTCTGTCTCTCCTTCCATCTTTCCCTCTATTCTATTTTTCTCTGGGTGCTTCCACATCCATGGTTTCCCCAATCTTCGTCTGTCTGCCCCTTTGTGCACTTCCCAGCATATTTCCTCTCTTTCTTTTTCCTCTCTGTTCACTCCGACTCTCTTTCCTTCTATTTTTCCCTGTGATGTCTCACTTCCACACTCGGAGAGATCATCTTCTGTTCTCCACTCACATTCTTTTCTAACATTCTTTCCTTTCCCTTCTCGTTCCTTATCCACTTTCATTACCGTCTTTGCCCATTTCAAAAGTTCTACCACATTTACTTCTTCCTCCAACTCCTTTCTTCTTTGACTCAGCCCATCCAAATCCTCTTCTGTTTTCCTAGCCGCTTCTTCTATACCTTGTTTCTTTTCTCTCTCCCTTTGTGCCCATTCCTCCTTCGTCATCTGTTCTATGTTATATTCTCCCTCAAAATTCATTGTGCCTGATATAACTGGGTACAGTCCCGTGGAGCTCTGTTCCCCTAAGTATGGGGGCGGGGCTACGTTTGGATCTTCCAATTCTGCTTTTTCCTGAAGTTGCACTGGCATCTGCCTCCTACCTCCCCTCCATACCCTTCTTCTCTCTTTCCCCTCTCGTTCGAATAGTGCTAGTATCTCTAACTCCTTTTCTCGCTTCTCCCTTCTTTTGCTCGACCTATCCTTAATTTTATAGTTCTTTATCATTCCCTTCTGGTCCCCACACCTCTCTATGTCCCATGTGCCTTCCTCCGGCCACTGTGTATTGGTCTTACTTGTTCTTTTGGCCCATTTTTTAGAGACGTGTTCTATATCTCCCCTGAGGGCTGGGAACTTATCCCCTAGTATCTCCACTGGTGTTTTATCTTTGTGTGCCATTACTCGTCTTTTCGGACTACTGTCACAATTTTTATCACTTAATCTGTCAGAGTTAGGTATCACAGTGATTATTACTCGCTGTATTATTTTCCCGTGCTCAGTCCCCTGTTCACCTTTCTTTTGGGTTTCCCTTGCCAATATCTGTAACTCTAACCGGGGTCCCGATATCCACTTCCCCGTAGTCCCCTGTCCCGGCACTATCTTCCTCTCCCGGGCTATAGGGTAGTAGGTTTTCACTTGCTCGTCTATGTGTACAGAAACCCTGTATCGGTCAGATTCCTTTATTAATTTCTCTAGAGTTTCCAATTTTATTTCGTCTATCCAATTCCTATCGGCTATTCCTTCCCAGTTTACATACGGCCACTCATTCTTTATCTCCTCTAAGTTAGTTATATGTGTAATCTTTTTCCAATCCAGTGTTGCTTCCGTTTTTGTTATTATCCTTTTTAATCCCCTGACTTTTCTTCTCAACCGGTTGTACCAATCTCGCCACTAGGCGGTTTTGTCAGTGTAATTTTTCCAAGTTGTTAGTTATTACCCTACCTGTGTTCCGACTCTCCCTCTTATTTCTGTCCTCCACGCCGCTACCTCAGATCAGTTTGTTCAAATTGGTCTTTTACTTCCTCTATTCTAGCTGCTAATCCCCTTCTCTGGGTTAGATTCCACTCCTGTGCTTTTGACTACCGTATTAGGTCAGAGAGCGATCTCTCACTGATCTCTCTCCCTCTCGGTTGACGTCCCTTACCCGAGGCCCTGGGTAGGTTTGGACTGGCAGATTTTCCCACACTTACTCTCTTCTGGGCAAGTCGTAACCTGAAAAACCCGCTCCAAACCGCTTGACTTAACCTAATTGCATTACTTTAGCGTTCGGCCTTTTTCCCGTCTCACTTTTTACCCATTCACAGACAATACAGTATTCTCAGCGCGCTTTTGCATGCAAAGCTCTACTCTTCAGATCAGACTCAGTCTCTCAAAATATTTTACACAATTTAGTTTTACCTATGCAGGATATCTTTTGGGTTGGGGAGATCCAGGACCAGTAGAGAGCCGGGTGCGCCGAGCCTCGAGATCCCTTTTCCGACAGCAAGGATTTACATGCAATACAAATCTGCTCACCTTGCTGTCAGAATGCCGGCTTTGGGATGTCCAGCCCCGGTCGGACCTCCGCCTCCGCCACTCCTTCCAGATGCTTTTCTGGGCGATCTCTCACCAACCCTGCTCGCAGCGCCAATTTTGTCGTGGTTCCCCAGGACGACAATTCGTTCACACCGATTAAAACAGAGAGTCTGAGCAGCGATCTTCCAAGCAGTAGACTTTATTCACCTAGCACAAGAGAATAAAATCGGGATGTCCGGAACAATCCGATGAGCCCTCAGGCTTACAGTCTTTTTATGTACATTTCAGCTCCGTATCTCAAGATTCTTATCTTTCTTATCTTACTTTACAGCCGGACCTTGCTTTGGCCACCATTGTTTTTAGTTGACTTTTATCTGTCTTATTCAAGATTGGTCGCTTCCTTTTTCCTCTCTTTGTCTCTTAAACCATGGTGGTTATAACTCTTGCCCTTATCTACACTTCTCTACTTGTGCAACAATCGTGGTTTAGCTGACTTAGGCCGAATGTGTGGAAACACCTGCTCACTTTATTCTCTCTTTTTTATTATGGTCAACTACTAAAGTGAGCCACTGAGCAGTATTCATTGTTCCCCCAAGTGACTATTGTTTGCCTTCGTTAATGAGTGACTGCTATACTACTTTTCTGGGTCCTCTGCTTTGATCATATCAACTATACTTGATTACATTAGGTCATCTATTCTATGTTTGATTACGTTAGGTCACACGAGGTTACTCTAAATTACATTAGGTTACCTAGGTTACATACCCATTTCACTACTCACCTAAATCTGCTTTATCATTTCACTAAAACCTATGATTCTGAATTCCATACCTAGCTCATACAATATCCAGTACAAATTCCCAACAGTTCCTTGCAGGAAGCACGCCGCATACTCGCCGTCCCGGAGGACGGAGAAGTTGTGGAGCCCGCGGAGCGCGTCGCTGCCGCCGCTGATGTTGAGGCCGGCGATGGTCTGGCGGGAAACACTCCCGCCAGCGCTGCTCACAACCGTCCGCGTGAAGGTGAGGTTTGCGGGCTGTCGTCGAATGGGACGGCGAGTCTGGAATGATTGACAGCGGCAAGCGGCCCAATGGGCGTGCGGGAAATGGCTGGGGCACGTGGGCCCAACATTGTGACGCACGCAGGGTTTGTCATCCAATCACAAGCCCGTCGGGATCGGGTACTGGGCGTGGCGCAATCTCTAATGAGTGAGCTGACCTGGCTAATGGACGGCCGGTCTGTCGAAGGAGGATGGGGCTTGGCTGACGGACAGGAGGACTGACCAATCGCCGCCGGGCGCCCTCTGCCAGCCGCGCCCCTCCCGCACGCCCTCGTGTTGGCAGGCCCCGCCCCTCCCTCTCTCCGGCGCCATGGCGGGTTACGGGCCTCTGCTCCGCATCCACCCGGTGGTCCTCTGCTCCATCGCCGACAGCAGCGAGCGGCGCAACGAGGAGGCCAAGCGGGTGATCGGCACCCTCCTGGGTGAGAGGGAGGAGGAGACCCCCCCCGCCTGTCTCCCCCCCCCCCCCGCCTGTCTCCCCCCCCCCCCCCGCCTGTCTCCCCCCCCCCCCCGCCTGTCTCCCCCCCCCCCCCCCGCCTGTCTCCCCCCCCCCCCCCGCCTGTCTCCCCCCCCCCCCGCCTGTCTCCCCCCCCCCCGCCTGTCTCCCCCCCCCCCCGCCTGTCTCCCCCCCCCCCCCCCCGCCTGTCTCCCCCCCCCCCCCCCCGCCTGTCTCCCCCCCCCCCCGCCTGTCTCCCCCCCCCCCGCCTGTCTCCCCCCCCCCCGCCTGTCTCCCCCCCCCCCCCCGCCTGTCTCCCCCCCCCCCCCGCCTGTCTCCCCCCCCCCGCCTGTCTCCCCCCCCCCCCGCCTGTCTCCCCCCCCCCCCCCCGCCTGTCTCCCCCCCCCCCCGCCTGTCTCCCCCCCCCCCCCCCGCCTGTCTCCCCCCCCCCCCGCCTGTCTCCCCCCCCCCCGCCTGTCTCCCCCCCCCGCCTGTCTCCCCCCCCCCCGCCTGTCTCCCCCCCCCCCCGCCTGTCTCCCCCCCCCCCCGCCTGTCTCCCCCCCCCGCCTGTCTCCCCCCCCCCCCCGCCTGTCTCCCCCCCCCCCCGCCTGTCTCCCCCCCCCCCCCGCCTGTCTCCCCCCCCCCCCGCCTGTCTCCCCCCCCCCGCCTGTCTCCCCCCCCCCCGCCTGTCTCCCCCCCCCCGCCTGTCTCCCCCCCCCCGCCTGTCTCCCCCCCCCCGCCTGTCTCCCCCCCCCCCCGCCTGTCTCCCCCCCCCCCGCCTGTCTCCCCCCCCCCCCGCCTGTCTCCCCCCCCCCCGCCTGTCTACCCCCCCCCCCCGCCTGTCTCCCCCCCCCCCCCCGCCTGTCTCCCCCCCCCCCCCGCCTGTCTCCCCCCCCCCCGCCTGTCTCCCCCCCCCCGCCTGTCTCCCCCCCCCCCCGCCTGTCTCCCCCCCCCCCCGCCTGTCTCCCCCCCCCCCGCCTGTCTCCCCCCCCCCCCGCCTGTCTCCCCCCCCCCCCCCGCCTGTCTCCCCCCCCCCCCCCGCCTGTCTCCCCCCCCCCCCCCCCGCCTGTCTCCCCCCCCCCCCGCCTGTCTCTCCCCCCCCCCCCGCCTGTCTCTCCCCCCCCCCCCCGCCTGTCTCCCCCCCCCCCCGCCTGTCTCCCCCCCCCCCCCGCCTGTCTCCCCCCCCCCCCGCCTGTCTCCCCCCCCCCCGCCTGTCTCCCCCCCCCCCCGCCTGTCTCCCCCCCCCCCCCGCCTGTCTCCCCCCCCCCCCGCCTGTCTCTCCCCCCCCCCCGCCTGTCTCCCCCCCCCCCCGCCTGTGTCTCCCCCCCCCCCGCCTGTCTCCCCCCCCCCCCGCCTGTCTCTCCCCCCCCCCGCCTGTCTCCCCCCCCCCCCGCCTGTCTCCCCCCCCCCCCGCCTGTCTCCCCCCCCCCCCGCCTGTCTCCCCCCCCCCCCGCCTGTCTCCCCCCCCCCCCCGCCTGTCTCCCCCCCCCCCCCGCCTGTCTCCCCCCCCCCCCCGCCTGTCGTTCCCCCCCCCCCCGCCTGTCTCCCCCCCCCCCCCGCCTGTCTCCCCCCCCCCCCCGCCTGTCCCCCCCCCCCCCCCGCCTGTCCCCCCCCCCCCCCGCCTGTCCCCCCCCCCCCGCCTGTCCCCCCCCCCCCGCCTGTCCCCCCCCCCCCCCCCGCCTGTCCCCCCCCCCCCCCCCCCCCCCCCCCGCCTGTCCCCCCCCGCCTGTCTCCCCCCCCCCCGCCTGTCTCCCCCCCCCGCCTGTCTCCCCCCCCCCGCCTGTCTCCCCCCCCCCCCGCCTGTCTCCCCCCCCCGCCTGTCTGTCTCCCCCCCCGCCTGTCTGTCTCCCCCCCCCGCCTGTCTCCTCCCCCCCCCCCCCGCCTGTCTCCTCCCCCCCCCGCCTGTCTCCTCCCCCCCCCCCCCCCCCCCGCCTGTCTCCTCCCCCCCCCCCGCCTGTCTCCTCCCCCCCCCCCGCCTGTCTCCCCCCCCGCCTGTCTCCCCCCCCCCGCCTGTCTCCCCCCCCCCCCGCCTGTCTCCCCCCCCGCCTGTCTCCCCCCCCCCCCCGCCTGTCTCCCCCCCCCCGCCTGTCTCCCCCCCCCCCGCCTGTCTCCCCCCCCCCCGCCTGTCTCCCCCCCCCCCGCCTGTCTCCCCCCCCCCCCGCCTGTCTCCCCCCCCCCGCCTGTCTCCCCCCCCCCGCCTGTCTCCCCCCCCCCGCCTGTCTCCCCCCCCCGCCTGTCTCCCCCCCCCCCGCCTGTCTCCCCCCCCCGCCTGTCTCCCCCCCCCCCGCCTGTCTCCCCCCCCCCCCGCCTGTCTCCCCCCCCCCCCCGCCTGTCTCCCCCCCCCCCCCGCCTGTCTCCCCCCCCCCCCGCCTGTCTCCCCCCCCCCCCCCGCCTGTCTCCCCCCCGCCTGTCTCCCCCCCCCCGTCTCCCCCCCCCCCCGCCTGTCTCCCCCCCCGCCTGTCTCCCCCCCCCGCCTGTCTCCCCCCCCCCGCCTGTCTCTCCCCCCCCGCCTGTCTCCCCCCGCCTGTCTCCCCCCGCCTGTCTCCTCCCCCGCCTGTGTCTCTCCCCCCCCGCCTGTGTCCTCTCCCCCCCCCCCCCCCCCCCCCGCCTGTGTCTCTCTTTCCCCCCCTCCCCCGGCTGTCTCCCCCCCCTCCCCCGGCTGTGTCCCCCCCCCCCCCTCCCCCGGCTGTGGTCCCCCCCCCCCTCCCCCGGCTGTGTCCCCCCCCCCCCCCTCCCCCGGCTGTGTCCCCCCCCCCCCCCTCCCCCGGCTGTGTCCCCCCCCCCCCCCGGCTGTGTCCCCCCCTCCCCCGGCTGTGTCCCCCCCTCCCCCGGCTGTGTCCCCCCCTCCCCCGGCTGTGTCCCCCCCTCCCCCGGCTGTGTCCCCCCCTCCCCCGGCTGTGTCTCCCTCCCCGTCTGTGTCTCTTCCCCCCCCCCCCCCCGCCTGTGTCTCTCTTTCCCCCCCCCCCTCCCCCGGCTGTCTCCCCCCCTCCCCCGGCTGTGTCTCCCCCCCTCCCCCGGCTGTGTCTCCCCCCCCCCCCCCTCCCGGCTGTGTCTCTCTTCTCCCCCCCCCCCTCCCCCGGCTGTGTGTCCCCCCCCCCCCGGCTGTGTCCCCCCCCCCCCCCGGCTGTGTGTGTCCCCCCCCCCCCCGGCTGTGTCCCCCCCCCCCCCCCCCCCCCCCGGCTGTGTCCCTCCCCCCCCCCCCCCCCCCCCCCGGCTGTGTCCCCCCCCCTCCCGGCTGTGTCTCTCCCTCCCCCCCCCTCCCAGGCTGTGTCTCCCCCCCCCCCCCGGCTGTGTCTGTCGTCGTCCCCCGGCTGTGCCCCCCCCCAGCTGTGTCATCCCCCATCCCCCCCCCCCGGCTGTCTTCCCCCCCCCCCCCCCCCCCCGGCCTGTGTGTCCCCCCCCCCCCCCCCCCCCCCCCCCCGGCCTGTGTGTGTGTCCCCCTCCGGCCTGTGTCTCCCTCCCCCGGCTGTGTCCCCCCCCCCCCCCCCCGGCTGTGGCTTCCCCCGGCTGTGTCCCGTCCCCACCCCCGTCTGTGTCCCGTCACCCGGCTGTGCCCCCCCCCCACCCCACCGGCTGTGTCTCCCCCTCCCCCGGCTGTGTCTCTCCCCCCCCCCCCCCCCCCCCCCCGGCCTGTGTCTCTCTTCTATCCCCCCCCCCCCCCCCCGGGCCTGTGTCCCGCCCCCCCCCCCCCGGCCTGTGCCCCGTCGTCCCCCGGCCTGTGTCCCCCCCCCCCCCCCCCCCGCTCCCGTCCCCCCGCCCCCCCCGGCCCCCCCCCCCCCGTCCCCTCCCCCCCCCCCCCCCCCCCCCCCGCCCCCCCCCCCCCCCCCCCCCCCTCCCCCCGCTCCCCCCCCCCCCCCCCCCCCCCCCCCCCCCCCCCCCCCCCCCCCCCCCCCCCCCCCCCCCCCCCCCCCCCCCCCCCCCCCCCCCCCCCCCCCCCCCCCCCCCCCCCCCCCCCCCCCCCCCCCCCCCCCCCCCCCCCCCCCCCCCCCCTCCCCCCCCCCCCCCCCCCCCCCCCCCCCCCCCCCCCCCCCCCCCCCCCCCCCCGGCTGTGTCCCGTCCCCCCGACCCCCCCCGGCTGCCCCCCCCCGCTGGTCCCCCCCCCTTCCCGCTGTCTCTCTTCCCCCCCCCCCCCCCCCCCCCCCCCCCTGGCCTGTGTGTGTGTCTCCCCACCCCCTCCCCCGGACCTGAGTCGTGTCCCCCCCCCCCCCCGGGCCTGTGTCTCTCTTCCCCCCACCCCGGCCTGTGTCTCTCCCCCCCCCCCCGTCCCCCCCCCCCCCCCGTCCCCCCCCCCCCCCGCCTTGTCCCCCCCCCCCCCCCCCCGGCCTGTGCCCGTCGTCCCCCGGCCTGTGTCCCCCCCCCCCCCCCCCCCCCCCCGGGCCTGTGTCTCTCTTCCCCCACCCCGGCCTGTGTCTCCTCCCCCCCCCCCCCCCCGCCTTGTCCCCCCCCCCCCCCCCCCGGGCCTGTGCCCGTCGTCCCCCCGGCCTGTGTGTCCCCCCCCCCCCCCCCCCCCCCCCCCCCCCCCGGCTGTGTCCGTCCCCCCGACCCCCCCCCCCCCCCCCCCCCGGCTGTGTCCCCCACCCCCACCCCCCCCTTCCCGGCTGCGTGTCCCCCCCCCCCCCCCCCCCCCCCCCCGGCCTGTGTGTGTGTCCCG
Source organism: Scyliorhinus torazame (assembly GCF_047496885.1). NCBI lineage: Eukaryota > Metazoa > Chordata > Chondrichthyes > Carcharhiniformes > Scyliorhinidae > Scyliorhinus > Scyliorhinus torazame. The sequence goes on along the minus strand of NC_092710.1, from coordinate 80,527,233 downwards.
CCCCGGCCTGTGTCTCCCTCCCCCGGCTGTGTCTCCCCCCCCCCTCCCCCCGGCTGTGTGTTCTCCCCCCCCGGCTGTGTCTCTCCCCCCCCCGGCCTGTGTCTCTTCCCGCCCCCCCCCCCGGCTGTGTCCCTCCCCCCCCCGGCCTGTGTGTCGTCCCCCCTCCCCGGCTGTGTCTCTCTCCCCCCCCCCCCCGGCTGTGTCTGTCTCCCCCCCCCCCCCCCCCCGGCTGTGTCGTCCCCGCCCCCCCGGCTGTGTCCGCCCCCCCCCCCCCCCCCCCCCCCCCGGCCTGTCGTCTCTCCTCTTTCCCCCCAGCCTCCCTGTCTCTCCTCTCTTTCCCCCCCCCCCCCACCCCGTCTGCCTGTCTCTCCTCCTCCCACCCCCCCCACCCCCGTCTGCCTGTCTCTTCCCCACTTCCCCCCCCCCCCACCCCGTCTGCCTATCTGTCTCTTCCCCCTTCCCAACTCCCCTCAGTCTACCTGTCTAGCCTTGCTAGCACCCCTCCAAATGCCAGGGACTCATTCATGTCTGGCGATTGTATACCTTTGTCGGGTTATTTATTCCGTTATTTCTCTTTCTCAGGCACCGTGGATAAACATACTGTAGAGATCACAAATTGTTTCTCTGTTCCACACAACGAGTCCGAGGATGAGGTACGGTAACCTGGGACTGGAGGGGGGCAATGATTGTGGTTTAATTGAGGGACGTGTCAGTTTTGCAGCTTCATTGAAATGCACATTCTTTCTTGTTTAACTCGGGTAAAAGTGATGTTTTGTTGTCTGCGCTGTCCTCTCCCCTGCAGCCCCCAAATGTGACCTTGCACTTTTATTTTCATACAATTCGCAGGTGGCTGTTGACATGGAGTTCGCCAAGAACATGTACGAGTTGCACAAGAAAGTGGCACCCAACGAGGTGATAGTGGGCTGGTAAGTACAGCAAGCATGGGAGATGGAGAGAGCAACACCAGTCAGTGTACAGATATATCCCTGAGAGCGAGGGACTGGGAGACACCAGTCAGTGTACAGATATCTCCCTGAGAGAGAGGGACTGACAGACACCAGTCAGTGCACAGATATCTCCCTGAGAGAGAGGGACTGAGAAACACCAGTCAGGGTACAGATATCTCCCTGAGAGAGAGGCACTGAGAGACAACAGTCAGTGCACAGATATCTCCCTGAGAGAGAGGGACTGGGAGACACCAGTCAGTGGACAGATATCTCCCTGAGAGAGAGGGACTGGCAGACACCAGTCAGTGTACAGATATCTCGCTGAGAGACACCAGTCAGTGTACAGATATCTCCCTGAGAGAGAGGGACTGAGAGACACCTGTCAGTGTACAGATAGCTCCCTGAGAGAGAGGGACTGAGAGACACCAGTCAGTGTCCAGATATCTCCCTGAGAGAGACTGATAGACACCAGTCAGTGTACAGATATCTCCCTGAGCGAGAGGGACTGAGAGACACCAGTCAGTGTCCAGATATCTCCCTGAGAGAGTGACTGAGAGACACCAGTCAGTGTACAGATATCTCCCTGAGAGAGAGGGACTGAGAGACACCAGTCAGTGTCCAGATATCTCCCTGAGAGAGTGACTGAGAGACACCAGTCAGTGTACAGATATCTCCCTGAGAGAGAGACTTGGAGACACCAGTCAGTGTACAGATATCTCCCTGAGAGAGGGGACCGAGAGACACCAGTGAACAGATATCTCCCTGACAGAGGGACTGAGAGACACCAGTCAGTGTACAGATATCTCCCTGAGAGAGACTGAGAGACACCAGTCAGTGTACAGATGCAGATATCTCCCTGAGAGGGATTGAGAGACACCAGTCAGTGTACAGATATCTCCGAGAGAGAGAGAGTTACTGAGAGACACCAGTCAGTGTACAGATATCTCCCTGAGAGAGAGACTGAGAGACACCAGTCAGTGTACAGATATCTCCCTGAGAGAGAGGGACTGTGAGACACCAGTCAGTGTACAGATATCTCCGAGAGAGAGACTGAGAGACACCAGTCAGTGTACAGATATCTCCCTGAGAGAGAGGAACTGAGACACACCAGTCAGTGTACAGATATCTCCGAGAGAGAGAGAGAGTTACTGAGAGACACCAGTCAGTGTACAGATATCTCCCGGAGAGAGAGGGACTGAGAGACACCAGTCAGTGTACAGATATCCCTGAGAGAGAGGAACTGAGACCCACCAGTCAGTGTACAGATATCTCCGAGAGAGAGAGAGAGTTACTGAGAGACACCAGTCAGTGTACAGATGCAGATATCTCCCTGAGAGAGAGGGATTGAGAGACCCCAGTCAGTGTACAGATATCTCCCTGAGAGACAGGGACTGAGAGACACCAGTCAGTGTACAGATATCTCCGAGAGAGAGAGAAAGACTGAGAGACACCAGTCAGTGTACAGATATCTCCCTGAGAGAGGGGACTGAGAGACACCAGTCAGTGTACAGATATTTCCCTGAGAGAGAGAGACTGAGAGACACCAGTCAGTGTGCAGATATCTCCCTGAGAGAGAGAGAGACTGAGAGACACCAGTCAGTGTACAGATATCTCCCTGAGAGAGAGAGACTGAGTGACACCAGTCAGTGTACAGATATCTCCCTGAGAGAGAGGGACTGAGAGACACCAGTCAGTGTGCAGATATCTCCCTGAGAGAGAGAGACTGAGAGACACCAGTCAGTGTACAGATATCTCCCTGAGAGAGAGAGACTGAGAGACACCAGTCAGTGTGCAGATATCTCCCTGAGAGAGAGAGACTGAGAGACACCAGTCAGTGTACAGATATCTCCTTGGGGAAGTGAGCTGGAATTAACCTGTTTTTGAATTCCAGGTTTGCTACTGGTCATGATATCACTGAGCACTCGGTGCTCATTCACGAATATTACAGTCGGGAAGCCCAGAATCCTGTCCACATCACCGTGGATACGATGTTACAAGATGGACGAATGATCATTAAGGCTTATGTCAGGTAAGCACGAGTGGCCCAGGCTGGAGTTCAGGGCCTGCGCCATGTTGTGGTGCCTTATTTCAACATGTTTACGATTAGAAATGTATGGTGAATATTCTCGAAAAATCTCTCTCTTTTCTCTCTCAGCACGCCCCTTGGAGTTCCTGGGAAGACAATGGGAGTGATGTTCACACCCCTGACTGTGAAGTATGTGTATTACGACACTGAACGAATCGGAGGTAAGTGATTTCCCAGCTCAGGGCCCCCAGAGTCTCCCCTCGGTGAGACAGGATCGAGAGACCCCTGTCTCCAGACACTCCCCTCGGTGAGAGACGGGATTGAGAGACTCCTGTCTCCAGACTCTCCCCTCGGTGAGAGACGGGACTGAGAGGCTCCTGTCGCCAGACTCTCCCTCAGTGAGACGGGATTGAGAGGCTCCTGTCCCCAGACACTCCCCTCGGTGAGAGACGGGATTGAGAGGCTCCTTTCTCCAGACTCTCCCCTCTGTGAGAGACGGGATTGAGAGACTCCTGTAGAAAGATGAGGGGGGATCTTATAGAAATATAATATAATATACAATTATGAAGGGAATAGACAGGATAGATGCGGGCAGGTTGTTTCCACTGGCGGGTGAAAGCAGAACTAGGGGGCATAGCCTCAAAATAAGGGGAAGTAGATTTAGGACTGAGTTTAGGAGGAACTTCTTCACCCAAAGGGTTGTGAATCTATGGAATTCCTTGCCCAGTGAAGCAGTAGAGGCTCCTTCATTAAATGTTTTTAAGATAAAGATAGATAGTTTTTTGACGAATAAAGGGATTAAGGGTTATGGTGTTCGGGCCGGAAAGTGGAGCTGAGTCCACAAAAGATCAGCCATGATCTCATTGAATGGTGGAGCAGGCTCGAGGGGCCAGATGGCCTACTCCTGCTCCTAGTTCTTATGTTCTTATGTCTCCAGACTCTCCCCTCGGTGGAAGACGGGATTGAGAGACTCCTGTCCCCAGACTCTCCCCTCGGTGAGAGACGGGATTGGGAGACTCCTGTCTCCAGACTCTCCCCTCGGTGAGAGACGGGATTGGGAGACTCCTGTCTCCAGACTCTCCCCTCGGTGAGAGACGGGATTGGGAGACTCCTGTCTCCAGACTCTCCCCTCGGTGAGAGACGGGATTGGGAGACTCCTGTCTCCAGACTCTCCCCTCGGTGAGAGACGGGATTGGGAGACTCCTGTCTCCAGACTCTCCCCTCGGTGAGAGACAGGACTGAGAGGCTCCTGTCTCCAGACTCTCCCCTCGGTGGAAGACGGGATTGAGAGACTCCTGTCCCCAGACTCTCCCCTCGGTGAGAGACGGGATTGGGAGACTCCTGTCTCCAGACTCTCCCCTCGGTGAGAGACGGGATTGGGAGACTCCTGTCTCCAGACTCTCCCCTCGGTGAGAGACGGGATTGGGAGACTCCTGTCTCCAGACTCTCCCCTCGGTGAGAGACGGGATTGGGAGACTCCTGTCTCCAGACTCTCCCCTCGGTGAGAGACGGGACCGAGAGGCTCCTGTTCCCAGACTCTCCCCTCGGTGAGAGACGGGATTGGGAGACTCCTGTCTCCAGACTCTCCCCTGGGTGAGAGACTGGGTTGAGAGGCTCCTGTCTCTAGACCCCTCCTCGGTGAGAGACGGGATTGAGAGACTCCTGTCCCCAGACTCTCCCCTCGGTGAGACGGGATCGAGAGACCCCTGTCCCCAGACTCTCCCCTCGGTGAGAGACGGGATTGAGAGGCTCCTGCCTCTAGACTCTCCCCTCGGTGAGAGACGGGACCGAGAGACTCCTGTCCCCAGACTCTCCCCTCGGTGAGAGACGGGACTGAGAGACTCCTGTCTCCAGACGCTCCTCTCGGTGAGAGACGGGATCGAGAGACTCCTGTCCCCAGACTCTCCCCTCGGTGAGAGACGGGACCGAGAGACTCCTGTCCCCAGACTCTCCCCTCGGTGAGAGACGGGACTGAGAGACTCCTGTCCCCAGACGCTCCCCTCGGTGAGAGACGGCATTGAGAGGCTCCTGTCTCCAGACTCTCCCCTCGGTGAGAGACGGGACTGAGAGGCTCCTGTCCCCGGACTCTCCCCTCGGTGAGAGACGGGACTGAGAGGCTCCTGTCCCCGAACTCTAACCTCGGTGAGAGACCGGATTTAGAGACTCCTGTCTCCAGACTCTCCCCTCGGTGAGAGATGGGATTGAGTGACTCCTGTCTCCAGACTCTCCACTCGGTGAGTGTCGGGATTGAGAGACTCCTGTCTCCAGACTCCCCTCGGTGAGAGACGGGGTTGAGAGGCTCCTGTCTCCCGACTCTCGACTCGGTGAGAGCCGGGATTGAGAGGCTCCTGTCTCCAGACTCTCCCCTCGGTGAGAGACGGGATTGAGTGACTCCTGTCTCCAGACTCTCCCCTCGGTGAGAGACGGGATTGAGAGACTCCTGTCTCCAGACTCTCCCCTCGGTGAGTGTCAGATTGAGAGACTCCTGTCTCCAGACTCTCCCCTCGGTGAGAGACGGGACTGAGAGGCTCCTGTCCCCACACCCTCCCCTTGGTGAGAGCCGGGATTGAGAGGCTCCTGTCCCCAGACTCTTCCCTCGGTGAGAGATGGGATTGGGAGACTCCTGTCTCCAGACTCTTCCCTCGGTGAGAGACGGGACTGAGGGGCTCCTGTCCCCAGACTCTCCCCTCGGTGAGAGACGGGATTGAGAGGCTCCTGTCTCCAGACGCTCCCCTCGGTGAGAGACGGGATTGAGAGGCTCCTGTCTCCAGACTCTCCCCTCGGTGAGAGACGGGATTGAGAGACTCCTGTCTCCAGACTCTCCCCTCGGTGAGAGACGGGATTGAGAGACTCCTGTCTCCAGACTCTCCCCTCGGTGAGAGACGAGATTGAGAGGCTCCTGTCCCCAGACTCTCCCCTTGGTGAGAGACGGGACTGAGAGGCTCCTGTCTCCAGACTCTCCCCTCGGTGACAGGCAGGATTGAGAGGCTCCTGTCTCCAGACTCTCCCCTCGGTGACAGGTGGGATTGAGAGGCTCCTGTCCCCAGACTCTCCCCTCGGTGACAGGTGGGATTGAGAGGCTCCTGTCTCCAGACTCTCCCCTCGGTGACAGGTGGGATTGAGAGGCTCCTGTCTCCAGACTCTCCCCTCGGTGAGAGACGGGATTGAGAGACTCCTGTCTCCAGACTCTCCCCTCGGTGACAGGTGGGATTGAGAGGCTCCTGTCTCTAGACTCTCCCCTCGGTGACAGGTGGGATTGGGAGACTCCTGTCTCCAGACACTCCCCTCGGTGACAGGCGGGATTGAGAGGCTCCTGTCTCCAGACTCTCCCCTCGGTGAGAGACGGGACTGAGAGGCTCCTGTCTCCAGACTCTCCCCTCGGTGAGAGACGGGACCGAGAGACTCCTGTCTCCAGACTCTCCCCTCGGTGACAGGTGGGATTGGGAGACTCCTGTCTCCAGACACTCCCCTCGGTGACAGGTGGGATTGAGAGGCTCCTGTCTCCAGACTCTCCCCTCGGTGAGAGACGGGACTGAGAGGCTCCTGTCTCCAGACTCTCCCCTCGGTGGGAGACGGGCTGCGAACATGTACTGGGGAAACCTTTGCCGGTGACACAAGGAAATTCTGAGTACCGCGATCGCTTCAAGCGGACATCGGCTTGTGGATTTGTGCCAGATGAAAATTGTGAAGTGACTTCTTTGGATAGGAAGAACATGGAGAGGCATAGGAAAGGGCGGGCGGTGGAGCAGAAGGACCTCCTAGTCTGATGTGCCTGGATTGTATGCTGAACATTACTTTTCAGTGTACCTCGATAAATCTAAATCTATTACAAGAAGGATTTGATTGCACTGAAGAGAGTGCAGAGGATGTTTACCAGGAAGTTACCTGGGGTCTGAGCTACGAGGAAAGATTGGAGGGACTGGAGCTGTTTTCCTTTGGAGCAGTGACGGTTGAGTGGGAACCTGACAGAGGGTTTATAAGATTATGAGGGGTTAGAGATCGGGTGTTTAGGAAAGAAGGCACTTTTTCCATTAGCTGAGGGGTCGATAACCAGGGGCATGGATTTAAGGGAGGAGGCTCGGACGGGAGTTGAGGAGAATCCTTTTCACCCAGAGGGTGGTGGGAGTCTGGAATTCACTGCCAAAGGGTGGTGGAGTCAGAAACTCTCAGAACATTCCAGAAGTATTCAGATATGCACTTGCACTGCCACAACCTCTAGGGTCTTAAGCGCTGTAAAATGGGATTGGTGGTGTCAGATCTTCGAGCGACATGGACACGATGGGCCGAATGGCCTCCTGAGCTGTAAACGCCTCTGATTGGTTCCCAGGATGGGAAACTTCCGTTCTGAGGATTGGGGAAGTTGGAACTGTTGCCCTTGGTTAGAAAACCCAGAGGACATTTAATAAAGATGTTCAACATCATGGAGGATGAAAAAACATTCCCATTGGTGGAAGGGTCGAGTATGCGAGAGGCGGATCGTGACTGTTGAAAGCAGCAGCGGAGTCATGAGAAGAAAACGCTTTACCCATCGAGTGGTTCGGGTCTGGGAAAGACACTGTACGAGCGCGTGGTGGAGGCAGCTTCAGTCGAGGCTTTCGAGAAAAGCGTTGGGTGGGGGAAGTGGCACACTGGGTGATTCGCCTCTTGGCTGAGGTGAAATGGGCTGAATGGCCTCTTGTGGTTGAATTCCTTGGGTCTGGTTATAATTGCTCTTTGTGTCCTTGCTTCTCCCCCCCACCCTGCCTCAGTGGACGTGATCCAGAGGACAAGGACCAGCCCCAATCGGACCATCACCTTGTCCAGTGATCTGCAGCAAGTGGGCACTTCAGCCGCCCACATCCAGGACATGCTGAGCACCATCCTTCAATATGCCGAGGAGGTTCTGGTGAGTCCGGGGTGGGGTGCGGCGCCGGCGAGTTTCTGTCCTCCATTGTCCAACCACACGTTCCACCCCACTCCTCACTCGCCACCTAAGGGTAGGAAATTCCCCGTGCCGAATCCTCAGCAAATCCCAGTGATTCATCAAACCCCACCTCTGTGCGAGCTGACCAACATTACTTCCCAGCCCAGCAAAGCCTCAATTTTAATATTCTTGCCCTTCGATTCAAATTCCTCATCAATCCCTTCCCTATCTCTGTAACCTCCTCCATCCCCTACAACCCTCCCTATCTCTGTAACCTCCTACAACCCCTCCAACCCTCCCTATCTCTGTAACCTCCTCCAGCCCCTACAACCCTCCTTATCTCTGGAACCCCCTCTAGCCAATAGAATCCTTTTTACTTAGTAAAAGTGTGTATCGGTGGTGGAGGGAGTGAATGTTTGTGGAGGGGGAGCAATCAAGTGGGGCTGCTTTGTCCTGGCTGGTGTTGAGCTTCAGTGTTGTTGGAGCTGCACTCACCCAGGCAAGTGGGGAGTATTCCATCACACTCCTGACTTGTGCCTTACAGCGGCCCCCTTGCATCGATAGAATAGTCTAATATACATAGGAGATAGGAGCAGGAGGAGGCCTTTTGGCCCTTCAAGCCTGCTCCGCCATTCATCACGATCAGGGCTGATCATCCAACTCAATAGCCTAATCCTGCTTTCTCCCCATAGCCTTTGATCCCATTCTCCCCAAGTGCTATATCCAGCCGCCTCTTGAATATATTCAAAGTTTTAGCATCAACTACTTCCTGTGGTGATGAATTCCACAGGCTCACCACTTTTTGTGTGAAGAAATGTCTCCTTATCTCGGTCTGAAATGGTTTACCCTGAATCCTCAGGCTGTGCCCCCTGGTTCTGGACACACCATCATTGGTGACATCTTCCCTGCATCTACCCTGTCTAGTCCTCTTAGAATTTTATAAGTGTCTCTGAGATCCCCCCTCATTCTTCTGAACTCCAGCGAGAACAATCCCAACCCTGTCACTCTCCTCATATGACAGTCCCGCCATCCCTGGAATCAGTCTGGTAAACCTTCGCTGCACTCCCTCGAGAACAAGAACATCCTTCCTCAGAGAAGGAGACCAAAACTGCACACAATACTCCCAAGTCCTCACCAAGGCCCGATACAATTGCAGCAACACATCCCTGCTGCTATACTCAAAACCTCTCGCAATGAAGGCCAACATACCATTAGCCTTCTTTACCGCCTGCTGCACCTGCATGTTTACCTTCAGCGAATGGTGCACAAGGACACCCAGGTCTCGCTGCACACACCCCTCTCCCAATTTACAACCATTCAGGTAGTAATCTGCCTTCCTGTTTTTGCTTCCAAAATGAATAACCTCACATTTATCCAAATTATACTGCATCTGCCATTGGTTTGCCCACTCGCCCAACCTGTCCAGATCTTGCTGTAGGATTCCTGCATCCTCGTCACAATTCACCCTCCCACCCAACTTGGTATCATCTGCAAACTTTGAGATGTTACATTTTGTTCCCTCATCTAAATCATTAATATATATTGTGAATAGCTGGTGTCCCAGCACCGATCCCGGTGGTACCCCACTAGTTACTGTCTGCCAATTTGAAAAGGACCCATTAATCCCTACTCTTTGTTCCCTCTCTGCCAACCAGTTTTCTATCCACCTCAGTACGTTTCCCCAATCCCATGCGCTTTAATTTTGCACAATAATATCTTATGCGGGACTTTGTCAAATGCCTTCTGAAAGTCCAAATAGACTGGCTCCCCCTTGTCGACTGTACTGGTTACCTCTTCAAAGATTTCCGACAGATTAATGTCAAGCATGATTTTCCCTTCATAAATCTATGCTGACTCTGACTGATCCCGCCACTGCTTTCTAAATGTTCCGTTATGAAGTCCTTGATAATGGATTCAAGAATTTTCCCCTCTACCGATGTTAGGCTTACTGGTCTATAATTCCCTGCTTTCTCTCTACCTCCCTTTTTGAAGATCGGAGTGACGTGAGCTACCCTCCAATCTGCAGGGACAGTTCCAGAGTCTACAGAATCCCGGAAGATGACCACCAATGCATCCACTATTTCCAGAGCCACCTCCTTCAGCACTCTGGGATGCAGATTCTCAGGCCCTGGGGATTTATCCGCCTTCAATCCCATCAGTTTTCCCAGCACCATTTCTCTACTAATGTTGATCTCCCTCAGTTCCTCCCTCTCACTAAACCTTTCATTCTCCAACATTTCTGGGATCTGATTTGTGTCCTCATTTGTGAAGACAGAACCAAAGTATGTATTCAATTGCTCAGCCATTTCTTTGTCCCTTATTATGAATTCCCCTATTTCTGTCTGTAGGGGGCCTACATTTCTCTTTACCAACCTCTTTCTCTTCACATATCTGTAGAAACTCTTTCTGTCAGTCTTTATGTTCCCTGCAAGCTTCCTTTCATACTGTACTTTACCCTTCTTAATCAATCCCTTTGTCCTTCTTTGCTGAATTCTAAACTGCTCCCAATCCTATTATTTTTCTTGGCCAATATGTATGCTTCTTCCTTGTATCGGATGCTATTTCTAATTTCCTTTTATAAGCTATGGATTGGCCCTCTTACCCCCTTTGCTTTTGTGCCAGACAGCAATGAACAGTTGCTGTAGTTCCCCCATGTGTTCCTTGAATGTTTGCCATTGTCTATCCACTGTCATCCCTTTAAGTAACTCTCCCCTTGATGGTACTCCCTGCACCACCGATGCACTGTGGCAGCCCTATGTACCATCTTCAAGATACAGGAACTCCTTCGACAGCACCTTCCAAACCCACGACCCCTACCATCTAGAAGGACAAGAGCAGTAGATACCTGGGAACCCCACCACCTGGAGGTTCCCCTCCAAGTCACTCACCACCCTGACTTGGAAATATATCGCCGTTCCTTCACTGTCGCTGGGGCAACATCCTGGAACTCCCTCCCTCACAGCACAGCGGGTGTACCTACACCTCAGGGACTGCAGCGGTTCAAGAAGGCAGCTCACCATCTTCTGAAGGGCAATTAGGGATGGGGAATAAATTGCTGACTTTGCCAGATACAACAAGAGGCTGTCAATAATGTTAAAAAAAAAAAACCAGCCATTAGGCCAGCTGGTACACAATTAATAAATTCCATTCCGTCCCTCTCCAGTCAGGCAAAGTCACAGCGGACAACACGGTCGGCAGATTTCTCATCGATTTGGTTAACAAGGTGCCAAAGATTTCAGCCCAGGATTTCGAAGCTATGCTGAATAGCAACATCAATGTGAGTCCCCAAAATCTAATATGATCGACATATACTGGTGGTTTACATATAGGATAACAGATACCCGGGAGTGAGTTACAGACTGGAATCTAATCGAGAGGTTTGGGGTGGTTTATATACAGAACAACGGATACCCAGGAGTGAGTTACAGACTGAAATCTAATCAAAGGGTTCAGGGTGGTTTATATATAGAATAACAGATACCCAGGACTGAGTTACAGACTGGAATCTAATCGAGGGGTTCGGGTGGTTTATATATAGAATAACAGACACCCAGGAGTGAGTTACAGACTGGAATCTAATCGAGGGGTTCGGGTGGTTTATATATAGAATAACAGATACCCGGAAGTGAGTTACAGACTGGAATCTAATCGAGGGGTTCGGGTGGTTTATATATAGAATAACAGATACCCGGGAGTGAGTTACAGACTGGAATCTAATCGAGGGGTTCGGGTGGTTTATATATAGAACAACAGATACCCGGGAGTGAGTTACAGACTGGAAACTAATCGAGGGGTTCAGGGTGGTTTTTATAGAATAACAGATACCCGGGAGTGAGCTACAGACTGGAATCTAATTGAGGGATTTGGGGTGGTTTATATATAGAATAACAGATACCCGGGAGTGAATTACAGTCTGGAATCTAATCGAGGGATTTGGGGTGGTTTATATATAGAATAACAGATACCCGGGAGTGAGTTACAGACTGGAATCTAATCGAGGGATTTGGGGTGGTTTATATATAGAATAACAGATACCCGAGAGTGAGTTACAGACTGGAAACTAATCGAGGGGTTCAGGGTGGTTTATATATAGAATAACAGATACCCGGGAGTGAGCTACAGACTGGAATCTAATTGAGGGATTTGGGGTGGTTTATATATAGAATAACAGATACCCAGGAGTGAGTTACAGACTGGAAACTAATCGAGGGGTTCAGGGTGGTTTATATATAGAATAACAGATACCCGGGTGTGAGCTACAGACTGGAATCTAATTGAGGGATTTGGGGTGGTTTATATATAGAATAACAGATACCCAGGAGTGAGTTACAGACTGGACTCTAATCGAGGGATTTGGGGTGGTTTATATATAGAATAACAGATACCCGGGAGTGAGTTACAGACTGGAAACTAATCGAGGGGTTTGGGGTGGTTTATATATAGAATAACAGATACCCAGGAGTGAGTTACAGACTGGACTCTAATCGAGGGGTTCGGGTGGTTTATATATAGAACAACAGATACCCGGGAGTGAGTTACAGACTGGAAACTAATCGAGGGGTTCAGGGTGGTTTTTATAGAATAACAGATACCCGGGAGTGAGCTACAGACTGGAATCTAATCGAGGGATTTGGGGTGGTTTATATATAGAATAACAGATACCCGGGAGTGAATTACAGTCTGGAATCTAATCGAGGGATTTGGGGTGGTTTATATATAGAATAACAGATACCCGGGAGTGAGTTACAGACTGGAATCTAATCGAGGGATTTGGGGTGGTTTATATATAGAATAACAGATACCCGAGAGTGAGTTACAGACTGGAAACTAATCGAGGGGTTCAGGGTGGTTTATATATAGAATAACAGATACCCGGGAGTGAGCTACAGACTGGAATCTAATTGAGGGATTTGGGGTGGTTTATATATAGAATAACAGATACCCAGGAGTGAGTTACAGACTGGAAACTAATCGAGGGGTTCAGGGTGGTTTATATATAGAATAACAGATACCCGGGTGTGAGCTACAGACTGGAAATCTAATCGAGGGGTTCGGGTGGTTTAAATATTGAACAACAGATACCCGGGAGTGAGTTACAGACTGGAATCTAATCGAGGGGTTCGGGTGGTTGATATATAGAATAACTGAAACCCGGGAGTGAGTTACAGACTGGAATCTAATCGAGAGGTTCGGGGTGGTTTATAGAAAAATAACAGATACCCGGAAGTGAGTTACAGACTGGAATCTAATCGAGGGGTTCAGGGTGGTTTATATATAGAATAACAGATACCCGGGAGTGAGATACAGACTGGAATCTAATCGAGAGGTTCGGGGTGGTTTATAGAAAAATAACAGATACCCGGGAGTGAGTTACAGACGGGAATCTAATCGAGGGGTTTGGGGAGGATTTATTCTTCACCATGCAGTAACATTCCAGGATTATTTAATGGTCTCTTTCTCTCCCCGAGCAGGACTTGCTGATGGTGACGTACCTCTCGAATCTCACCCAGGCTCAGATTTCCTTGAACGAGAAGCTGGTGGCTTTATAGGTGTCTTGGAGTGTGTGAGAGCCTCCAGTTGAGGGGAATGCACTGGAAGGAATGAGCAATTCTAGTTTGACTAATCTTTTTCTGTTGTGAAAATAAAGCATTGTTGTGTTTAATAATTCCCAAAAAATAAAGTTTCGCTGGTAGAATTCATGCTGTATGTCGCCCTGTTACTCACTCTCTATTTCAAGGTGTGCTCTCTGTATCTGTCCCTTTTCAAAAACCTTCTCACCTCCATCTATCTCTGTCACCAGCCCCTGCAAGCCTCACTATCCCTGTAACCTCATTGAGACCCTACGACCCTCCCTATCGGTGACACGGTTAGCACTGCTGCCTCACAGCACCAGAGACCCGGGTTCAATTCATGTCTTGACCGTCTGTGGAGTCTGCACGTTCTCACTGTGCCCCTGTGGGTTTCCTCCGGGTGCTCCGGTTTCCTCCCACAGTCCGAAGATGTGCAGGTTAGGTGGATTGGCCATGAAAAATTTGCCCTTGGTGTCCAAAAAGGTTAGGTGGGGTTACTGGGATAGGTCGGGTGAGTGGGCTTAGGTAGGGTGTCCTTTCAGAGCTCCAGTACAAACCCGGCGGCCTGCACTGTTTTATTTCTGTGATTTCTTTTTAGAATTTAGAGTACCCAATTCATTATTTTTGCCAATTTAGGGGACCTTAGCAGGGCCAATTTACCTACCCTGCACATCCTTTGGGTTGTGGGGGCGAGACCCACGCAGATACGGGAGAATGCAAACTCCTCACGGACAGGAATGAACCCGAATCCTTGGTGTTGTGAGGCCGCAGTGCTAACCACTGTGCTGCCTGGGGATTCCATATCTCTAACCTTCAGCCCCTACAACCCTCCCTTGCTGGTTTAGCTCAGTGGGCTAGACAGCTGGTTTGTGATGCAAAACAAGGCCAGCAGCGCAGGTTCAATTCCCGTACCAGCTGAGGTGTCTGAATTCTCTTTCTGTGCACAGGCGACGGGGATTTTCACAGTAACTTCATTACAGTGTTAATGTAAGCCTACTTGTGACAACAAAGGTTTTTTATTTATTTCTGTAACCTCCAACCCCAGCAACCCATCCTATCTCTAACCTTCTTGAGCCCTACAACCCCCACCCCATCTCTAACCTTCAGCCCCTGCACCCACCCCGGGGGGGGGGGGGGGGGCACTGCAAATGGCCACACCAATCAGACATCGACTGGGGGAGTGACACACTGCAAATGGCCACACCAATCGGACATCGACTGGGAGAGTGACACACTGCAAATGGCCACACCAATCGGACATCGACTGGGAGAGTGACACACTGCAAATGGCCACACCAATCGGACATCGACTGGGAGGGTGACACACTGCAAATGGCCGCACCAATCAGACATCGACTGGGAGAGTGACACACTGCAAATGGCCGCACCAATCAAACATCGACTGGGAGAGTGACACACTGCAAATGGCCGCACCAATCAAACATCGACTGGGAGAGTGACACACTGCAAATGGCCACACCAATCAAACATCGACTGGGAGAGTGACACACTGCAAATGGCCACACCAATCAAACATCGACTGGGAGAGTAACACACTGCAAATGGCCGCACCAATCAAACATCGACTGGGAGAGTGACACACTGCAAATGGCCGCACCAATCAGACATCGACTGGGAGAGTGACACACTGCAAATGGCCGCACCAATCAGACATCGACTGGGAGAGTGACACACTGCAAATGGCCACACCAATCAGACATCGACTGGGAGGGTGACACACTGCAAATGGCCGCACCAATCAGACATCGACTGGGAGGGTGACACACTGCAAATGGCCGCACCAATCAAACATCGACTGGGAGAGTGACACACTGCAAATGGCCTCACCAATCAAACATCGACTGGGAGAGTAACACACTGCAAATGGCCACACCAATCAGACATCGACTGGGAGAGTGACACACTGCAAATGGCCACACCAATCAGACATCGACTGGGAGAGTGACACACTGCAAATGGCCGCACCAATCAGACATCGACTGGGAGAGTGACACACTGCAAATGGCCACACCAATCAGACATCGACTGGGAGAGTGACACACTGCAAATGGCCGCACCAATCAGACATCGACTGGGAGAGTGACACACTGCAAATGGCCGCACCAATCAGACATCGACTGGGAGAGTGGCACACTGCAAATGGCCGCTCCAATCAAACATCGACTGGGAGAGTGACACACTGCAAATGGCCGCACCAATCAAACATCGACTGGGAGAGTAACACACTGCAAATGGCCACACCAATCAGACATCGACTGGGAGAGTGACACACTGCAAATGGCCACACCAATCAGAAATCGACTGGGAGAGTGACACACTGCAAATGGCCGCACCAAACAAACACCGACTGGGAGAGCGACGCACTGCAAATGGCCGCACCAATCAAACATCGACTGGGAGCGTGACGCACTGCAAATGGCTGCACCAATCAGAAATCGACTGGGAGAGTGACGCACTGCAAATGGCCGCACCAAACAAACACCGACTGGGAGAGCGACGCACTGCAAATGGCCGCACCAATCAAACATCGACTGGGAGAGTGACACACTGCAAATGGCCACACCAATCAGACATCGACTGGGAGAGTGACACACTGCAAATGGCCACACCAATCAGACATCGACTGGGAGAGTGACACACTGCAAATGGCCGCACCAATCAAACATCGACTGGGAGAGTGACGCACTGCAAATGGCCGCACCAATCTAACATCGACTGGGACAGTGACACACTGCAAATGGCCACACCAATCAAACATCGACTGGGACAGTGACACACTGCAAATGGCCACACCAATCAGACATCGACTGGGAGAGTGACACACTGCAAATGGCCGCACCAATCAAACATCGACTGGGAGAGTGACACACTGCAAATGGCCACACCAATCAGACATCGACTGGGAGAGTGACACATTGCAAATGGCCACACCAATCAGAAATCGACTGGGAGAGTGACACACTGCAAATGGCCGCACCAAACAAACACCGACTGGGAGAGCGACACACTGCAAATGGCCGCACCAATCAGACATCGACTGGGAGAGTGACGCACTGCAAATGGCCGCACCAATCAAACATTGACTGGGAGAGTGACGCACTGCAAATGGCTGCACCAATCAGAAATCGACTGGGAGAGTGACGCACTGCAAATGGCCACACCAATCAAACATCGACTGGGAGAGTGACACACTGCAAATGGCCGCACCAATCAAACATCGACTGGGAGAGTGACACACTGCAAATGGCCGCACCAATCAAACATCGACTGGGAGAGTGACACACTGCAAATGGCCACACCAATCGGACATCGACTTGGAGAGTGGCACACTGCAAATGGCCACACCAATCAGACATCGACTGGGAGAGTGACACACTGCAAATGGCAGCACCAATCAAACATCGACTGGGAGAGTGACACACTGCAAATGGCCGCACCAATCAGAAATCGACTGGGAGAGTGACACACTGCAAATGGCAGCACCAATCAAACATCGACTGGGAGAGTGACACACTGCAAATGGCCACACAAATCAGACATCGACTGGGAGAGTGACGCACTGCAAATGGCCACACCAATCAAACCGACTGGGAGAGTGACACACTGCAAATGGCCGCACCAATCAAACATCGACTGGGAGAGTGACACACTGCAAATGGCTGCACCAATCAGAAATCGACTGGGAGAGTGACGCACTGCAAATGGCCACACCAATCAAACATCGACTGGGAGAGTGACACACTGCAAATGGCCACACCAATCAGAAATCGACTGGGAGAGTGACACACTGCAAATGGCCGCACCATTCAGTCATCGACTGGGAGAGTGACACACTGCAAATGGCCACACCAATCAGACATCGACTGGGAGAGTGACACACTGCAAATGGCCGCACCATTCAGTCATCGACTGGGAGAGTGACACACTGCAAATGGCCACACCAATCAGACATCGACTGGGAGAGTGACACACTGCAAATGGCCACACCAATCAGAAATCGACTGGGAGAGTGACACACTACAAATGGCCGCACCAAACAAACACCGACTGGGAGAGCGACGCACTGCAAATGGCCGCACAAATCAGACATCGACTGGGAGAGTGACGCACTGCAAATGGCCGCACCAATCAAACATCGACTGGGAGCGTGACGCACTGCAAATGGCTGCACCAATCAGAAATCGACTGGGAGAGTGACGCACTGCAAATGGCCACACCAATCAAACATCGACTGGGAGAGTGACACACTGCAAATGGCCGCACCATTCAGTCATCGACTGGGAGAGTGACGCACTGCAAATGGCCACACCAATCAAACATCGACTGGGAGAGTGACACACTGCAAATGGCCGCACCATTCAGTCATCGACTGGGGGAGTGACACACTGCAAATGGCCACACCAATCAGACATCGACTGGGAGAGTGACACACTGCAAATGGCCACACCAATCAGAAATCGACTGGGAGAGTGACACACTGCAAATGGCCGCACCAAACAAACACCGACTGGGAGAGCGACGCACTGCAAATGGCCGCACAAATCAGACATCGACTGGGAGAGTGACGCACTGCAAATGGCCGCACCAATCAAACATCGACTGGGAGCGTGACGCACTGCAAATGGCTGCACCAATCAGAAATCGACTGGGAGAGTGACGCACTGCAAATGGCCACACCAATCAAACATCGACTGGGAGAGTGACACACTGCAAATGGCCGCACCAATCAAACATCGACTGGGACAGTGACACACTGCAAATGGCCACACCAATCAGACATCGACTGGGAGAGTGACACACTGCAAATGGCCACACAAATCAGAAATCGACTGGGAGAGTGACACACTGCAAATGGCCGCACCAATCAGACATCGACTGGGAGGGTGACACACTGCAAATGGCCGCACCAATCAAACATCGACTGGGAGAGTGACACACTGCAAATGGCCTCACCAATCAAACATCGACTGGGAGAGTAACACACTGCAAATGGCCACACCAATCAGACATCGACTGGGAGAGTGACACACTGCAAATGGCCACACCAATCAGACATCGACTGGGAGAGTGACACACTGCAAATGGCCGCACCAATCAGACATCGACTGGGAGAGTGACACACTGCAAATGGCCACACCAATCAGACATCGACTGGGAGAGTGACACACTGCAAATGGCCGCACCAATCAGACATCGACTGGGAGAGTAACACACTGCAAATGGCCGCACCAATCAGACATCGACTGGGAGAGTGACACACTGCAAATGGCCGCACCAATCAAACATCGACTGGGAGAGTGGCACACTGCAAATGGCCGCTCCAATCAAACATCGACTGGGAGAGTGACACACTGCAAATGGCCGCACCAATCAGACATCGACTGGGACAGTGACACACTGCAAATGGCCACACCAATCAGACATCGACTGGGAGAGTGACACACTGCAAATGGCCGCACCAATCAAACATCGACTGGGAGAGTGACGCACTGCAAATGGCCGCACCAATCAAACATCGACTGGGACAGTGACACACTGCAAATGGCCACACCAATCAGACATCGACTGGGAGAGTGACACACTGCAAATGGCCACACCAATCAGACATCGACTGGGAGAGCGACGCACTGCAAATGGCCGCACCAAACAAACATTGACTGGGAGAGTGACACACTGCAAATGGCCACACCAATCAGACATCGACTGGGAGAGTGACACACTGCAAATGGCCACACAAATCAGACATCGACTGGGAGAGTGACGCACTGCAAATGGCCACACCAATCAAACCGACTGGGAGAGTGACACACTGCAAATGGCCGCACCAATCAAACATCGACTGGGAGAGTAACACACTGCAAATGGCCACACCAATCAGACATCGACTGGGAGAGTGACACACTGCAAATGGCCACACCAATCAGAAATCGACTGGGAGAGTGACACACTGCAAATGGCCGCACCAAACAAACACCGACTGGGAGAGCGACGCACTGCAAATGGCCGCACCAATCAGACATCGACTGGGAGAGTGACGCACTGCAAATGGCCGCACCAATCAAACATCGACTGGGAGCGTGACACACTGCAAATGGCCACACCAATCAGACATCGACTGGGAGAGTGACACACTGCAAATGGCCGCACCAATCAAACATCGACTGGGAGAGTGACGCACTGCAAATGGCCGCACCAATCAAACATCGA
Source organism: Scyliorhinus torazame (assembly GCF_047496885.1). Classification (NCBI taxonomy): domain Eukaryota; kingdom Metazoa; phylum Chordata; class Chondrichthyes; order Carcharhiniformes; family Scyliorhinidae; genus Scyliorhinus; species Scyliorhinus torazame. Next base: position 80,507,559 of record NC_092710.1, on the reverse strand, counting down.
CTGGGACAGTGACACACTGCAAATGGCCACACCAATCAGACATCGACTGGGAGAGTGACACACTGCAAATGGCCACACCAATCAGACATCGACTGGGAGAGCGACGCACTGCAAATGGCCGCACCAAACAAACATTGACTGGGAGAGTGACACACTGCAAATGGCCACACCAATCAGACATCGACTGGGAGAGTGACACACTGCAAATGGCCACACAAATCAGACATCGACTGGGAGAGTGACGCACTGCAAATGGCCACACCAATCAAACCGACTGGGAGAGTGACACACTGCAAATGGCCGCACCAATCAAACATCGACTGGGAGAGTAACACACTGCAAATGGCCACACCAATCAGACATCGACTGGGAGAGTGACACACTGCAAATGGCCGCACCAAACAAACACCGACTGGGAGAGCGACGCACTGCAAATGGCCGCACCAATCAGACATCGACTGGGAGAGTGACGCACTGCAAATGGCCGCACCAATCAAACATCGACTGGGAGCGTGACGCACTGCAAATGGCTGCACCAATCAGAAATCGACTGGGAGAGTGACGCACTGCAAATGGCCGCACCAAACAAACACCGACTGGGAGAGCGACGCACTGCAAATGGCCGCACCAATCAAACATCGACTGGGAGAGTGACACACTGCAAATGGCCACACCAATCAGACATCGACTGGGAGAGTGACACACTGCAAATGGCCACACCAATCAGACATCGACTGGGAGAGTGACACACTGCAAATGGCCGCACCAATCAAACATCGACTGGGAGAGTGACGCACTGCAAATGGCCGCACCAATCAAACATCGACTGGGACAGTGACACACTGCAAATGGCCACACCAATCAAACATCGACTGGGACAGTGACACACTGCAAATGGCCACACCAATCAGACATCGACTGGGAGAGTGACACACTGCAAATGGCCGCACCAATCAAACATCGACTGGGAGAGTGACACACTGCAAATGGCCACACCAATCAGACATCGACTGGGAGAGTGACACATTGCAAATGGCCACACCAATCAGAAATCGACTGGGAGAGTGACACACTGCAAATGGCCGCACCAAACAAACACCGACTGGGAGAGCGACACACTGCAAATGGCCGCACCAATCAGACATCGACTGGGAGAGTGACGCACTGCAAATGGCCGCACCAATCAAACATTGACTGGGAGAGTGACGCACTGCAAATGGCTGCACCAATCAGAAATCGACTGGGAGAGTGACGCACTGCAAATGGCCACACCAATCAAACATCGACTGGGAGAGTGACACACTGCAAATGGCCGCACCAATCAAACATCGACTGGGAGAGTGACACACTGCAAATGGCCGCACCAATCAAACATCGACTGGGAGAGTGACACACTGCAAATGGCCACACCAATCGGACATCGACTTGGAGAGTGGCACACTGCAAATGGCCACACCAATCAGACATCGACTGGGAGAGTGACACACTGCAAATGGCAGCACCAATCAAACATCGACTGGGAGAGTGACACACTGCAAATGGCCGCACCAATCAGAAATCGACTGGGAGAGTGACACACTGCAAATGGCAGCACCAATCAAACATCGACTGGGAGAGTGACACACTGCAAATGGCCACACAAATCAGACATCGACTGGGAGAGTGACGCACTGCAAATGGCCACACCAATCAAACCGACTGGGAGAGTGACACACTGCAAATGGCCGCACCAATCAAACATCGACTGGGAGAGTGACACACTGCAAATGGCTGCACCAATCAGAAATCGACTGGGAGAGTGACGCACTGCAAATGGCCACACCAATCAAACATCGACTGGGAGAGTGACACACTGCAAATGGCCACACCAATCAGAAATCGACTGGGAGAGTGACACACTGCAAATGGCCGCAACATTCAGTCATCGACTGGGAGAGTGACACACTGCAAATGGCCACACCAATCAGACATCGACTGGGAGAGTGACACACTGCAAATGGCCGCACCATTCAGTCATCGACTGGGAGAGTGACACACTGCAAATGGCCACACCAATCAGACATCGACTGGGAGAGTGACACACTGCAAATGGCCACACCAATCAGAAATCGACTGGGAGAGTGACACACTACAAATGGCCGCACCAAACAAACACCGACTGGGAGAGCGACGCACTGCAAATGGCCGCACAAATCAGACATCGACTGGGAGAGTGACGCACTGCAAATGGCCGCACCAATCAAACATCGACTGGGAGCGTGACGCACTGCAAATGGCTGCACCAATCAGAAATCGACTGGGAGAGTGACGCACTGCAAATGGCCACACCAATCAAACATCGACTGGGAGAGTGACACACTGCAAATGGCCACACCAATCAGACATTGACTGGGAGAGTGACACACTGCAAATGGCCGCACCAATCAGAAATCGACTGGGAGAGTGACACACTGCAAATGGCCGCACCATTCAGTCATCGACTGGGAGAGTGACGCACTGCAAATGGCCACACCAATCAAACATCGACTGGGAGAGTGACACACTGCAAATGGCCGCACCATTCAGTCATCGACTGGGGGAGTGACACACTGCAAATGGCCACACCAATCAGACATCGACTGGGAGAGTGACACACTGCAAATGGCCACACCAATCAGAAATCGACTGGGAGAGTGACACACTGCAAATGGCCGCACCAAACAAACACCGACTGGGAGAGCGACGCACTGCAAATGGCCGCACAAATCAGACATCGACTGGGAGAGTGACGCACTGCAAATGGCCGCACCAATCAAACATCGACTGGGAGCGTGACGCACTGCAAATGGCTGCACCAATCAGAAATCGACTGGGAGAGTGACGCACTGCAAATGGCCACACCAATCAAACATCGACTGGGAGAGTGACACACTGCAAATGGCCGCACCAATCAAACATCGACTGGGACAGTGACACACTGCAAATGGCCACACCAATCAGACATCGACTGGGAGAGTGACACACTGCAAATGGCCACACAAATCAGAAATCGACTGGGAGAGTGACACACTGCAAATGGCCGCACCAATCAGACATCGACTGGGAGGGTGACACACTGCAAATGGCCGCACCAATCAAACATCGACTGGGAGAGTGACACACTGCAAATGGCCTCACCAATCAAACATCGACTGGGAGAGTAACACACTGCAAATGGCCACACCAATCAGACATCGACTGGGAGAGTGACACACTGCAAATGGCCACACCAATCAGACATCGACTGGGAGAGTGACACACTGCAAATGGCCGCACCAATCAGACATCGACTGGGAGAGTGACACACTGCAAATGGCCACACCAATCAGACATCGACTGGGAGAGTGACACACTGCAAATGGCCGCACCAATCAGACATCGACTGGGAGAGTAACACACTGCAAATGGCCGCACCAATCAGACATCGACTGGGAGAGTGACACACTGCAAATGGCCGCACCAATCAAACATCGACTGGGAGAGTGGCACACTGCAAATGGCCGCTCCAATCAAACATCGACTGGGAGAGTGACACACTGCAAATGGCCGCACCAATCAGACATCGACTGGGACAGTGACACACTGCAAATGGCCACACCAATCAGACATCGACTGGGAGAGTGACACACTGCAAATGGCCGCACCAATCAAACATCGACTGGGAGAGTGACGCACTGCAAATGGCCGCACCAATCAAACATCGACTGGGACAGTGACACACTGCAAATGGCCACACCAATCAGACATCGACTGGGAGAGTGACACACTGCAAATGGCCACACCAATCAGACATCGACTGGGAGAGCGACGCACTGCAAATGGCCGCACCAAACAAACATTGACTGGGAGAGTGACACACTGCAAATGGCCACACCAATCAGACATCGACTGGGAGAGTGACACACTGCAAATGGCCACACAAATCAGACATCGACTGGGAGAGTGACGCACTGCAAATGGCCACACCAATCAAACCGACTGGGAGAGTGACACACTGCAAATGGCCGCACCAATCAAACATCGACTGGGAGAGTAACACACTGCAAATGGCCACACCAGTCAGACATCGACTGGGAGAGTGACACACTGCAAATGGCCACACCAATCAGAAATCGACTGGGAGAGTGACACACTGCAAATGGCCGCACCAAACAAACACCGACTGGGAGAGCGACGCACTGCAAATGGCCGCACCAATCAGACATCGACTGGGAGAGTGACGCACTGCAAATGGCCGCACCAATCAAACATCGACTGGGAGCGTGACGCACTGCAAATGGCTGCACCAATCAGAAATCGACTGGGAGAGTGACGCACTGCAAATGGCCGCACCAAACAAACACCGACTGGGAGAGCGACGCACTGCAAATGGCCGCACCAATCAAACATCGACTGGGAGAGTGACACACTGCAAATGGCCACACCAATCAGACATCGACTGGGAGAGTGACACACTGCAAATGGCCGCACCATTCAGTCATCGACTGGGAGAGTGACGCACTGCAAATGGCCACACCAATCAAACATCGACTGGGAGAGTGACACACTGCAAATGGCCGCACCATTCAGTCATCGACTGGGGGAGTGACACACTGCAAATGGCCACACCAATCAGACATCGACTGGGAGAGTGACACACTGCAAATGGCCACACCAATCAGAAATCGACTGGGAGAGTGACACACTGCAAATGGCCGCACCAAACAAACACCGACTGGGAGAGCGACGCACTGCAAATGGCCGCACAAATCAGACATCGACTGGGAGAGTGACGCACTGCAAATGGCCGCACCAATCAAACATCGACTGGGAGCGTGACGCACTGCAAATGGCTGCACCAATCAGAAATCGACTGGGAGAGTGACGCACTGCAAATGGCCACACCAATCAAACATCGACTGGGAGAGTGACACACTGCAAATGGCCGCACCAATCAAACATCGACTGGGACAGTGACACACTGCAAATGGCCACACCAATCAGACATCGACTGGGAGAGTGACACACTGCAAATGGCCACACAAATCAGAAATCGACTGGGAGAGTGACACACTGCAAATGGCCGCACCAATCAGACATCGACTGGGAGGGTGACACACTGCAAATGGCCGCACCAATCAAACATCGACTGGGAGAGTGACACACTGCAAATGGCCTCACCAATCAAACATCGACTGGGAGAGTAACACACTGCAAATGGCCACACCAATCAGACATCGACTGGGAGAGTGACACACTGCAAATGGCCACACCAATCAGACATCGACTGGGAGAGTGACACACTGCAAATGGCCGCACCAATCAGACATCGACTGGGAGAGTGACACACTGCAAATGGCCACACCAATCAGACATCGACTGGGAGAGTGACACACTGCAAATGGCCGCACCAATCAGACATCGACTGGGAGAGTAACACACTGCAAATGGCCGCACCAATCAGACATCGACTGGGAGAGTGACACACTGCAAATGGCCGCACCAATCAAACATCGACTGGGAGAGTGGCACACTGCAAATGGCCGCTCCAATCAAACATCGACTGGGAGAGTGACACACTGCAAATGGCCGCACCAATCAGACATCGACTGGGACAGTGACACACTGCAAATGGCCACACCAATCAGACATCGACTGGGAGAGTGACACACTGCAAATGGCCGCACCAATCAAACATCGACTGGGAGAGTGACGCACTGCAAATGGCCGCACCAATCAAACATCGACTGGGACAGTGACACACTGCAAATGGCCACACCAATCAGACATCGACTGGGAGAGTGACACACTGCAAATGGCCACACCAATCAGACATCGACTGGGAGAGCGACGCACTGCAAATGGCCGCACCAAACAAACATTGACTGGGAGAGTGACACACTGCAAATGGCCACACCAATCAGACATCGACTGGGAGAGTGACACACTGCAAATGGCCACACAAATCAGACATCGACTGGGAGAGTGACGCACTGCAAATGGCCACACCAATCAAACCGACTGGGAGAGTGACACACTGCAAATGGCCGCACCAATCAAACATCGACTGGGAGAGTAACACACTGCAAATGGCCACACCAGTCAGACATCGACTGGGAGAGTGACACACTGCAAATGGCCACACCAATCAGAAATCGACTGGGAGAGTGACACACTGCAAATGGCCGCACCAAACAAACACCGACTGGGAGAGCGACGCACTGCAAATGGCCGCACCAATCAGACATCGACTGGGAGAGTGACGCACTGCAAATGGCCGCACCAATCAAACATCGACTGGGAGCGTGACGCACTGCAAATGGCTGCACCAATCAGAAATCGACTGGGAGAGTGACGCACTGCAAATGGCCGCACCAAACAAACACCGACTGGGAGAGCGACGCACTGCAAATGGCCGCACCAATCAAACATCGACTGGGAGAGTGACACACTGCAAATGGCCACACCAATCAGACATCGACTGGGAGAGTGACACACTGCAAATGGCCACACCAATCAGACATCGACTGGGAGAGTGACACACTGCAAATGGCCGCACCAATCAAACATTGACTGGTTGAGTGACACACTGCAAATGGCCACACCAATCAGACATCGACTGGGAGAGTGACACACTGCAAATGGCCACACAAATCAGACATCGACTGGGAGAGTGACGCACTGCAAATGGCCACACCAATCAAACCGACTGGGAGAGTGACACACTGCAAATGGCCGCACCAATCAAACATCGACTGGGAGAGTGACACACTGCAAATGGCCACACCAATCAGACATCGACTGGGAGAGTGACACATTGCAAATGGCCACACCAATCAGAAATCGACTGGGAGAGTGACACACTGCAAATGGCCGCACCAAACAAACACCGACTGGGAGAGCGACACACTGCAAATGGCCGCACCAATCAGACATCGACTGGGAGAGTGACGCACTGCAAATGGCCGCACCAATCAAACATTGACTGGGAGAGTGACGCACTGCAAATGGCTGCACCAATCAGAAATCGACTGGGAGAGTGACGCACTGCAAATGGCCACACCAATCAAACATCGACTGGGAGAGTGACACACTGCAAATGGCCGCACCAATCAAACATCGACTGGGAGAGTGACACACTGCAAATGGCCGCACCAATCAAACATCGACTGGGAGAGTGACACACTGCAAATGGCCACACCAATCGGACATTGACTTGGAGAGTGGCACACTGCAAATGGCCACACCAATCAGACATCGACTGGGAGAGTGACACACTGCAAATGGCAGCACCAATCAAACATCGACTGGGAGAGTGACACACTGCAAATGGCCGCACCAATCAGAAATCGACTGGGAGAGTGACACACTGCAAATGGCAGCACCAATCAAACATCGACTGGGAGAGTGACACACTGCAAATGGCCACACAAATCAGACATCGACTGGGAGAGTGACGCACTGCAAATGGCCACACCAATCAAACCGACTGGGAGAGTGACACACTGCAAATGGCCGCACCAATCAAACATCGACTGGGAGAGTGACACACTGCAAATGGCTGCACCAATCAGAAATCGACTGGGAGAGTGACGCACTGCAAATGGCCACACCAATCAAACATCGACTGGGAGAGTGACACACTGCAAATGGCCACACCAATCAGAAATCGACTGGGAGAGTGACACACTGCAAATGGCCGCACCATTCAGTCATCGACTGGGAGAGTGACACACTGCAAATGGCCACACCAATCAGACATCGACTGGGAGAGTGACACACTGCAAATGGCCGCACCAAACAGGCATCGACTGGGAGAGTGACACACTGCAAATGGCCACACCAATCAGACATCGACTGGGAGAGTGACACACTGCAAATGGCCGCACCAAACAGGCATCGACTGGGAGAGTGACACACTGCAAATGGCCACACCAATCAGAAATCGACTGGGGGAGTGACACACTGCAAATGGCCGCACCAAACAAACACCGACTGGGAGAGCGACGCACTGCAAATGGCCGCACAAATCAGACATCGACTGGGAGAGTGACGCACTGCAAATGGCCGCACCAATCAAACATCGACTGGGAGCGTGACGCACTGCAAATGGCTGCACCAATCAGAAATCGACTGGGAGAGTGACGCACTGCAAATGGCCACACCAATCAACCATCGACTGGGAGAGTGACACACTGCAAATGGCCGCACCAATCAAACATCGACTGGGACAGTGACACACTGCAAATGGCCACACCAATCAGACATCGACTGGGAGAGTGACACACTGCAAATGGCCACACAAATCAGAAATCGACTGGGAGAGTGACACACTGCAAATGGCCGCACCATTCAGTCATCGACTGGGAGAGTGACACACTGCAAATGGCCACACCAATCAGACATCGACTGGGAGAGTGACACACTGCAAATGGCCACACCAATCAGACATCGACTGGGAGAGTGACACACTGCAAATGGCCGCACCAATCAGACATCGACTGGGAGAGTAACACACTGCAAATGGCCGCACCAATCAGACATCGGCTGGGAGAGTGACACACTGCAAATGGCCGCACCAATCAAACATCGACTGGGAGAGTGGCACACTGCAAATGGCCGCTCCAATCAAACATCGACTGGGAGAGTGACACACTGCAAATGGCCGCACCAATCAGACATCGACTGGGACAGTGACACACTGCAAATGGCCACACCAATCAGACATCGACTGGGAGAGTGACACACTGCAAATGGCCGCACCAATCAAACATCGACTGGGAGAGTGACGCACTGCAAATGGCCGCACCAATCAAACATCGACTGGGACAGTGACACACTGCAAATGGCCACACCAATCAGACATCGACTGGGAGAGTGACACACTGCAAATGGCCACACCAATCAGACATCGACTGGGAGAGCGACGCACTGCAAATGGCCGCACCAAACAAACATTGACTGGGAGAGTGACACACTGCAAATGGCCACACCAATCAGACATCGACTGGGAGAGTGACACACTGCAAATGGCCACACAAATCAGACATCGACTGGGAGAGTGACGCACTGCAAATGGCCACACCAATCAAACCGACTGGGAGAGTGACACACTGCAAATGGCCGCACCAATCAAACATCGACTGGGAGAGTAACACACTGCAAATGGCCACACCAATCAGACATCGACTGGGAGAGTGACACACTGCAAATGGCCACACCAATCAGAAATCGACTGGGAGAGTGACACACTGCAAATGGCCGCACCAAACAAACACCGACTGGGAGAGCGACGCACTGCAAATGGCCGCACCAATCAGACATCGACTGGGAGAGTGACGCACTGCAAATGGCCGCACCAATCAAACATCGACTGGGAGCGTGACGCACTGCAAATGGCTGCACCAATCAGAAATCGACTGGGAGAGTGACGCACTGCAAATGGCCGCACCAAACAAACACCGACTGGGAGAGCGACGCACTGCAAATGGCCGCACCAATCAAACATCGACTGGGAGAGTGACACACTGCAAATGGCCACACCAATCAGACATCGACTGGGAGAGTGACACACTGCAAATGGCCACACCAATCAGACATCGACTGGGAGAGTGACACACTGCAAATGGCCGCACCAATCAAACATTGACTGGTTGAGTGACACACTGCAAATGGCCACACCAATCAGACATCGACTGGGAGAGTGACACACTGCAAATGGCCACACAAATTAGACATCGACTGGGAGAGTGACGCACTGCAAATGGCCACACCAATCAAACCGACTGGGAGAGTGACACACTGCAAATGGCCGCACCAATCAAACATCGACTTGGAGAGTGACACACTGCAAATGGCCACACCAATCAGACATCGACTGGGAGAGTGACACATTGCAAATGGCCACACCAATCAGAAATCGACTGGGAGAGTGACACACTGCAAATGGCCGCACCAACAAACACCGACTGGGAGAGCGACACACTGCAAATGGCCGCACCAATCAGACATCGACTGGGAGAGTGACACACTGCAAATGGCCGCACCAAACAAACACCGACTGGGAGAGCGACACACTGCAAATGGCCGCACCAATCAGACATCGACTGGGAGAGTGACACACTGCAAATGGCCGCACCAATCAGACATCGACTGGGAGAGTGACGCACTGCAAATGGCCGCACCAATCAAACATTGACTGGGAGAGTGACGCACTGCAAATGGCTGCACCAATCAGAAATCGACTGGGAGAGTGACGCACTGCAAATGGCCACACCAATCAAACATCGACTGGGAGAGTGACACACTGCAAATGGCCGCACCAATCAAACATCGACTGGGAGAGTGACACACTGCAAATGGCCGCACCAATCAGAAATCGACTGGGAGAGTGACACACTGCAAATGGCCACACCAATCGGACATTGACTTGGAGAGTGGCACACTGCAAATGGGCACACCAATCAGACATCGACTGGGAGAGTGACACACTGCAAATGGCAGCACCAATCAAACATCGACTGGGAGAGTGACACACTGCAAATGGCCGCACCAATCAGAAATCGACTGGGAGAGTGACACACTGCAAATGGCAGCACCAATCAAACATCGACTGGGAGAGTGACACACTGCAAATGGCCACACAAATCAGACATCGACTGGGAGAGTGACGCACTGCAAATGGCCACACCAATCAAACCGACTGGGAGAGTGACACACTGCAAATGGCCGCACCAATCAAACATCGACTGGGAGAGTGACACACTGCAAATGGCTGCACCAATCAGAAATCGACTGGGAGAGTGACGCACTGCAAATGGCCACACCAATCAAACATCGACTGGGAGAGTGACACACTGCAAATGGCCACACCAATCAGAAATCGACTGGGAGAGTGACACACTGCAAATGGCCGCACCATTCAGTCATCGACTGGGAGAGTGACACACTGCAAATGGCCGCACCATTCAGTCATCGACTGGGAGAGTGACACACTGCAAATGGCCACACCAATCAGACATCGACTGGGAGAGTGACACACTGCAAATGGCCACACCAATCAGAAATCGACTGGGAGAGTGACACACTGCAAATGGCCGCACCAAACAAACACCGACTGGGAGAGCGACGCACTGCAAATGGCCGCACAAATCAGACATCGACTGGGAGAGTGACGCACTGCAAATGGCCGCACCAATCAAACATCGACTGGGAGCGTGACGCACTGCAAATGGCTGCACCAATCAGAAATCGACTGGGAGAGTGACGCACTGCAAATGGCCACACCAATCAAACATCGACTGGGAGAGTGACACACTGCAAATGGCCGCACCAATCAAACATCGACTGGGACAGTGACACACTGCAAATGGCCACACCAATCAGACATCGACTGGGAGAGTGACACACTGCAAATGGCCACACAAATCAGAAATCGACTGGGAGAGTGACACACTGCAAATGGCCGCACCATTCAGTCATCGACTGGGAGAGTGACACACTGCAAATGGCCACACCAATCAGACATCGACTGGGAGAGTGACACACTGCAAATGGCCGCACCATTCAGTCATCGACTGGGAGAGTGACACACTGCAAATGGCCACACCATTCAGGCATCGACTGGGAGAGTGACACACTGCAAATGGCCACACCAATCAGACATCGACTGGGAGAGTGACACACTGCAAATGGCCACACCAATCAGACATCGACTGGGAGAGTGACACACTGCAAATGGCCACACCAATCAGAAATCGACTGGGAGAGTGACACACTGCAAATGGCCGCACCAAACAAACACCGACTGGGAGAGCGACGCACTGCAAATGGCCGCACAAATCAGACATCGACTGGGAGAGTGACGCACTGCAAATGGCCGCACCAATCAAACATCGACTGGGAGCGTGACGCACTGCAAATGGCTGCACCAATCAGAAATCGACTGGGAGAGTGACGCACTGCAAATGGCCACACCAATCAAACATCGACTGGGAGAGTGACACACTGCAAATGGCCGCACCAATCAAACATCGACTGGGACAGTGACACACTGCAAATGGCCACACCAATCAGACATCGACTGGGAGAGTGACACACTGCAAATGGCCACACCAATCAGACATCGACTGGGAGAGTGACACACTGCAAATGGCCGCACCAATCAAACATCGACTGGGAGAGTGACGCACTGCAAATGGCCGCACCAATCAAACATCGACTGGGACAGTGACACACTGCAAATGGCCACACCAATCAGACATCGACTGGGAGAGTGACACACTGCAAATGGCCACACCAATCAGACATCGACTGGGAGAGCGACGCACTGCAAATGGCCGCACCAAACAAACATTGACTGGGAGAGTGACACACTGCAAATGGCCACACCAATCAGACATCGACTGGGAGAGTGACACACTGCAAATGGCCACGCAAATCAGACATCGACTGGGAGAGTGACGCACTGCAAATGGCCACACCAATCAAACCGACTGGGAGAGTGACACACTGCAAATGGCCGCACCAATCAAACATCGACTGGGAGAGCGACACACTGCAAATGGCCACACCAATCAGACATCGACTGGGAGAGTGACACATTGCAAATGGCCACACCAATCAGAAATCGACTGGGAGAGTGACACACTGCAAATGGCCGCACCAAACAAACACCGACTGGGAGAGCGACGCACTGCAAATGGCCGCACCAATCAGACATCGACTGGGAGAGTGACGCACTGCAAATGGCCGCACCAATCAAACATCGACTGGGAGAGTGACGCACTGCAAATGGCTGCACCAATCAGAAATCGACTGGGAGAGTGACGCACTGCAAATGGCCACACCAATCAAACATCGACTGGGAGAGTGACACACTGCAAATGGCCGCACCAATCAAACATCGACTGGGAGAGTGACACACTGCAAATGGCCGCACCAATCAAACATCGACTGGGAGAATGACACACTGCAAATGGCCACACCAATCGGACATCGACTTGGAGAGTGGCACACTGCAAATGGCCACACCAATCAGACATCGACTGGGAGAGTGACACACTGCAAATGGCAGCACCAATCAAACATCGACTGGGAGAGTGACACACTGCAAATGGCCGCACCAATCAGAAATCGACTGGGAGAGTGACACACTGCAAATGGCAGCACCAATCAAACATCGACTGGGAGAGTGACACACTGCAAATGGCCACACCAATCAAACATCGACTGGGAGAGTGACGCACTGCAAATGGCCGCACCAATCAAACATCGACTGGGAGAGTGACGCACTGCAAATGGCCGCTCCAATCAGACATCGACTGGGAGAGTGACACACTGCAAATGGCCACACCATTCAGTCATCGACTGGGAGAGTGACACACTGCAAATGGCCACACCAATCAGACATCGACTGGGAGAGTGACACACTGCAAATGGCCGCACCATTCAGTCATCGACTGGGAGAGTGACACACTGCAAATGGCCACACCAATCAGACATCGACTGGGAGAGTGACACACTGCAAATGGCCGCTCCAAACAAACCGACTGGGAGAGTGACGCACTGCAAATGGCCGCACCAATCAGGCATCGACTGGGAGAGTGACACACTGCAAATGGCCACACCAATCAGACATCGACTGGGAGGGTGACACACTGCAAATGGCCGCACCAATCAGACATCGACTGGGAGAGTGACACACTGCAAATGGCCACACCAATCAGACATCGACTGGGAGGGTGACACACTGCAAATGGCCACACCAATCAGACATCGACTGGGAGAGTGACACACTGCAAATGGCCGCACCATTCAGTCATCGACTGGGAGAGTGACACACTGCAAATGGCCACACCAATCAGACATCGACTGGGAGAGTGACACTGCAAATGGCCGCTCCAAACAAACCGACTGGGAGAGTGACGCACTGCAAATGGCCGCACCAATCAGGCATCGACTGGGAGAGTGACACACTGCAAATGGCCACACCAATCAGACATCGACTGGGAGGGTGACACACTGCAAATGGCCGCACCAATCAGACATCGACTGGGAGAGTAACACACTGCAAATGGCCGCACCAATCAAACATCGACTGGGAGAGTGACACACTGCAAATGGCCGCACCAATCAAACATCGACTGGGAGAGTGACACACTGCAAATGGCCACACCAATCAGACATCGACTGGGAGAGTGACACACTGCAAATGGCCGCACCAATCAGACATCGACTGGGAGAGTGACACACTGCAAATGGCCGCACCAATCAAACATCGACTGGGAGAGTGGCACACTGCAAATGGCCGCACCATTCAGGCAGCGACTGGGAGAGTAACACACTGCAAATGGCCGCTCCAATCAAACATCGACTGGGAGAGTGACACACTGCAAATGGCCGCACCAATCAAACACCGACTGGGAGAGCGACGCACTGCAAATGGCTGCACCAATCAAACATCGACTGGGACAGTGACACACTGCAAATGGCCGCACCAATCAGACTTCGACTGGGAGAGTGACGCACTGCAAATGGCCGCACCAATCAAACCGACTGGGAGAGTGACACACTGCAAATGGCCGCACCAATCAGACATCGACTGGGAGAGTGACACACTGCAAATGGCCGCACCAATCAGACATCGACTGGGAGAGTGACACACTGCAAATGGCCGCACCAATCAGAAATCGACTGGGAGAGTGACGCACTGCAAATGGCCGCACCAATCAGACATCGACTGGGAGAGTGACACACTGCAAATGGCCACACCAATCAAACATCGACTGGGAGAGTGACACACTGCAAATGGCCACACCATTCAGGCATCGACTGGGAGAGTGACACACTGCAAATGGCCGCACCAATCAGACATCGACTGGGAGAGTGACCCACTGCAAATGGCCGCACCAATCAAACCGCCTGGGAGAGTGACACACTGCAAATGGCCGCACCAATCAGGCAGCGACTGGGAGAGTGACGCACTGCAAATGGCCGCACCAATCAGACATCGACTGGGAGAGTGACACACTGCAAATGGCCGCACCAATCAGACATCGACTGGGAGAGTGACACACTGCAAATGGCCGCACCAATCAGAAATCGACTGGGAGTGTGACGCACTGCAAATGGCCGCACCATTCAGGCATCGACTGGGAGAGTGACACACTGCAATTGGCTGCACCAATCAGAAATCGACTGGGAGAGTGACGCACTGCAAATGGCCACATCAATCAAACATCGACTGGGAGAGTGACACACTGCAAATGGCTGCACCAATCAGAAATCGACTGGGAGAGTGACGCACTGCAAATGGCCGCACCAATCAAACATCGACTGGGAGAGTGACACACTGCAAATGGCCGCACCAATCAGAAATCGACTGGGAGAGTGACGCACTGCAAATGGCCGCACCAATCAAACATCGACTGGGAGAGTGACACACTGCAAATGGCCGCACCAATCAGAAATCGACTGGGAGAGTAACACACTGCAAATGGCCGCACCATTCAGGCTGCGACTGGGAGGGTGACACACTGCAAATGGCTGCACCAATCAAAAATCGACTGGGAGAGTAACGCACTGCAAATGGCCGCACCAATCAAACATCGACTGGGAGAGTGACACACTGCAAATGGCCGCACCATTCAGGCAGCGACTGGGAGAGTGACACACTGCAAATGGCCGCACCAATCGGACATCGACTGGGAGAGTGACACACTGCAAATGGCCACACCAATCGGACATCGACTGGGAGAGTGATGCACTGCAAATGGCCACACCAATCGGACATCGACTGGGAGAGTGACGCACTGCAAATGGCTGCACCAATCGGACATCGACTGGGAGAGTGACGCACTGCAAATGGCCACACCAATCGGACATCGACTGGGAGAGTGACACACTGCAAATGGCCACACCAATCAAACATCGACTGGGAGAGTGACACACTGCAAATGGCCACACCAATCGGACATCGACTGGGAGAGTGACACACTGCAAATGGCCACACCAATCAAACATCGACTGGGAGGGTGACACACTGCAAATGGCTGCACCAATCAAAAATCGACTGGGAGAGTAACGCACTGCAAATGGCCGCACCAATCAAACATCGACTGGGAGAGTGACACACTGCAAATGGCCGCACCATTCAGGCAGCGACTGGGAGAGTGACACACTGCAAATGGCCGCACCAATCGGACATCGACTGGGAGAGTGACACACTGCAAATGGCCACACCAATCGGACATCGACTGGGAGAGTGATGCACTGCAAATGGCCACACCAATCGGACATCGACTGGGAGAGTGACGCACTGCAAATGGCTGCACCAATCGGACATCGACTGGGAGAGTGACGCACTGCAAATGGCCACACCAATCGGACATCGACTGGGAGAGTGACACACTGCAAATGGCCACACCAATCGGACATCGACTGGGAGAGTGACACACTGCAAATGGCCACACCAATCGGACATCGACTGGGAGAGTGATGCACTGCAAATGGCCACACCAATCGGACATCGACTGGGAGAGTGACGCACTGCAAATGGCTGCACCAATCGGACATCGACTGGGAGAGTGACGCACTGCAAATGGCCACACCAATCGGACATCGACTGGGAGAGTGACACACTGCAAATGGCCACACCAATCAAACATCGACTGGGAGAGTGACACACTGCAAATGGCTGCACCAATCAGAAATCGACTGGGAGAGTGACACACTGGAAATGGCCACACCAATCAAACATCGACTGGGAGAGTGGCACACTGCAAATGGCCGCACCAATCAGAAATCGACTGGGAGAGTGACACACTGCAAATGGCCACACCAATCAGACATCGACTGGGAGAGTGACACACTGCAAATGGCCACACCAATCAGACATTGACTGGGAGAGTGGCACACTGCAAATGGCCGCACCAATCAGACATCGACTGGGAGAGTGACACACTGCAAATGGCCGCACCAATCAAACCGACTGGGAGAGTGACACACTGCAAATGGCGGCACCAATCAGACATCGACTGGGAGAGTGACACACTGCAAATGGCCGCACCAATCAGAAATCGACTGGGAAAGTGACGCACTGCAAATGGCCGCACCAATCAGACATCGACTGGGAGAGTGACACACTGCAAATGGCCGCACCAATCAAACATCGACTGGGAGAGTGACACACTGCAAATGGCCGCACCATTCAGGCAGCGACTGGGAGGGTGACACACTGCAAATGGCCGCACCATTCAGGCAGCGACTGGGAGGGTGACACACTGCAAATGGCTGCACCAATCAGAAATCGACTGGGAGAGTGACGCACTGCAAATGGCCGCACCAATCAAACATCGACTGGGAGAGTGACACACTGCAAATGGCCGCACCATTCAGGCAGCGACTGGGAGAGTGACACACTGCAAATGGCCGCACCAATCAGGCAGCGACTGGGAGAGTGACACACTGCAAATGGCCTCACCAATCAGACATCGACTGGGAGAGTGACACACTGCAAATGGCCGCACCAATCGGACATCGACTGGGAGAGTGGCACACTGCAAATGGCCACACCAATCGGACATCGACTGGGAGAGTGACGCACTGCAAATGCCTGCACCAATCGGACATCGACTGGGAGAGTGACGCACTGCAAATGGCCACACCAATCGGACATCGACTGGGAGAGTGACGCACTGCAAATGGCTGCACCAATCGGACATCGACTGGGAGAGTGACGCACTGCAAATGGCCACACCAATCGGACATCGACTGGGAGAGTGACACACTGCAAATGGCCACACCAATCAAACATCGACTGGGAGAGTGACACACTGCAAATGGCTGCACCAATCAGAAATCGACTGGGAGAGTGACACACTGCAAATGGCCGCACCAATCAGGCATCAACTGGAGAGTGACACACTGCAAATGGCCGCACCAATCAGAAATCGACTGGGAGAGTGACGCACTGCAAATGGCCGCACCAATCAAACATCGACTGGGAGAGTGACGCACTGCAAATGGCCGCACCAATCAAACATCGACTGGGAGAGTGACACACTGCAAATGGCCGCACCAATCAGGCAGCGACTGGGAGAGTGACACACTGCAAATGGCCGCACCAATCAGAAATCGACTGGGAGAGTGATGCACTGCAAATGGCTGCACCATTCAGGCAGCGACTGGGAGAGTGACACACTGCAAATGGCCGCACCAATCAGAAATCGACTGGGAGAGTGATGCACTGCAAATGGCTGCACCAATCAGAAATCGACTGGGAGAGTGACGCACTGCAAATGGCTGCACCAATCAGAAATCGACTGGGAGAGTGACACACTGCAAATGGCCGCACCAATCAGGCATCAACTGGAGAGTGACACACTGCAAATGGCCGCACCAATCAGAAATCGACTGGGAGAGTGACGCACTGCAAATGGCCGCACCAATCAAACATCGACTGGGAGAGTGACGCACTGCAAATGGCCGCACCAATCAAACATCGACTGGGAGAGTGACACACTGCAAATGGCCGCACCAATCAGGCAGCGACTGGGAGAGTGACACACTGCAAATGGCCGCTCCAATCAGAAATCGACTGGGAGAGTGATGCACTGCAAATGGCCGCACCAATCAGAAATCGACTGGGAGAGTGACACACTGAAAATGGCCGCACCAATCAGAAATCGACTGGGAGAGTGATGCACTGCAAATGGCTGCACCATTCAGGCAGCGACTGGGAGAGTGACACACTGCAAATGGCCGCACCAATCAGAAATCGACTGGGAGAGTGATGCACTGCAAATGGCCGCACCAATCAGAAATCGACTGGGAGAGTGACACACTGAAAATGGCCGCACCAATCAGAAATCGACTGGGAGAGTGACGCACTGCAAATGGCCGCACCATTCAGAAATCGACTGGGAGAGTGACGCACTGCAAATGGCCGCACCAATCAAACATCGACTGGGAGAGTGACGCACTGCAAATGGCCGCACCATTCAGAAATCGACTGGGAGAGTGACACACTGCAAATGGCCACACCATTCAGGCATCAACTGGGAGAGTGACACACTGCAAATGGCCACACCAATCAGACATCGACTGGGAGAGTGACACACTGCAAATGGCTGCACCAATCAAACATCGACTGGGAGAGTGACACACTGCAAATGGCTGCACCAATCAGAAATCGACTGGGTGAGTGACGCACTGCAAATGGCTGCACCAATCAAACATCGACTGGGAGAGTGACACACTGCAAATGGCTGCACCAATCAGAAATCGACTGGGAGAGTGACGCACTGCAAATGGCTGCACCAATCAGAAATCGACTGGGAGAGTGACACACTGCAAATGGCCGCACCAATCAGAAATCGACTGGGAGAGTGACGCACTGCAAATGGCCACACCAATCAGACATCGACTGCAGAGTGACACACTGCAAATGGCCGCACCAATCAGACATCGACTGGGAGAGTGACACACTGTAAATGGCCACACCAATCAGACATCGACTGGGAGAGTGGCACACTGCAAATGGCTGCACCAATCACCACTAAAGGGGAAAGTGATGTCCTGCAAACCGCCATCTTTGCCACGCATTTTCTCCATTTATCTGACACAATCATAGATATTGCCACGCTCTTTAGCTTGACGGAGTTTCTCTACCCACCATCCGTTTGCACTGCCTGCCCCGTTGCCATATTACACTCCCAACAACCATCAGTTGACTGGAGACAGGACTCGTGTCATTCACCCCCCGAGAGAGTGCCAGATTGGTTAACAGCACTCTCGTCTGCAATGCTAGAAGCTACAGTAGACAGGACTGGGACTGCAAAAGCGATCGCCCTGGATACCCATGAGGAGGTCACATTGGTGGGGGGATGGTTTCAGGGAAGGGAGGTTCGCTGGGACCTCATGGTTTGGGGTGTCGGGGGTGAAGAGAAGGTGCGGGGACTGAATGACCCTCTGGCTATTCCTCTCTGTCTTTCCCTCTGTGTCTCGCCACCCCTTATTGCCTTTCTCCCTCACACACTCTCCCTCGCCCCTACTCTCTCACACCCACCCTCTCTCTGGCGCTCTTTCTAACTCTCACCTCTCTCCATCTCCCACCTCTCGCTATCTCTCATCTCTCTCTCTTGCCCCATTCTCTCTGTCACCCCCTCCCTGTCAATTCCTCTGTCTACTTCCCTCTCCTCTCTCTCTCTCTTGCTCCCTCTCACTCGCTTCCCTCTCGCTCACCCCCTCTCTATTACACCCCCAACTTCCGTTCCTCCCCTTTCGCCCCCCCTCTGTCGTGCCCCCCTCTCCTCTGTCGTGCCCCCCTCTCCTCTGTCGTGCCCCCCTCTCCTCTGTCGTGCCCCCCTCTCCTCTGTCGTGCCCCCCTCTCCTCTGTCGTGACCCCCTCTCCTCTGTTGTGCCCCCCTCTCTGCCATGCCCCCCTCTCCTCTGTCATGCCCCCCTCCTATGTCGTGCCCCCCTCTCCTCTGTCGTGCCCTCCTCTCCTCTGCCTTGCCCCCTCTCCTCTGTTGTGCCCCTCTCTCCTATGCCGTGCCCCCTCTCCTCTGCCGTGCCCCCCTCTCCTCTGTCGTGCCCCCCTCTCCTCTGTCGTGCTCCCCTCTCCTCTGTCGTGCCCCCCTCTCCTCTGTCGTGCCCCCCTCTCCTCTGTCGTGCCCCCCTCTCCTCTGTCGTGCCCCCCTCTCCTCTGTCGTGCCCCCCCTCCTCTGTCGTGCCCCCCTCTCCTCTGTCGTGCCCCCCTCTCCTCTGTCGTGCCCCCCTCTCTGCCGTGCCCCCCTCTCCTCTGTTGTGCCCCCCTCTCTGCCGTGCCCCCCTCTCCTCTGTTGTGCCCCCCTCTCCTCTGTTGTGACCCCCTCTCCTCTGTCGTGCCCCCCTCTCCTCTGTTGTGCCCCCCTCTCCTCTGTTGTGACCCCCTCTCCTCTGTCGTGCCCCCCTCTCCTCTGTCGTGCCCCCCTCTCCTCTGTCGTGCCCCCCTCTCCTCTGTCGTGCCCCCCCCTCCTCTGTCGTGCCCCCCTCTCCTCTGTTGTGCCCCCCTCTCCTCTGTCGTGCCCCCCCTCTCCTCTGTCGTGCCCCCCTCTCTGCCGTGCCCCCCCTCTCCTCTGTTGTGCCCCCCTCTCCTCTGTTGTGCCCCCCTCTCCTCTGTTGTGACCCCCTCTCCTCTGTCGTGCCCCCCTCTCCTCTGTCGTGCCCCCCCTCTCCTCTGTCGTGCCCCCCTCTCTGCCGTGCCCCCCTCTCCTCTGTTGTGCCCCCCTCTCCTCTGTTGTGACCCCCTCTCCTCTGTCGTGCCTCCCTCTCTCGTCTCCCTCTTTTGCCACAACTCCCTCACACCCTCTACCTTGCCCCTTCTTCTCTCTCCCTCAACACCCCCAGCCCCTCTCTAAAGCCCCCCTCTCCCTTGCCCCCCTTTCTCACCCCCCTTATGCCCCGCCCTCACTCGCTCAACCCTTCTCCCTCACCTCTCTCCCTCGCTCCCTTTCTCTCGGGCCCCCTCACTCGTACCCTCGGTCTCATCCCCCCCCGCTCTCACCCCCCCCCACTCTCAACCCCACTCTCCCCCACTCGCTCCCAACCCCCCCCCACTCCCAACACCCCCCACCGCTCCCAACCCCCCCCGCTCCCAAACCCCCCCTGCTCCCAACCCCCCCCGCTCCCAACCCCCCCCGCTCACAATCCCCCCCCGCTCACAATCCCCCCCCGCTCACAATCCCCCCCGCTCACAATCCCCCCCGCTCCCAACCCTCCCGCTACCAACCCCCCCCGCTCTCAACCCCCCCTGCTCCCAACACCCCGCTCCCATCACCCCCAGTCTCATCCCCCCCCTCCCAACACCACGCTCCCATCCCCCCGCTCCCATCCCCCCGCTCCCATCCCCCCTGCTCCCAACCCCCCCCGCTCCCAACCCCCCCCACTCCCATCCCCCCCGCTCCCATCCCACCCGCTCCCAACCCCCCCCGCTCCCAACCCCCCCCCCGCTCCCAAACCCCCCCCCCGCTCCCATCCCCCCCACTCCCACGCCCCCCGCTCCCAACACCCCCGCTCCCATCCCCCCCGCTCCCAACACCCCGCCTCCATAACCCCCCGCCTCCATCCCAACCCCCCCCGCTCCCAACCCCCCCCCGGCTCCCAACCCCCCCTCCCAACCCCCCCTGCTCCCAACCCCCCCCGCTTCCAACCACCTCGCTCCCAACCGCCCCCCATGCTCCCAACCCCCCCTCCGCTCCCAACCCCACCCTGCTCCCAACCACCCCCCCCGCTACTAAATAGCCCGCCCCGCTCCCAAACAGCCCACCCACTCCCAACCCCCCCTGCTCCCAAACCCCCTGCCCCCAACCCCCCCCGGTCTCAACCCCCCCACTCTCTCTCAGCCCCCCCATCTCTCTCTCAGCCCCCCCGCTCTCTCTCAGCCCCCCTGCTCTCTCCCAGACCCCCCGCTCTCTCTCAGCCCCCGCCGCTCTCTCGCTCTCTCCCAGCCCCCCGCTCTCTGTCAGCCCCCCCGCTCTCTCTCAGCCGCCCCCCCCCCGCTCTCTCTCAGCCCCCCCCACGCCCCCCGGTCTCACTCAGGGCCCCCCCCCGGTCTCTCTCAGCCACCCCGGTCTCTCTCAGCCACCCCCCCCCTCGCTCTCTCTCAGCCCCCCCGCTCTCTCTCAGCCCCCACCGCTCTCTCGCTCTCTCCCAGCCCCCCGCTCTCTGTCAGCCCCCCGCTTTCTCTCAGCTCCACCCCCGCTCTCTGTCAGCACCACCCCCGCTCTCTCTCAGGCCCCCCACCCCGGTCTCTCTCAGCCCCCCCGGTCTCATTCAGCCACCCCCCCCCTCTCTCTCTCATCACCCCCCCGCTCTCTCTCAGCCCCCCCTGCTCTCTCTCTCAGCACCCCCTGCTCTCTCTCAGCCCCCCCGCTCTCTCTCAGCCCCCCCGCTCTCTCTCAGCCCCCCCGCTCTCTCTCAGCCCCCCCGCTCTCTCTCAGCCCCCCCGCTCTCTCTCAGCCCCCCCGCTCTCTCTCAGCCCCCCCGCTCTCTCTCAGCCCCCCCGCTCTCTCTCAGCCCCCCCGCTCTCTCTCAGCCCCCCCGCTCTCTCTCAGCCCCCCCGCTCTCTCTCAGCCCCCCCGCTCTCTCTCAGCCCCCCCGCTCTCTCTCAGCCCCCCCGCTCTCTCTCAGCCCCCCCGCTCTCTCTCAGCCCCCCGCTCTCTCTCAGCCCCCCCGCTCTCTCTCAGCCCCCCCGCTCTCTCTCAGCCCCCCCGCTCTCTCTCAGCCCCCCCGCTCTCTCTCAGCCCCCCCGCTCTCTCTCAGCCCCCCCGCTCTCTCTCAGCCCCCCCGCTCTCTCTCAGCCCCCCCGCTCTCTCTCAGCCCCCACCGCTCTCTCGCTCTCTCCCAGCCCCCCGCTCTCTGTCAGCCCCCCGCTTTCTCTCAGCTCCCCCCCCCGCTCTCTGTCAGCACCCCCCCCGCTCTCTCTCAGGCCCCCCACCCCAGTCTCTCTCAGCCCCCCCGGTCTCATTCAGCCACCCCCCCCCTCTCTCTCTCATCACCCCCCCGCTCTCTCTCAGCCCCCCCTGCTCTCTCTCTCAGCACCCCCTGCTCTCTCTCAGCCCCCCCGCTCTCTCTCAGCCCCCCCGCTCTCTCTCAGCCCCCCCGCTCTCTCTCAGCCCCCCCGCTCTCTCTCAGCCCCCCCGCTCTCTCTCAGCCCTCCGCTCTCTCTCAGCCCCCCCGCTCTCTCTCAGCCCCCCCGCTCTCTCTCAGCCCCCCCGCTCTCTCTCAGCCCCCCCGCTCTCTCTCAGCCCCCCCGCTCTCTCTCAGCCCCCCCGCTCTCTCTCAGCCCCCCCGCTCTCTCTCAGCCCCCCCGCTCTCTCTCAGCCCCCCCGCTCCCTCTTAGCCCCCCCGCTCCCTCTCAGCCCCCCCGCTCCCTCTCAGCCCCCCCGCTCTCTCTCAGCCCCCCCGCTCTCTCTCAGCCCCCCCGCTCTCTCTCAGCCCCCCGCTCTCTCTCAGCCCCCCCGCTCTCTCTCAGCCCCCCCGCTCTCTCTCAGCCCCCCCGCTCTCTCTCAGCCCCCCCGCTCTCTCTCAGCCCCCCCGCTCTCTCTCAGCCCCCCCGCTCTCTCTCAGCCCCCCCGCTCTCTCTCAGCCCCCCCGCTCTCTCTCAGCCCCCCCGCTCTCTCTCAACCCCCCGCTCTCTCTCAGCCCCCCCGCTCTCTCTCAGCCCCCCCGCTCTCTCTCAGCCCCCCCCCACGCCCCCCGGTCTCACTCAGGGCCCCCCCCCCCGGTCTCTCTCAGCCACCCCGGTCTCTCTCAGCCACCCCCCCCCCCTCGCTCTCTCTCAGCCCCCCCGCTCTCTCTCAGCCCCCACCGCTCTCTCGCTCTCTCCCAGCCCCCCGCTCTCTGTCAGCCCCCCGCTTTCTCTCAGCTCCCCCCCCCGCTCTCTGTCAGCACCCCCCCCGCTCTCTCTCAGGCCCCCCACCCCGGTCTCTCTCAGCCCCCCCGGTCTCATTCAGCCACCCCCCCCCTCTCTCTCTCATCACCCCCCCGCTCTCTCTCAGCCCCCCCTGCTCTCTCTCTCAGCACCCCCTGATCTCTCTCAGACCCCCTGCTCTCTCTCAGCCCCCCCGCTCTCTCTCAGCACCCCCGCTCTCTCTCAGTCCCCCGCTCTCTCTCAGCCCCCCCGCTCCCTCTCAGCCCCCCCGCTCTCTCTCAGCCCCCCCCGCTCTCTCTCAGCCCCCCTGCTCTCTCTCAGCCCCCCCGCTCTCTCTCAGCCCCCCCGCTCTCTCTCAGCCCCCCCGCTCTCTCTCAGCCCCCCCGCTCTCTCTCAGCCCCCCCGCTCTCTCTCAGCCCCCCCGCTCTCTCTCAGCCCCCCCGCTCTCTCTCAGCCCCCCCGCTCTCTCTCAGCCCCCCCGCTCTCTCTCAGCCCCCCCGCTCTCTCTCAGCCCCCCCGCTCTCTCTCAGCCCCCCCGCTCTCTCTCAGCCCCCCCGCTCTCTCTCAGCCCCCCCGCTCTCTCTCAGCCCCCACCGCTCTCTCGCTCTCTCCCAGCCCCCCGCTCTCTGTCAGCCCCCTGCTTTCTCTCAGCTCCCCCCCCCCGCTCTCTGTCAGCACCCCCCCCGCTCTCTCTCAGGCCCCCCACCCCGGTCTCTCTCAGCCCCCCCGGTCTCATTCAGCCACCCCCCCCCTCTCTCTCTCATCACCCCCCCGCTCTCTCTCAGCCCCCCCTGCTCTCTCTCTCAGCACCCCCTGCTCTCTCTCAGCCCCCCTGCTCTCTCTCAGCCCCCCCGCTCTCTCTCAGCCCCCCCGCTCTCTCTCAGCCCCCCCGCTCTCTCTCAGCCCCCCCGCTCTCTCTCAGCCCCCCCGCTCTCTCTCAGCCCCCCCGCTCTCTCTCAGCCCCCCCGCTCTCTCTCAGCCCCCCCGCTCTCTCTCAGCCCCCCCGCTCTCTCTCAGCCCCCCCGCTCTCTCTCAGCCCCCCCGCTCTCTCTCAGCCCCCCCGCTCTCTCTGAGCTCCCCCGCTCTCTCTCAGCCCCCCCGCTCTCTCTCAGCTCCCCCGCTCTCTCTCAGCCCCCCCGCTCTCTCTCAGCCCCCCCGCTCTCTCTCAGCCCCCCCGCTCTCTCTCAGCCCCCCCGCTCTCTCTCAGCCCCCCCGCTCTCTGTAAGCCCCCCCGCTCTCTCTCAGCCCCCCCGCTCTCTCTCAGCCCCCCCGCTCTCTCTCAGCCCCCCCGCTCTCTCTCAGCCTCCCCGCTCTCTCTCAGGCCCCCCACCCCGGTCTCTCTCAGCCCCCCCGGTCTCATTCAGCCACCCCCCCCCTCTCTCTCTCATCACCCCCCCGCTCTCTCTCAGCCCCCCCTGCTCTCTCTCTCAGCACCCCCTGCTCTCTCTCAGACCCCCTGCTCTCTCTCAGCCCCCCCGCTCTCTCTCAGCACCCCCGCTCTCTCTCAGCCCCCCCGCTCTCTCTCAGCCCCCCCGCTCCCTCTCAGCCCCCCCGCTCTCTCTCAGCCCCCCACGCTCTCTCTCAGCCCCCCTGCTCTCTCTCAGCCCCCCCGCTCTCTCTCAGCCCCCCCGCTCTCTCTCAGCCCCCCCGCTCTCTCTCAGCCCCCCCGCTCTCTCTCAGCCCCCCCGCTCTCTCTCAGCCCCCCCGCTCTCTCTCAGCCCCCCCGCTCTCTCTCAGCCCCCCCGCTCTCTCTCAGCCCCCCCGCTCTCTCTCAGCCCCCCCGCTCTCTCTCAGCCCCCCCGCTCTCTCTCAGCCCCCCCGCTCTCTCTCAGCCCCCCCGCTCTCTCTCAGCCCCCCCGCTCTCTCTCAGCCCCCCCGCTCTCTCTCAGCCCCCCCGCTCTCTCTCAGCCCCCCCGCTCTCTCTCAGCCCCCACCGCTCTCTCGCTCTCTCCCAGCCCCCCGCTCTCTGTCAGCCCCCCGCTTTCTCTCAGCTCCCCCCCCCGCTCTCTGTCAGCACCCCCCCCCGCTCTCTCTCAGGCCCCCCACCCCGGTCTCTCTCAGCCCCCCCGGTCTCATTCAGCCACCCCCCCCCTCTCTCTCTCATCACCCCCCCGCTCTCTCTCAGCCCCCGCTGCTCTCTCTCTCAGCACCCCCTGCTCTCTCTCAGCCCCCCCGCTCTCTCTCAGCCCCCCCGCTCTCTCTCAGCCCCCCCGCTCTCTCTCAGCCCCCCCGCTCTCTCTCAGCCCCCCCGCTCTCTCTCAGCCCCCCCGCTCTCTCTCAGCCCCCCCGCTCTCTCTCAGCCCCCCCGCTCTCTCTCAGCCCCCCCGCTCTCTCTCAGCCCCCCCGCTCTCTCTCAGCCCCCCCGCTCTCTCTCAGCCCCCCCGCTCTCTCTCAGCCCCCCCGCTCTCTCTCAGCCCCCCCGCTCTCTCTCAGCCCCCCCGCTCTCTCTCAGCCCCCCCGCTCTCTCTCAGCCCCCCCGCTCTCTCTCAGCCCCCCCGCTCTCTCTCAGCCCCCCCGCTCTCTCTCAGCCCCCCCGCTCTCTCTGAGCCCCCCCGCTCTCTCTCAGCCCCCCCGCTCTCTCTCAGCCCCCCCGCTCTCTCTCAGCCCCCCCGCTCTCTCTCAGCCCCCCCGCTCTCTCTCAGCCCCCCCGCTCTCTCTCAGCCCCCCCGCTCTCTCTCAGCCCCCCCGCTCTCTCTCAGCCCCCCCGCTCTCTCTCAGCCCCCCCGCTCTCTCTCAGCCCCCCCGCTCTCTCTCAGCCCCCCCGCTCTCTCTCAGCCCCCCCGCTCTCTCTCAGCCCCCCCGCTCTCTCTCAGCCCCCACCGCTCTCTCGCTCTCTCCCAGCCCCCCGCTCTCTGTCAGCCCCCCGCTTTCTCTCAGCTCCCCCCCCGCTCTCTGTCAGCAGCCCCCCCCGCTCTCTCTCAGGCCCCCCACCCCGGTCTCTCTCAGCCCCCCCGGTCTCATTCAGCCACCCCCCCCTCTCTCTCTCATCACCCCCCCGCTCTCTCTCAGCCCCCCCTGCTCTCTCTCTCAGCACCCCCTGCTCTCTCTCAGCCCCCCCGCTCTCTCTCAGCCCCCCCGCTCTCTCTCAGCCCCCCCGCTCTCTCTCAGCCCCCCCGCTCTCTCTCAGCCCCCCCGCTCTCTCTCAGCCCCCCCGCTCTCTCTCAGCCCCCCCGCTCTCTCTCAGCCCCCCCGCTCTCTCTCAGCCCCCCCGCTCTCTCTCAGCCCCCCCGCTCTCTCTCAGCCCCCCCGCTCTCTCTCAGCCCCCCCGCTCTCTCTCAGCCCCCCCGCTCTCTCTCAGCCCCCCCGCTCTCTCTCAGGCCCCCCGCTCTCTCTCAGCCCCCCCGCTCTCTCTCAGCCCCCACCGCTCTCTCGCTCTCTCCCAGCCCCCCGCTCTCTGTCAGCCCCCCCGCTTTCTGTCAGCTCCCCCCCCCGCTCTCTGTCAGCACCCCCCCCGCTCTCTCTCAGGCCCCCCACCCCGGTCTCTCTCAGCCCCCCCGGTCTCATTCAGCCACCCCCCCCCTCTCTCTCATCACCCCCCCCGCTCTCTCTCAGCCCCCCCTGCTCTCTCTCTCAGCACCCCCTGCTCTCTCTCAGCCCCCCTGCTCTCTCTCAGCCCCCCCGCTCTCTCTCAGCACCCCCGCTCTCTCTCAGTCCCCCCGCTCTCTCTCAGCCCCCCCGCTCCCTCTCAGCCCCCCCGCTCTCTCTCAGCCCCCCCGCTCTCTCTCAGCCCCCCCGCTCTCTCTCAGCCCCCCCGCTCTCTCTCAGCCCCCCCGCTCTCTCTCAGCCCCCCCGCTCTCTCTCAGCCCCCCCGCTCTCTCTCAGCCCCCCCGCTCTCTCTCAGCCTCCCCGCTCTCTCTCAGCCCCCCCGCTCTCTCTCAGCCGCCCCGCTCTCTCTCAGCCCCCCCGCTCTCTCTCAGCCCCCCCGCTCTCTCTCAGCCCCCCCGCTCTCTCTCAGCCCCCACCGCTCTCTCGCTCTCTCCCAGCCCCCCGCTCTCTGTCAGCCCCCCGCTTTCTCTCAACTCCCCCCCCCCCGCTCTCTGTCAGCACCCCCCCCGCTCTCTCTCAGGCCCCCCACCCCGGTCTCTCTCAGCCCCCCCGGTCTCATTCAGCCACCCCCCCCTCTCTCTCTCATCACCCCCCCGCTCTCTCTCAGCCCCCCCTGCTCTCTCTCTCAGCACCCCCTGCTCTCTCTCAGCCCCCCTGCTCTCTCTCAGCCCCCCCGCTCTCTCTCAGCCCCCCCGCTCTCTCTCAGCCCCCCCGCTCTCTCTCAGCCCCCCCGCTCTCTCTCAGCCCCCCCGCTCTCTCTCAGCCCCCCCGCTCTCTCTCAGCCCCCCCGCTCTCTCTCAGCCCCCCCGCTCTCTCTCAGCCCCCCCGCTCTCTCTCAGCCCCCCCGCTCTCTCTCAGCCCCCCCGCTCTCTCTCAGCCCCCCCGCTCTCTCTCAGCCCCCTCGCTCTCTCTCAGCTCCCCCGCTCTCTCTCAGCCCCCCCGCTCTCTCTCAGCCCCCCCGCTCTCTCTCAGCCCCCCCGCTCTCTCTCAGCCCCCCCGCTCTCTCTCAGCCCCCCCGCTCTCTCTCAGCCCCCCCGCTCTCTCTCAGCCCCCCCGCTCTCTCTCAGCCCCCCCGCTCTCTCTCAGCCCCCCCGCTCTCTCTCAGCCCCCCCGCTCTCTCTCAGCCCCCCCGCTCTCTCTCAGCCCACCCGCTCTCTCTCAGCCCCCCCGCTCTCTCTCAGCCCCCCCGCTCTCTCTCAGCCCCCCCGCTCTCTCTCAGCCCCCCCGCTCTCTCTCAGCCCCCCCGCTCTCTCTCAGCCCCCCCGCTCTCTCTCAGCCCCCCCGCTCTCTCTCAGCCCCCCCGCTCTCTCTCAGCCCCCCCGCTCTCTCTCAGCCCCCCCGCTCTCTCTCAGCCCCCCCCGCTCTCTCTCAGCCCCCCCCGCTCTCTCTCAGCCCCCCCGCTCTCTCTCAGCCCCCCCGCTCTCTCTCAGCCCCCCCCGCTCTCTCTCCGCCCCCCCCGCTCTCTCTCAGCCCCCCCGCTCTCTCTCAGACCCCCCGCTCTCTCTCAGCCCCCCCGCTCTCTCTCAGCCCCCCCGCTCTCTCTCAGCCCCCCCGCTCTCTCTCAGCCCCCCCGCTCTCTCTCAGACCCCCCGCTCTCTCTCAGACCCCCCGCTCTCTCTCAGACCCCCCGCTCTCTCTCAGCCCCCCCGCTCTCTCTCAGCCCCCCCGCTCTCTCTCAGCCCCCCCGCTCTCTCTCAGCCCCCCCGCTCTCTCTCAGCACCCCCGCTCTCTCTCAGCCCCCCCGCTCTCTCTCAGCCCCCCCGCTCTCTCTCAGCCCCCCCGCTCTCTCTCAGCCCCCCCGCTCTCTCTCAGCCCCCCCGCTCTCTCTCAGCCCCCCCGCTCTCTCTCAGCCCCCCCGCTCTCTCTCAGCCCCCCCGCTCTCTCTCAGCCCCCCCGCTCTCTCTCAGCCCCCCCGCTCTCTCTCAGCCCCCCCGCTCTCTCTCAGCCCCCCCGCTCTCTCTCAGCCCCCCCGCTCTCTCTCAGCCCCCCCGCTCTCTCTCAGCCCCCCCCGCTCTCTCTCAGCCCCCCCGCTCTCTCAGCCCCCCCGCTCACTCTCAGCCCCCCCGCTCTCTCTCAGCCCCCCGCTCTCTCTCAGCCCCCCCGCTCTCTCTCAGCCCCCCCGCTCTCTCTCAGCCCCCCCGCTCTCTCTCAGCCCCCCCGCTCTCTCTCAGCCCCCCCGCTCTCTCTCAGCCCCCCCGCTCTCTCTCAGCCCCCCCGCTCTCTCTCAGCCCCCCCGCTCTCTCTCAGCCCCCCCGCTCTCTCTCAGCCCCCCCGCTCTCTCTCAGCCCCCCCGCTCTCTCTCAGCCCCCCCGCTCTCTCTCAGCCCCCCCGCTCTCTCTCAGCCCCCCCGCTCTCTCTCAGCCCCCCCGCTCTCTCTCAGCCCCCCCGCTCTCTCTCAGCCCCCCCGCTCTCTCTCAGCCCCCCCGCTCTCTCTCAGCCCCCCCGCTCTCTCTCAGCCCCCCCGGCTCGCTCTCAGCCCCCCCGGCTCGCTCTCAGCCCCCCCCGCTCTCTCTCAGCCCCCCCCGCTCTCTCTCAGCCCCCCCGCTCTCTCTCAGCCCCCCCGCTCTCTCTCAGCCCCCCCGCTCTCTCTCAGCCCCCCCGCTCTCTCTCAGCCCCCCCGCTCTCTCTCAGCCCCCCCGCTCTCTCTCAGCCCCCCCGCTCTCTCTCAGCCCCCCCGCTCCCTCTCAGCCCCCCCGCTCTCTCTCAGCCCCCCCGCTCTCTCTCAGCCCCCCCGCTCTCTCTCAGCCCCCCCGCTCTCTCTCAGCCCCCCCGCTCTCTCTCAGCACCCCCGCTCTCTCTCAGCACCCCCGCTCTCTCTCAGCACCCCCGCTCTCTCTCAACCCCCGCTCTCTCTCAGCCCCCCCGCTCTCTCTCAGCCCCCCCGCTCTCTCTCAGCCCCCCCGCTCTCTCTCAGCCCCGCCGCTCTCTCTCAGCCCCCCCGCTCTCTCTCAGCCCCCCCGCTCCCTCTCAGCCCCCCCGCTCTCTCTCAGCCCCCCCGCTCTCTCTCAGCCCCCCCGCTCTCTCTCAGCCCCCCCGCTCTCTCTCAGCCCCCCCGCTCTCTCTCAGCCCCCCCGCTCTCTCTCAGCCCCCCCGCTCTCTCTCAGCCCCCCCGCTCTCTCTCAGCCCCCCCGCTCTCTCTCAGCCCCCCCGCTCTCTCTCAGCCCCCCCGCTCTCTCTCAGCCCCCCCGCTCTCTCTCAGCCCCCCCGCTCTCTCTCAGCCCCCCCGCTCTCTCTCAGCCCCCCCGCTCTCTCTCAGCCCCCCCGCTCTCTCTCAGCCCCCCCCGCTCTCTCTCAGCCCCCCCCGCTCTCTCTCAGCCCCCCCGCTCTCTCTCAGCCCCCCCGCTCTCTCTCAGCCCCCCCGCTCTCTCTCAGCCCCCCCGCTCTCTCTCAGCCCCCCCGCTCTCTCTCAGCCCCCCCGCTCTCTCTCAGCCCCCCCGCTCTCTCTCAGCCCCCCCGCTCTCTCTCAGCCCCCCCGCTCTCTCTCAGCCCCCCCGCTCTCTCTCAGCCTCCCCGCTCTCTCTCAGCCCCCCCGCTCTCTCTCAGCCCCCCGCTCTGTCTCAGCCCCCCCGCTCTGTCTCAGCCCCCCCGCTCTCTCTCAGCCCCCCCGCTCTCTCTCAGCCCCCCCGCTCTCTCTCAGCCCCCCCGCTCTCTCTCAGCCCCCCCGCTCTCTCTCAGCCCCCCCGCTCTCTCTCAGCCCCCCCACACTCTGTGAGCAGCCCCCCACTCTCTCTCAGCCCCCCGCTCTCTCAGCCACTCCGCTCTCTCTCACCCCCCGCTCTCAGTTCCCCCTCTGCTCTCTCTCAGCCCCCACGCTCTCTCTCAGCCCCCACGCTCTCTCTCAGCCCCCCACTCACTCTCAGCCCCCCTGCTCTCTCTCAGCCCCCCTGCTCTCCCTGAGCCCCCCGCGCTCTCTCAGCCAAATCGCTCTCTCTCAGCGCCCCCGCTCTCTCTCAGCGCCCCTGCTCTGTCTCAGCACCACTGCTCTCTCTCAGCCCCCCCGCTCTCTCTCAGCCCCCCGCTCTCTCTCAGCCCCCCCGCTCTCTCTCAGCCCCCCCGCTCTCTCTCAGCCCCCCCGCTCTCTCTCAGCCCCCCCGCTCTCTCTCAGCCCCCCCGCTCTCTCTCAGCCCCCCCGCTCTCTCTCAGCCCCCCCGCTCTCTCTCAGCCCCCCCGCTCTCTCTCAGCCCCCCCGCTCTCTATCAGCCCCCCACGCTCTCTATCAGCCCCCCCCCCGCTCTCTCTCAGCCCCCCCGCTCTCTCTCAGCCCCCCCGCTCTCTCTCAGCCCCCCCGCTCTCTCTCAGCCCCCCCCACTTCTCTCAGGCCCCGCGCTCTCTCACTGCCCCCCGCTCACTCTCTGCCCCCCCGCACTCTGCCCCCCCGCACTCTGCCCCCCCCGCTCTCTTTCTGCCCCCCCGCTCTCTTTCTGCCCCCCCGCTCTCTGTCTGCCCCCCCGCTCTCTCTCAGCCCCCCCGCTCTCTCTCAGCCCCCCCGCTCTCTCTCAGCCTCCCCGCTCTCTCTCAGCCCCCCCGCTCTCTCTCAGCCCCCCCGCTCTCTCTCAGCCCCCCCGCTCTCTCTCAGCCCCCCCGCTCTCTCTCAGCCCCCCCGCTCTCTCTCAGCCCCCCCGCTCTCTCTCAGCCCCCCCGCTCTCTCTCAGCCCCCCCGCTCTCTCTCAGCCGCCCCGCTCTCTCTCAGCCCCCCCGCTCTCTCTCAGCACCCCCCGCTCTCTCTCAGCACCCCCGCTCTCTCTCAACCCCCGCTCTCTCTCAGCCCCCCCGCTCTCTCTCAGCCCCCCCGCTCTCTCTCAGCCCCCCCGCTCTCTCTCAGCCCCCCCGCTCTCTCTCAGCCCCCCCGCTCTCTCTCAGCCCCCCCGCTCTCTCTCAGCCCCCCCGCTCTCTCTCAGCCCCCCCGCTCTCTCTCAGCCCCCCCGCTCTCTCTCAGCCCCCCCGCTCTCTCTCAGCCCCCCCGCTCTCTCTCAGCCCCCCCGCTCTCTCTCAGCCCCCCCGCTCTCTCTCAGCCCCCCCGCTCTCTCTCAGCCCCCCCGCTCTCTCTCAGCCCCCCCGCTCTCTCTCAGCCCCCCCGCTCTCTCTCAGCCCCCCCGCTCTCTCTCAGCCCCCCCGCTCTCTCTCAGCCCCCCCGCTCTCTCTCAGCCCCCCCGCTCTCTCTCAGCCCCCCCGCTCTCTCTCAGCCCCCCCGCTCTCTCTCAGCCCCCCCGCTCTCTCTCAGCCCCCCCGCTCTCTCTCAGCCCCCCCGCTCTCTCTCAGCCCCCCCGCTCTCTCTCAGCCCCCCCGCTCTCTCTCAGCCCCCCCGCTCTCTCTCAGCCCCCCCCGCTCTCTCTCAGCCCCCCCGCTCTCTCTCAGCCCCCCCGCTCTCTCTCAGCCCCCCCGCTCTCTCTCAGCCCCCCCGCTCTCTCTCAGCCCCCCCGCTCTCTCTCAGCCCCCCCGCTCTCTCTCAGCCCCCCCGCTCTCTCTCAGCCCCCCCGCTCTCTCTCAGCCCCCCCGCTCTCTCTCAGCCTCCCCGCTCTCTCTCAGCCCCCCCGCTCTCTCTCAGCCCCCCGCTCTGTCTCAGCCCCCCCGCTCTCTCTCAGCCCCCCCGCTCTCTCTCAGCCCCCCCGCTCTCTCTCAGCCCCCCCGCTCTCTCTCAGCCCCCCCGCTCTCTCTCAGCCCCCCCGCTCTCTCTCAGCCCCCCCACTCTCTGTGAGCACCCCCCCCACTCTCTCTCAGCCCCCCGCTCTCTCAGCCACTCCGCTCTCTCTCACCCCCCGCTCTCAGTTCCCCCTCTGCTCTCTCTCAGCCCCCACGCTCTCTCTCAGCCCCCCACTCTCTCTCAGCCCCCCTGCTCTCTCTCAGCCCCCCTGCTCTCCCTGAGCCC
Source organism: Scyliorhinus torazame (assembly GCF_047496885.1). NCBI lineage: Eukaryota > Metazoa > Chordata > Chondrichthyes > Carcharhiniformes > Scyliorhinidae > Scyliorhinus > Scyliorhinus torazame. The sequence continues at coordinate 80,473,735 of NC_092710.1, read as the reverse complement.
CCCGCGCTCTCTCAGCCAAATCGCTCTCTCTCAGCGCCCCCGCTCTCTCTCAGCGCCCCTGCTCTGTCTCAGCACCACTGCTCTCTCTCAGCCCCCCCGCTCTCTCTCAGCCCCCCCGCTCTCTCTCAGCCCCCCCGCTCTCTCTCAGCCCCCCCGCTCTCTCTCAGCCCCCCCGCTCTCTCTCAGCCCCCCCGCTCTCTCTCAGCCCCCCCGCTCTCTCTCAGCCCCCCCGCTCTCTCAGCCCCCCCGCTCTCTCTCAGCCCCCCCGCTCTCTCTCAGCCCCCCCGCTCTCTCTCAGCCCCCCCGCTCTCTCTCAGCCCCCCCGCTCTCTCTCAACCCCCCCGCTCTCTCTCAGCCCCCCCGCTCTCTCTCAGCCCCCCCGCTCTCTCTCAGCCCCCCCGCTCTCTCTCAGCCCCCCCGCTCTCTCTCAGCCCCCCCGCTCTCTCTCAGCCCCCCCGCTCTCTCTCAGCCCCCCCGCTCTCTCTCAGCCCCCCCGCTCTCTCTCAGCCCCCCCGCTCTCTCTCAGCCCCCCCGCTCTCTCTCAGCGCCCCCGCTCTCTCTCAGGCCCCCCGCTCTCTCTCAGGCCCCCCGCTCTCTCTCAGCCCCCCCGCTCTCGCTCAGCCCCCCCGCTCTCGCTCAGCCCCCCCGCTCTTCTCAGCCCCCCCGCTCTCTTTCAGCCTCCCGCTCTCTCTGAGCTCCCCCGGTCTCTCTCAGCCCCCCCCCCCGCTCTCTCTCAGCCCCCCCTGCTCTCTCTCTCAGCCCCCCCCCGCTCTCTCAGCACCCCCTGCTCTCTCTCAGCACCCCCTGCTCTCTCTCAGCCCCCACCGCTCTCTCTCAGTCCCCCCGCTCTCTCAGCCCCCCCACTCTCTCAGCCCCCCCGCTCTCTCTCAGCCCCCCCACTCTCTATCAGCCCCCCCGCTCTCTCTCAGCCCCCCCGCTCTCTCTCAGCCCCCCCGCTCTCTCTCAGCCCCCCCGCTCTCTCTCAGCCCCCCCGCTCTCTCTCAGCCCCCCCGCTCTCTCTCAGCCCCCCCGCTCTCTCTCAGCCTCCCCGCTCTCTCTCAGCCCCCCCGCTCTCTCTCAGCCCCCCCGCTCTCTCTCACCTCCCCGCTCTCTCTCAGCTCCCCGCTCTCTCTCAGCTCCCCGCTCTCTCTCAGCTCCCCGCTCTCTCTCAGCTCCCCGCTCTCTCTCAGCTCCCCGCTCTCTCTCAGCCCCCCCACTCTCTGTGAGCACCCCCCCACTCTCTCTCAGCCCCCCGCTCTCTCAGCCACTCCGCTCTCTCTCACCCCCCGCTCTCAGTTCCCCCTCTGCTCTCTCTCAGCCCCCACGATCTCTCTCAGCCCCCACGATCTCTCTCAGCCCCCCACTCTCTCTCAGCCCCCCTGCTCTCTCTCAGCCCCCCTGCTCTCCCTGAGCCCCCCCGCGCTCTCTCAGCCAAATCGCTCTCTCTCAGCGCCACCGCTCTCTCTCAGCGCCCCTGCTCTGTCTCAGCACCACTGCTCTCTCTCAGCCCCACTGCTCTCTCATATCCCCCCGCTCTCTCTCAGCCCCCCGCTCTCTCTCAGCCCCCCGCTCTCTCTCAGCCACCCGCTCTCTCTCAGCCCCCCGCTCTCTCTCAGCCCCCCGCTCTCTCTCAGCTCCCCGCTCTCTCTCAGCCCCCCGCTCTCTCTCAGCCCCCCGCTCTCTCTCAGCCCCCCGCTCTCTCTCAGCCCCCCGCTCTCTCTCAGCCCCCCGCTCTGTCTCAGCCCCCCGCTCTCTCTCAGCCCCCCGCTCTCTCTCAGCCCCCCGCTCTCTCTCAGCCCCCTGCTCTCTCTCAGCCTCCCCTGCTCTCACTCAGCCCCTCCCCCCACTCTCTCAGCCCCCCGCTCTCTCTCAGTCCCCCGCTCTCTCAGCCCCCCCCCGCTCTCTCTCAGCCCCCCTGCTCTCTCAGCCACCTCGCTCTCTCTCACCCCCCGCTCTCAGTTCCCCCCTGCTCTCTCTCAGCCCCCCTGCTCTCTCACAGCCCCCCCCGCTCTCTCTCAGCCCCCCACTCTCTCTCAGCCCCCCTGCTCTCTCAGCCCCCCTGCTCTCTCTCAGCCCCCCCGCGCTCTCTGAGCCAAATCGCTCTCTCTCAGCGCCCCCACTCTCTCTCAGCGCCACCTCTCTCTCTCAGCCCCCCGCTCTCTCTCAGCCCCCCGCTCTCTCTCAGCCCCCCGCTCTCTCTCAGCCCCCCGCTCTCTCTCAGCCCCCCCACTCTCTCTCAGCCCCCCGCTCTCTCTCAGCCCCCCCCGCTGTCTCTCAGCCCCCCTGCTCTCACTCAGGCCCTCCCCCCACTCTCTCAGCCCCCCCGCTTTGTCTCAGCCCCCCGCTCTCTCTCAGCCCCCCCCGCTCTCTCTGTGCACCCCCCGCTCTCTCTCAGTCCCCCCAGCTCTCTCTCAGCCCCACCCGCTCTCTCACAGCCCCCCCCCGCTCTCTCACAGCCCCCCCCGCTCTCTCACAGCCCCCTCCGCTCTCTCTCAGCCCCCCGCTCTCTCTCAGCCCCCCGCTCGCTCTCAGCCCCCCGCTCGCTCTCAGCCCCCCGCTCGCTCTCAGCCCCCCGCTCTCTCTCAGCCCCCCCGCTCTCTCTCAGCCCCCCCGCTCTCTCTCAGCCCCCCCGCTCTCTCTCAGCCCCCCCGCTCTCTCTCAGCCCCCCCGCTCTCTCTCAGCCCCCCCGCTCTCTCTCAGCCCCCCCGCTCTCTCTCAGCCCCCCCGCTCTCTCTCAGCCCCCCCGCTCTCTCTCAGCCCCCCCGCTCTCTCTCAGCCCCCCCGCTCTCTCTTAACCCCCCCGCTCTCTCTCAGCCCCCCCGCTCTCTCTCAGCCCCCCCGCTCTCTCTCAGCCCCCCCGCTCTCTCTCAGCCCCCCCGCTCTCTCTCAGCCCCCCCGCTCTCTCTCAGCCCCCCCGCTCTCTCTCAGCCCCCCCGCTCTCTCTCAGCCCCCCCGCTCTCTCACAGCCCCCCCGCTCTCTCTCAGCCCCCCCGCTCTCTCTCAGCCCCCCCGCTCTCTCTCAGCGCCCCCGCTCTCTCTCAGGCCCCCCGCTCTCTCTCAGGCCCCCCGCTCTCTCTCAGCCCCCCCGCTCTCGCTCAGCCCCCCCGCTCTCGCTCAGCCCCCCCGCTCTTCTCAGCCCCCCCGCTCTCTTTCAGCCTCCCGCTCTCTCTGAGCTCCCCCGGTCTCTCTCAGCCCCCCCCCCCGCTCTCTCTCAGCCCCCCCTGCTCTCTCTCTCAGCCCCCCCCCGCTCTCTCAGCACCCCCTGCTCTCTCTCAGCACCCCCTGCTCTCTCTCAGCCCCCCCCGCTCTCTCTCAGTCCCCCCGCTCTCTCAGCCCCCCCACTCTCTCAGCCCCCCCGCTCTCTCTCAGCCCCCCCGCTCTCTCTCAGCCCCCCCGCTCTCTCTCAGCCCCCCCGCTCTCTCTCAGCCCCCCCGCTCTCTCTCAGCCCCCCCGCTCTCTCTCAGCCCCCCCGCTCTCTCTCAGCCCCCCCGCTCTCTCTCAGCCCCCCCGCTCTCTCTCAGCCCCCCGCTCTCTCTCAGCCCCCCCGCTCTCTCTCAGCCCCCCCGCTCTCTCTCAGCCCCCCCGCTCTCTCTCAGCCCCCCCGCTCTCTCTCAGCTCCCCGCTCTCTCTCAGCTCCCCGCTCTCTCTCAGCTCCCCGCTCTCTCTCAGCTCCCCGCTCTCTCTCAGCTCCCCGCTCTCTCTCAGCTCCCCGCTCTCTCTCAGCCCCCCCACTCTCTGTGAGCACCCCCCCACTCTCTCTCAGCCCCCCGCTCTCTCAGCCACTCCGCTCTCTCTCACCCCCCGCTCTCAGTTCCCCCTCTGCTCTCTCTCAGCCCCCACGATCTCTCTCAGCCCCCCACTCTCTCTCAGCCCCCCTGCTCTCTCTCAGCCCCCCTGCTCTCCCTGAGCACCCCCGCGCTCTCTCAGCCAAATCGCTCTCTCTCAGCGCCCCCGCTCTCTCTCAGCGCCCCTGCTCTGTCTCAGCACCACTGCTCTCTCTCAGCCCCACTGCTCTCTCATATCCCCCCGCTCTCTCTCAGCCCCCCGCTCTCTCTCAGCCCCCCGCTCTCTCTCAGCCCCCCGCTCTCTCTCAGCCCCCCGCTCTCTCTCAGCCCCCCGCTCTCTCTCAGCTCCCCGCTCTCTCAGCCCCCGCTCTCTCTCAGCCCCCCGCTCTCTCTCAGCCCCCCGCTCTCTCTCAGCCCCCCGCTCTCTCTCAGCCCCCCGCTCTCTCTCAGCCCCCCGCTCTCTCTCAGCCCCCCGCTCTCTCTCAGCCCCCCGCTCTCTCTCAGCCCCCCGCTCTCTCTCAGCCCCCTGCTCTCTCTCAGCCTCCCCTGCTCTCACTCAGCCCCTCCCCCCACTCTCTCAGCCCCCCGCTCTCTCTCAGTCCCCCGCTCTCTCAGCCCCCCCCGCTCTCTCTCAGCCCCCCTGCTCTCTCAGCCACCTCGCTCTCTCTCACCCCCCGCTCTCAGTTCCCCCCTGCTCTCTCTCAGCCCCCCTGCTCTCTCACAGCCCCCCCCGCTCTCTCTCAGCCCCCCACTCTCTCTCAGCCCCCCTGCTCTCTCAGCCCCCCTGCTCTCTCTCAGCCCCCCCGCGCTCTCTGAGCCAAATCGCTCTCTCTCAGCGCCCCCACTCTCTCTCAGCGCCACCTCTCTCTCTCAGCCCCCCGCTCTCTCTCAGCCCCCCGCTCTCTCTCAGCCCCCCGCTCTCTCTCAGCCCCCCGCTCTCTCTCAGCCCCCCCACTCTCTCTCAGCCCCCCGCTCTCTCTCAGCCCCCCCCGCTGTCTCTCAGCCCCCCTGCTCTCACTCAGGCCCTCCCCCCACTCTCTCAGCCCCCCCGCTTTGTCTCAGCCCCCCGCTCTCTCTCAGCCCCCCCCCGCTCTCTCTGTGCACCCCCCGCTCTCTCTCAGTCCCCCCAGCTCTCTCTCAGCCCCACCCGCTCTCTCACAGCCCCCCCCGCTCTCTCACAGCCCCCCCCGCTCTCTCACAGCCCCCTCCGCTCTCTCTCAGCCCCCCGCTCTCTCTCAGCCCCCCGCTCGCTCTCAGCCCCCCGCTCGCTCTCAGCCCCCCGCTCGCTCTCAGCCCCCCGCTCTCTCTCAGCCCCCCGCTCTCTCTCAGCCCCCCGCTCTCTCTCAGCCCCCCGCTCTCTCTCAGCCCCCCGCTCTCTCTCAGCACCCCTGCTCTCTCTCAGCCCCCCCGCTCTCTCTCAGCCCCCCCCGCTCTCTCTCAGCCACCCCCCGCTTTCTCTCAGCCCCCCCCCTTTCTCTCAGCCCCCCCGCTTTCTCTCAGCCCCACCGCTCTCTCTCAGCCCCACCGCTCTCTCTCAGCGCCCCCGCTCTCTCTCAGCACCCCCCGCTCTCTATCAGCCCCCCACGCACTCTATCAGCCCCCCCCCGCTCTCTCTCAGCCCCCCCGCTCTCTCTCAGCCCCCCCGCTCTCTCTCAGCCCCCCCGCTCTCTCTCAGCCCCCCCGCTCTCTCTCAGCCCCCCCCACTTCTCTCAGGCCCCGCGCTCTCTCACTGCCCCCCGCTCACTCTCTGCCCCCCCGCACTCTGCCCCCCCGCACTCTGCCCCCCCGCTCTCTTTCTGCCCCCCCGCTCTCTTTCTGCCCCCCCGCTCTCTTTCTGCCCCCCCCGCTCTCTTTCTGCCCCGCCGCTCTCTTTCTGCCCCCCCGCTCTCTTTCTGCCCCCCCGCTCTCTCTCAGCCCCCCCGCTCTCTCTCAGCCCCCCCGCTCTCTCTCAGCCCCCCCGCTCTCTCTCAGCCCCCCCGCTCTCTCTCAGCCCCCCCGCTCTCTCTCAGCCCCCCCCCGCTCTCTCTCAGCCCCCCCGCTCTCTCTCAGCCCCCCGCTCTCTTAGCCCCCCCGCTCTCTCTCAGCCCCCCCGCTCTCTCTCAGCCCCCCCGCTCTCTCTCAGCCCCCCCGCTCTCTCTCAGCCCCCCCGCTCTCTCTCAGCCCCCCCGCTCTCTCTCAGCCCCCCCGCGCTCTCTGAGCCAAATCGCTCTCTCTCAGCGCCCCCACTCTCTCTCAGCGCCACCGCTCTCTCTCAGCCCCCCGCTCTCTCTCAGCCCCCCCGCTCTCTCTCAGCCCCCCGCTCTCTCTCAGCCCCCCCGCTCTCTCTCAGCCCCCCCGCTCTCTCTCAGCCCCCCCGCTCTCTCTCAGTCCCCCCCGCTCTCTCTCAGTCCCCCCCGCTCTCTCTCAGTCCCCCCGCTCTCTCTCAGTCCCCCCGCTCTCTCTCAGTCCCCCCGCTCTCTCTCAGTCCCCCCGCTCTCTCTCAGTCCCCCCGCTCTCTCTCAGTCCCCCCGCTCTCTCTCAGTCCCCCCGCTCTCTCTCAGCCCCCCCGCTCACTCTCAGCCCCTCGCTCTCTCTCAGCCCCTCGCTCTCTCTCAGCCCCCCGCTCTCTCTCAGGCCCCACCTCTCTCTCTCAGCCGCCCCCCACTCTCTCTCAGCCGCCCCCCACTCTCTCTCACCCGCCCCCCACTCTCTCTCACCCCCCCGCTCTCTCTCTGCCCCCCCAGCTCTCTCTTAGCCCCCCCGCTCTCTCTCAGCCCCCCGCTCTCTCTCAGCCCACCCTGCTCTCACTCAGCCCCTCCCTCCACTCTCTCAGCCCCCCCACTTTGTCTCAGCCCCCCGCTCTCTCTCAGCCCCCAAGCTCTCTCTCAGCCCCACCCTCTCTCTCACAGCCCCCCCCGCTCTCTCTCAGCCCCCCCCGCTCTCACTGAGCCCCCCCGCTCTCACTCAGCCCCCCCCCGCTCTCTCTCAGCCCCCCGCTCTCTCTCAGCCCCCCCGCTCTCTCTCAGCCCCCCCGCTCTCTCTCAGCCCCCCCGCTCTCTCTCAGCCCCCCCGCTCTCTCTCAGCCCCCCCGCTCTCTCTCAGCCCCCCCGCTCTCTCTCAGCCCCCCCGCTCTCTCTCAGCCCCCCCGCTCTCTCTCAGCCCCCCCGCTCTCTCTCAGCCCCCCCGCTCTCTCTCAGTCCCCCCCGCTCTCTCTCAGTCCCCCCCGCTCTCTCTCAGTCCCCCCCGCTCTCTCTCAGTCCCCCCGCTCTCTCTCAGTCCCCCCGCTCTCTCTCAGTCCCCCCGCTCTCTCTCAGTCCCCCCGCTCTCTCTCAGTCCCCCCGCTCTCTCTCAGTCCCCCCGCTCTCTCTCAGTCCCCCCGCTCTCTCTCAGTCCCCCCGCTCTCTCTCAGCCCCCCCGCTCACTCTCAGCCCCTCGCTCTCTCTCAGCCCCTCGCTCTCTCTCAGCCCCCCGCTCTCTCTCAGGCCCCACCTCTCTCTCTCAGCCGCCCCCCACTCTCTCTCAGCCGCCCCCCACTCTCTCTCACCCGCCCCCCACTCTCTCTCACCCCCCCGCTCTCTCTCTGCCCCCCCAGCTCTCTCTTAGCCCCCCCGCTCTCTCTCAGCCCCCCGCTCTCTCTCAGCCCACCCTGCTCTCACTCAGCCCCTCCCTCCACTCTCTCAGCCCCCCCACTTTGTCTCAGCCCCCCGCTCTCTCTCAGCCCCCCAAGCTCTCTCTCAGCCCCACCCTCTCTCTCACAGCCCCCCCGCTCTCTCTCAGCCCCCCCCGCTCTCACTGAGCCCCCCCGCTCTCACTCAGCCCCCCCCGCTCTCTCTCAGCCCCCCGCTCTCTCTCAGCCCCCCCGCTCTCTCTCAGCCCCCCCGCTCTCTCTCAGCCCCCCCGCTCTCTCTCAGCCCCCCCGCTCTCTCTCAGCCCCCCCGCTCTCTCTCAGCCCCCCCGCTCTCTCTCAGCCCCCCCGCTCTCTCTCAGCCCCCCCGCTCTCTCTCAGCCCCCCCGCTCTCTCTCAGCCCCCCCGCTCTCTCTCAGCCCCCCCGCTCTCTCTCAGCCCCCCCGCTCTCTCTCAGCCCCCCCGCTCTCTCTCAGCCCCCCGCCCTCTCTCAGCCCCCCCGCTCTCTCTCAGCCCCCCCGCTCTCTCTCAGCCCCCCCGCTCTCTCTCAGCCCCCCCGCTCTCTCTCAGCCCCCCCGCTCTCTCTCAGCCCCCCCGCTCTCTCTCAGCCCCCCCGCTCTCTCTCAGCCCCCCCGCTCTCTCTCAGCCCCCCCGCTCTCTCTCAGCCCCCCGCTCTCTCTCAGCCCCCCCGCTCTCTCTCAGCCCCCCGCTCTCTCTCAGCCCCCGCTCTCTCTCAGCCCCCCCGCTCTCTCTCAGCCCCCCCAGCTCTCTCTCAGCCCCCCAGCTCTCTCTCAGCCCCCCCGCTCATTCTCAGCCCCCCCGCTCTCTCTCAGCCCCCCCGCTGTCTCTCAGCCCCCCCGCTCTCTCTCAGCCCCCCCGCTCTCTCTCAGCCCCCCGCTCTCTCTCAGCCCCCCCGCTCTCTCTCAGCCCCCCCGCTCTCTCTCAGCCCCCCCGCTCTCTCTCAGCCCCCCCGCTCTCTCTCAGCCCCCCCAGCTCTCTCTCAGCCCCCCTGCTCTCTCTCAGCCCCCCTGCTCTCTCTCAGCCCCCCTGCTCTCCCTCAGCCCCCCCGCGCTCTCTCAGCCAAATCGCTCTGTCTCAGCCCCACCGCTCTCTCTCAGTCCCCCCGCTCTCTCTCAGTCCCCCCGCTCTCTCTCAGCCCTCCCACTCTCTCTCAGCCCCCCGCTCTCTCTCAGCCCCCCCCGCTGTCTCTCAGCCCCCCCTGCTCTCACTCAGCCCCTCCCTCCACTCTCTCAGCCCCCCCGCTTTGTCTCAGCCCCCCGCTCTCTCTCAGCCCCCCAAGCTCTCTCTCAGCCCCTCCGCTCTCTCTCAGCCCCCCCGCTCTCTCTCAGCCCACCCGCTCTCTCTCAGCCCCCCCGCTCTCTCTCAGCCCCCCCGCTCTCTCTCAGCCCCCCCGCGCTCTCTGAGCCAAATCGCTCTCTCTCAGCGCCCCCACTCTCTCTCAGCGCCACCGCTCTCTCTCAGCCCCCCGCTCTCTCTCAGCCCCCCGCTCTCTCTCAGCCCCCCGCTCTCTCTCAGCCCCCCGCTCTCTCTCAGCCCCCCGCTCTCTCTCAGCCCCCCCACTCTCTCTCAGCCCCCCGCTCTCTCTCAGCCCACCCCGCTGTCTCTCAGCCCCCCTGCTCTCACTCAGGCCCTCCCCCCACTCTCTCAGCTCCCCCGCTTTGTCTCAGCCCCCCGCTCTCTCTCAGCCCCCCCTGCTCTCTCTGTGCCCCCCCCCGCTCTCTCTCAGTCCCCCCAGCTCTCTCTCAGCCCCACCCGCTCTCTCACAGCCCCCCCCGCTCTCTCACAGCCCCCCCCCGCTCTCTCACAGCACCCTCCGCTCTCTCTCAGCCCCCCGCTCTCTCTCAGCCCCCCGCTCTCTCTCAGCCCCCCGCTCTCTCTCAGCCCCCCGCTCTCTCTCAGCCCCCCACTCTCTCTCGGCCCCCCTGCTCTCTCTCAGCCCCCCGCTCTCCTCAGCCCCCCCGCGCTCTCTCAGCCAAATCGCTCTGTCTCAGCCCCACTGCTATCTCTCAGCCCCCCTCTCTCTCTCAGCCCCCCCGCTCTCTCTCAGCCCCCCGCTCTCTCTCAGCCCCCCGCTCTCTCTCAGCCCCCCGCTCTCTCTCAGCCCCCCCGCTCTCTCTCAGCCCCCCCGCTCTCTCTCAGCCCCCCCGCTCTCTCTCAGCCCCCCCGCTCTCTCTCAGCCCCCCCGCTGTCTCTCAGCCCCCCCGCTCTCTCTCAGCCCCCCCGCTCTCTCTCAGCCCCCCCAGCTCTCTCTCAGCCCCCCTGCTCTCTCTCAGCCCCCCTGCTCTCTCTCAGCCCCCCTGCTCTCCCTCAGCCCCCCCGCGCTCTCTCAGCCAAATCGCTCTGTCTCAGCCCCACCGCTCTCTCTCAGTCCCCCCGCTCTCTCTCAGTCCCCCCGCTCTCTCTCAGCCCTCCCACTCTCTCTCAGCCCCCCGCTCTCTCTCAGCCCCCCCCGCTGTCTCTCAGCCCCCCCTGCTCTCACTCAGCCCCTCCCTCCACTCTCTCAGCCCCCCCGCTTTGTCTCAGCCCCCCGCTCTCTCTCAGCCCCCCAAGCTCTCTCTCAGCCCCTCCGCTCTCTCTCAGCCCCCCGCTCTCTCTCAGCCCCCCCGCTCTCTCTCAGCCCCCCCGCTCTCTCTCAGCCCCCCCGCTCTCTCTCAGCCCCCCCGCTCTCTCTCAGCCCCCCCGCGCTCTCTGAGCCAAATCGCTCTCTCTCAGCGCCCCCACTCTCTCTCAGCGCCACCGCTCTCTCTCAGCCCCCCGCTCTCTCTCAGCCCCCCGCTCTCTCTCAGCCCCCCGCTCTCTCTCAGCCCCCCGCTCTCTCTCAGCCCCCCGCTCTCTCTCAGCCCCCCCACTCTCTCTCAGCCCCCCGCTCTCTCTCAGCCCACCCCGCTGTCTCTCAGCCCCCCTGCTCTCACTCAGGCCCTCCCCCCACTCTCTCAGCTCCCCCGCTTTGTCTCAGCCCCCCGCTCTCTCTCAGCCCCCCCTGCTCTCTCTGTGCCCCCCCCGCTCTCTCTCAGTCCCCCCAGCTCTCTCTCAGCCCCACCCGCTCTCTCACAGCCCCCCCCGCTCTCTCACAGCCCCCCCCCGCTCTCTCACAGCACCCTCCGCTCTCTCTCAGCCCCCCGCTCTCTCTCAGCCCCCCGCTCTCTCTCAGCCCCCCGCTCTCTCTCAGCCCCCCGCTCTCTCTCAGCCCCCCGCTCTCTCTCAGCCCCCCGCTCGCTCTCAGCCCCCCGCTCGCTCTCAGCCCCCCGCTCGCTCTCAGCCCCCCGCTCTCTCTCAGCCCCCCGCTCTCTCTCAGCCCCCCGCTCTCTCTCAGCCCCCCGCTCTCTCTCAGCCCCCCGCTCTCTCTCAGCCCACCGCTCTCTCTCAGCCCCCCTGCTCTCTCTCAGCCCCCCCGCTCTCTCTCAGCCCCCCCCGCTCTCTCTCAGCCACCCCCCGCTTTCTCTCAGCCCCCCCCTTTCTCTCAGCCCCCCCGCTTTCTCTCAGCCCCCCCGCTCTCTCTCAGCCCCCCCGCTCTCTCTCAGCCCCCCCGCTCTCTCTCAGCCCCCCCGCTCTCTCTCAGCCCCCCCGCTCTCTCTCAGCGCCCCCGCTCTCTCTCAGCACCCCCCGCTCTCTCTCAGCCCCCCCGCTCTCTCTTTTAACCCCCCCCCGCTTCTCTCAGGCCCCCCGCTCTCTCACTGCCCCCCGCTCACTCTCTGCCCCCCCGCACTCTGCCCCCCCGCACTCTGCCCCCCCGCACTCTGCCCCCCCGCTCTCTTTCTGCCCCCCCGCTCTCTTTCTGCCCCCCCGCTCTCTTTCTGCCCCCCCGCTCTCTTTCTGCCCCCCCGCTCTCTTTCTGCCCCCCCGCTCTCTTTCTGCCCCCCCGCTCTCTTTCTGCCCCCCCGCTCTCTCTCAGCCCCCCCGCTCTCTCTCAGCCCCCCCGCTCTCTCTCAGCCCCCCCGCTCTCTCTCAGCCCCCCCGCTCTCTCTCAGCCCCCCCGCTCTCTCTCAGCCCCCCCGCTCTCTCTCAGCCCCCCCGCTCTCTCTCAGCCCCCCCGCTCTCTCTCAGCCCCCCCGCTCTCTTAGCCCTCTCAGCCCCCCCGCTCTCTTAGCCCCCCCGCTCTCTCTCAGCCCCCCCGCTCTCTCTCAGCCCCCCCGCTCTCTCTCAGCCCCCCCGTTCTCTCTCAGCCCCGCCGTTCTCTCTCAGCCCCGCCGTTCTCTCTCAGCCCACCCGCTCTCTCTCAGCCCCCCCGCTCTCTCTCAGTCCCCCCGCTCTCTCTCAGCCCCACCCGCTCTCTCACAGCCCCCCCCCGCTCTCTCTCAGCCCCCCCCGCTCTCACTGAGCCCCCCCGCTCTCACTCAGCCCCCCCCGCTCTCTCTCAGCCCCCCCGCTCTCTCTCAGCCCCCCCGCTCTCTCTCAGCCCCCCCCGCTCTCTCTCAGCCCCCCCGCTCTCTCTCAGCCCCCCGCTCTCTCTCAGCCCCCCCCGCTCTCTCTCAGCCCCCCCGCTCTCGCTCAGCCCCCCCGCTCTCTCTCAGCCCCCCCGCTCTCTCTCAGCCCCCCCGCTCTCTCTCAGCCCCCCCGCTCTCTCTCAGCCCCCCCGCTCTCTCTCAGCCCCCCCCCCGCTCTCTCTCAGCCCCCCCGCTCTCTCTCAGTCCCCCCGTTCTCTCTCAGTCCCCCCGCTCTCTCTCAGTCCCCCCGCTCTCTCTCAGCCGCCCCCCCCGCTCTCTCTCAGCCCCACCCCTCTCTCTCAGCCCCCACCCCTCTCTCTCAGCCCCCCCGCTCCCTCTCCGCACCCCCCGCTCTCTCTCAGCCCCCCGCTCTCTCTCAGCCCCCCGCTCTCTCTCAGCCCCCCGCTCTCTCAGCCCCCCCGCTCTCGCTCAGCCCCCCCCGCTCTCGCTCAGCCCCCCCGCTCTCTCTCAGCCCCCCCGCTCTCTTTCAGCCTCCCGCTCTCTCTGAGCTCCCCTGCTCTCTCTCAGCCCCCCCCCCCCGCTCTCTCTCAGCCCCCCCTGCTCTCTCTCTCAGCCCCCCCCGCTCTCTCAGCACCCCCTGCTCTCTCTCAGCACCCCCTGCTCTCTCTCAGCCCCCCCGCTCTCTCTCAGCCCCCCCGCTCTCACTGCCCCCCCGCTCTCTCTCAGCCCCCCCGCTCTCTCTCAGCCCCCCCGCTCTCTCTCAGCCCCCCCGCTCTCTCTCAGCCCCCCCGCTCTCTCTCAGCCCCCCCGCTCTCTCTCAGCCCCCCAGCTCTCTCTCAGCCCCCCCGCTCTCTCTCAGCCCCCTCCGCTCTCTCTCAGCCCCCCCGCTCTCTCTCAGCCCCCCCGCTCTCTCTCAGCCCCCCCGCTCTCTCTCAGCCCCCCCGCTCTCTCTCAGCCCCCCCGCTCTCTCTCTCAGCCCCCCCGCTCTCTCTCAGCTCCCCGCTCTCTCTCAGCTCCCCGCTCTCTCTCAGCTCCCCGCTCTCTCTCAGCTCCCCGCTCTCTCTCAGCTCCCCGCTCTCTCTCAGCTCCCCGCTCTCTCTCAGCTCCCCTCTCTCTCTCAGCCCCCCCACTCTCTGTGAGCACCCCCCACTCTCTCTCAGCCCCCGCTCTCTCAGCCACTCCGCTCTCTCTCACCCCCCGCTCTCAGTTCCCCCTCTGCTCTCTCTCAGCCCCCACGATCTCTCTCAGCCCCCCACTCTCTCTCAGCCCCCCTGCTCTCCCTCAGCCCCCCTGCTCTCCCTGAGCCCCCCCGCTCTCCCTGAGCCCCCCCGCGCTCTCTCAGCCAAATCGCTCTCTCTCAGCGCCCCCGCTCTCTCTCAGCGCCCCTGCTCTGTCTCAGCACCACTGCTCTCTCTCAGCCCCACTGCTCTCTCATATCCCCCGCTCTCTCTCAGCCCCCCGCTCTCTCTCAGCCCCCCGCTCTCTCTCAGCCCCCCGCTCTCTCTCAGCCCCCCGCTCTCTCTCAGCCCCCCGCTCTCTCTCAGCCCCCCGCTCTCTCTCAGCCCCCCGCTCTCTCTCAGCCCCCCGCTCTCTCTCAGCCCCCGCTCTCTCTCAGCCCCCCGCTCTCTCTCAGCTCCCCGCTCTCTCTCAGCCCCCCGCTCTCTCTCAGCCCCCCGCTCTCTCTCAGCCCCCCGCTCTCTCTCAGCCCCCCGCTCTCTCTCAGCCCCCCGCTCTCTCTCAGCCCCCTGCTCTCTCTCAGCCTCCCCTGCTTTCACTCAGCCCCTCCCCCCACTCTCTCAGCCCCCCGCTCTCTCTCAGTCCCCCGCTCTCTCAGAGCCCCCCGCTCTCTCTCAGCCCCCCTGCTCTCTCAGCCACCTCGCTCTCTCTCACCCCCCGCTCTCTCTCAGCCCCCCACTCTCTCTCAGCCCCCCTGCTCTCTCAGCCCCCCTGCTCTCTCAGCCCCCCTGCTCTCTCTCAGCCCCCCCGCGCTCTCTGAGCCAAATCGCTCTCTCTCAGCGCCCCCACTCTCTCTCAGCGCCACCGCTCTCTCTCAGCCCCCCGCTCTCTCTCAGCCCCCCGCTCTCTCTCAGCCCCCCGCTCTCTCTCTCAGCCCCCCCACTCTCTCTCAGCCCCCCGCTCTCTCTCAGCCCCCCCCGCTGTCTCTCAGCCCCCCTGCTCTCACTCAGGCCCTCCCCCCACTCTCTCAGCCCCCCCCGCTTTGTCTCAGCCCCCCGCTCTCTCTCAGCCCCCCCCGCTCTCTCTGTGCCCCCCCCGCTCTCTCTCAGTCCCCCCAGCTCTCTCTCAGCCCCACCCGCTCTCTCACAGCCCCCCCCCCCCGCTCTCTCACAGCCACCCCCGCTCTCTCACAGCTCCCTCCGCTCTCTCTCAGCCCCCCGCTCTCTCTCAGCCCCCCGCTCGCTCTCAGCCCCCCGCTCGCTCTCAGCCCCCCGCTCTCTCTCATCCCCCCGCTCTCTCTCAGCCCCCCGCTCTCTCTCAGCCCCCCGCTCTCTCTCAGCCCCCCCCGCTCTCTCTCAGCCACCCCCCGCTTTCTCTCAGCCCCCCCCTTTCTCTCAGCCCCCCCGCTCTCTCTCAGCCCCCCCGCTCTCTCTCAGCCCCCCCGCTCTCTCTCAGCCCCCCCGCTCTCTCTCAGCCCCCCCCGCTCTCTCTCAGCCCCCCCGCTCTCTCTCAGCCCCCCCGCTCTCTCTCAGCCCCCCCGCTCTCTCTCAGCGCCCCCGCTCTCTCTCAGCACCCCCCGCTCTCTATCAGCCCCCCACGCTCTCTATCAGCCCCCCCCCCCGCTCTCTCTCAGCCCCCCCGCTCTCTCTCAGCCCCCCCGCTCTCTCTCAGCCCCCCCGCTCTCTCTCAGCCCCCCCCGCTCTCTCTCAGCCCCCCCCGCTTCTCTCAGGCCCCGCGCTCTCTCACTGCCCCCCGCTCATTCTCTGCCCCCCCGCACTCTGCCCCCCCGCTCTCTTTCTGCCCCCCCGCTCTCTTTCTGCCCCCCCGCTCTCTTTCTGCCCCCGCTCTCTTTCTGCCCCCCCGCTCTCTTTCTACCCCCCCCGCTCTCTTTCTGCCCCCCCGCTCTCTCTCAGCCCCCCCGCTCTCTCTCAGCCCCCCCGCTCTCTCTCAGCCCCCCCGCTCTCTTCTCAGCCCCCCCGCTCTCTCTCAGCCCCCCCGCTCTCTCTCAGCCCCCCCCGCTCTCTCTCAGCCCCCCCGCTCTCTCTCAGCCCCCCCGCTCTCTCTCAGCCCCCCCGCTCTCTCTCAGCCCCCCCGCTCTCTCTCAGCCCCCCCGCTCTCTCTCAGCCCCCCCGCTCTCTTAGCCCCCCCGCTCTCTCTCAGCCCCCCCGCTCTCTCTCAGCCCCCCCGCTCTCTCTCAGCCCCCCCGTTCTCTCTCAGCCCCGCCGTTCTCTCTCAGCCCCCCGCTCTCCCCCCGCTCTCTCTCAGCCCCCCCGCTCTCTCTCAGCCCCCCCGCTCTCTCTCAGTCCCCCCCGCTCTCTCTCAGTCCCCCCGCTCTCTCTCAGTCCCCCCGCTCTCTCTCAGTCCCCCCGCTCTCTCTCAGTCCCCCCGCTCTCTCTCAGTCCCCCCGCTCTCTCTCAGTCCCCCCGCTCTCTCTCAGTCCCCCCGCTCTCTCTCAGTCCCCCCGCTCTCTCTCAGTCCCCCCGCTCTCTCTCAGCCCCCCCGCTCACTCTCAGCCCCCTCGCTCTCTCTCAGCCCCTCGTTCTCTCTCAGCCCCCCGCTCTCTCTCAGGCCCCACCTCTCTCTCTCAGCCGCCCCCCACTCTCTCTCAGCCGCCCCCCACTCTCTCTCACCCGTCCCCCACTCTCTCTCACCCCCCCGCTCTCTCTCTGCCCCCCAGCTCTCTCTTAGCCCCCCCGCTCTCTCTCAGCCCCCGCTCTCTCTCAGCCCCCCCTGCTCTCACTCAGCCCCTCCCTCCACTCTCTCAGCCCCCCCACTTTGTCTCAGCCCCCCGCTCTCTCTCAGCCCCCCAAGCTCTCTCTCAGCCCCACCCGCTCTCTCACAGCCCCCCCCCCGCTCTCTCTCAGCCCCCCCCGCTCTCACTGAGCCCCCCCGCTCTCACTCAGCCCCCCCCCGCTCTCTCTCAGCCCCCCCGCTCTCTCTCAGCCCCCCCGCTCTCTCTCAGCCCCCCCGCTCTCTCTCAGCCCCCCCGCTCTCTCTCAGCCCCCCCGCTCTCTCTCAGCCCCCCCGCTCTCTCTCAGCCCGCCCGCTCTCTCTCAGCCCCCCGCTCTCTCTCAGCCCCCGCTCTCTCTCAGCCCCCCGCTCTCTCTCAGCCCCCCGCTCTCTCTCAGCCCCCCCGCTCTCTCTCAGCCCCCCCGCTCTCTCTCAGCCCCCCCGCTCTCTCTCAGCCCCCCCGCTCTCTCTCAGCCCCCCGCTCTCTCTCAGCCCCCCCGCTCTCTCTCAGCCCCCCCTCTCTCTCAGCCCCCCCGCTCTCTCTCAGCCCCCCGCTCTCTCTCAGCCCCCCCGCTCTCTCTCAGCCCCCCTGCTCTCTCTCAGCCCCCCCGCTCTCTCTCAGCCCCCCGCTCTCTCTCAGCCCCCCCGCTCTCTCTCAGCCCCCCCGCTCTCTCTCAGCCCCCCCGCTCTCTCTCAGCCCCCCCGCTCTCTCTCAGCCCCCCCCGCTCTCTCTCAGCCCCCGCGCTCTCTCTCAGCCCCCCCGCTCTCTCTCAGCCCCCCCGCTCTCTCTCAGCCCCCCCAGCTCTCTCTTAGCCCCCCCGCTCTCTCTCAGCCCCCCGCTCTCTCTCAGCCCCCCCGCTCTCTCAGCCACCCCGATCTCTCTCACCCCCCCCCCGCTCTCAGTTCTCCCCCCCGCTCTCTCTCAGCCCCCCTGCTCTCTCACAGCCACCCCCGCTCTCTCTCAGCCCCCCACTCTCTCTCGGCCCCCCTGCTCTCTCTCAGCCCCCCGCTCTCCTCAGCCCCCCCGCGCTCTCTCAGCCAAATCGCTCTGTCTCAGCCCCACTGCTATCTCTCAGCCCCCCTCTCTCTCTCAGCCCCCCGCTCTCTCTCAGCCCCCCGCTCTCTCTCAGCCCCCCGCTCTCTCTCAGCCCCCCCGCTCTCTCTCAGCCCCCCCCGCTCTCTCTCAGCCCCCCGCTCTCTCTCAGCCCCCCCGCTCTCTCTCAGCCCCCCCGCTCTCTCTAAGCCCCCCCGCTCTCTCTCAGCACCCCCAGCTCTCTCTCAGCCCCCCCGCTCTCTCTCAGCCCCCCCGCTCTCTCAGCCACCCCACACTCTCTCACCCCCCGCTCTCAGTTCCCCCCCTGCTCTCTCACAGCCCCCCCCGCTCTCTCTCAGCCCCCCACTCTCTCTCAGCCCCCCTGCTCTCTCTCAGCCCCCCTGCTCTCTCTCAGCCCCCCTGCTCTCCCTCAGCCCCCCCGCGCTCTCTCAGCCAAATCGCTCTGTCTCAGCCCCACTGCTCTCTCTCAGCCCCCCGCTCTCTCTCAGCCCCCCCGCTCTCTCTCAGCCCCCCCGCTCTCTCTCAGCCCCCCCACTCTCTCTCAGCCCCCCGCTCTCTCTCAGCCCCCCCCGCTGTCTCTCAGCCCCCCCTGCTCTCACTCAGCCCCTCCCTCCACTCTCTCAGCCCCCCCGCTTTATCTCAGCCCCCCGCTCTCTCTCAGCCCCCCAAGCTCTCTCTCAGCCCCACCCGCTCTCTCACAGCCCCCCCCCGCTCTCTCACAGCCCCCCCCGCTCTCACTGAGCCCCCCCCCGCTCTCACTCAGCCCCCCCCGCTCTCTCTCAGCCCCCCCGCTCTCTCTCAGCCCCCCGCTCTCTCTCAGCCCCCCCGCTCTCTCTCAGCCCTCCGCTCTCTCTCAGCCCCCCCCGCTCTCTCTCAAGCTCCCCCGCTCTCTCTCAGCCCCCCCGCTCTCTCTCAGCCCCCCCGCTCTCTCTCAGCCCCCCCGCTCACTCTCAGCCCCCCCGCTCTCTCTCTCAGCCCCCCCGCTCTCTCTCAGCCCCCCCGCTCTCTCTCAGCCCCCCCGCTCTCTCTCAGCCCCCCCGCTCTCTCTCAGCCCCCCCGCTCTCTCTCAGCCCCCCCGCTCTCTCTCAGCCACCCCGCTCTCTCTCAGCCACCCCGCTCTCTCTCAGCCACCCCGCTCTCTCTCAGCCACCCCGCTCTCTCTCAGCCACCCCGCTCTCTCTCAGCCACCCCGCTCTCTCTCAGCCACGCCGCTCTCTCTCAGCCACCCCGCTCTCTCTCAGCCACCCCGCTCTATCTCAGCCACCCCGCTCTCTCTCAGCCACCCCGCTCTCTCTCAGCCACCCCGCTCTCTCTCAGCCCCCCCGCTCTCTCTCAGCCACCCCGCTCTCTCTCAGCCACCCCGCTCTCTATCAGCCCCCCCGCTCTCTCTCAGCCCCCCGCGCTCTCTCAGCCAAATCGCTCTGTCCCAGCCCCACTGCTCTCTCTCAGCCCCCCGCTCTCTCTCAGCCCCCCCGCTCTCTCTCAGCCCCCCCGCTCTCTCTCAGCCCCCCCACTCTCTCTCAGCCCCCCCTGCTCTCACTCAGCCCCTCCCTCCACTCTCTCAGCCCCCCGGCTTTGTCTCAGCCTCCCGCTCTCTCTCAACCCCAAGCTCTCTCTGTGCCCCCCCCGCTCTCTCTCAGTCCCTCCAGCTCTCTCTCAGCCCCACCCGCTCTCTCACAGCCCCCCCCGCTCTCTCACAGCCCCCTCTGCTCTCTCTCAGCCCCCCGCTCTCTCTCAGCCCCCCGATGTCTCTCAGCCCCCCGCTCTCTCTCAGCCCCCCGCTCTCTCTCAGCCCCCTTCTATCTCTCAGCCCCCCTGCTCTCTCTCAGCCCCCCCGCGCTCTCTCTCAGCCCCCCGCTCTCTCTCAGCCCCCCCGCTCTCTCTCAGCCCCCCCGCTCTCTCTCAGCCCCCCCGCTCTCTCTCAGCCCCCCCGCTCTCTCTCAGCCCCCCCGCTCTCTCTCAGCCCCCCCGCTCTCTCTCAGCCCCCCCGCTCTCTCTCAGCCCCCCCGCTCTCTCTCAGCCCCCCCGCTCTCTCTCAGCCCCCCCGCTCTCTCTCAGCCCCCCCGCTCTCTCTCAGCCCCCCCGCTCTCTCTCAGCCCCCCCGCTCTCTCTCAGCCCCCCCGCTCTCTCTCAGCCCCCCCGCTCTCTCTCAGCCCCCCCCGCTCTCTCTCAGCCCCCCCCGCTCTCTGTCAGCCCCCCTGCTCTCTCTCAGCCCCCCCGCTCTCTCTCAGCCCCCCGCTCTCTCTCAGCCCCCCCGCTCTCTCTCAGCCACCCCGCTCTCTCTCAGCCCCCCGCTCTCTCTCAGCCACCCCGCTCTCTCTCAGCCACCCCGCTCGCTCTCAGCCACCCCGCTCTCTCTCAGCCCCCCCGCTCTCTCTCAGCCCCCCCGCACTCTCTCAGCCCCCCCGCTCTCTCTCTGCCCACCCGCTCTCTCTCTGCCCCCCCGCTCTCTCTCTGCCCCCCCCCCGCTCTCTCTCTGCCCCCCCCCGCTCTCTCTCTGCCCCCCCCCGCTCTCTCTCTGCCCCCCGCTCTCTCTCTGCCCCCCGCTCTCTCTCTCAGCCCCCCGCTCTCTCTCAGCCCCCCCGCTCTCTCTCAGCCCCCCCGCTCTCTCTCAGCCCCCCCGCTCTCTCTCAGCCCCCCGCTCTCTCTCAGCCCCCCTCTCTCTCAGCCCCCCCAGCTCTCTCTTAGCCCCCCCGCTCTCTCTCAGCCCCCCTGCTCTCTCTCAGCCCCCCCGCTCTCTCAGCCACCCCGCTCTCTCTCACCCCCCGCTCTCAGTTCCCCCCCTGCACTCTCTCAGCCCCCCCGCTCTCTCTCAGCCCCCCCGCACTCTCTCAGCCCCCCCGCTCTCTCTCTGCCCACCCGCTCTCTCTCTGCCCACCCGCTCTCTCTCTGCCCACCCGCTCTCTCTCAGCCCCCCCGCTCTCTCTCAGCCCCCCCGCTCTCTCTCAGCCCCCCCGCTCTCTCTCAGCCCCCCCGCTCTCTCTCAGCCCCCCCGCTCTCTCTCAGCCCCCCCGCTCTCTCTCAGCCCCCCCAGCTCTCTCTTAGCCCCCCGCTCTCTCTCAGCCCCCCTGCTCTCTCTCAGCCCCCCCGCTCTCTCAGCCACCCCGCTCTCTCTCACCCCCCGCTCTCAGTTCCCCCCCTGCTCTCTCTCAGCCCCCCCGCTCTCTCTCAGCCCCCCCGCACTCTCTCAGCCCCCCCGCTCTCTCTCTGCCCACCCGCTCTCTCTCTGCCCACCCGCTCTCTCTCAGCCCCCCCGCTCTCTCTCAGCCCCCCCGCTCTCTCTCAGCCCCCCCGCTCTCTCTCAGCCCCCCCGCTCTCTCTCAGCCCCCCCGCTCTCTCTCAGCCCCCCCGCTCTCTCTCAGCCCCCCCGCTCTCTCTCAGCCCCCCCGCTCTCTCTCAGCCCCCCCCGCTCTCTCTCAGCCCCCCCGCTCTCTCTCAGCCCCCCCAGCTCTCTCTCAGCCCCCCCGCTCTCTCAGCCCCCCGCTCTCTCTCAGCCCCCCCGCTCTCTCAGCCACCCCGCTCTCTCTCACCCCCCCGCTCTCAGTTCCCCCCCTGCTCTCTCTCAGCCCCCCTGCTCTCTCTCAGCCCCCCTGCTCTCTCACAGCCCCCCCGCTCACTCTCAGCCCCCCTCTCTCTCTCAGCCCCCCTGCTCTCTCAGCTCCCCTGCTCTCCCTCAGCCCCCCCGCGCTCTCTCAGCCAAATCGCTCTGTCTCAGCCCCACTGCTCTCTCTCAGCCCCCCCGCTCTCTCTCAGCCCCCCCGCTCTCTCTCAGCCCCCCCACTCTCTCTCAGCCCCCCGCTCTCTCTCAGCCCCCCCCCGCTGTCTCTCAGCCCCCCCGCTCTCACTCAGCCCCTCCGTCCACTCTCTCAGCCCCCCGCTTTGTCTCAGCCCCCCGCTCTCTCTCAGCCCCCCATGCTCTCTCTGTGCCCCCCCTGCTCTCTCTCAGTCCCCCCAGCTCTCTCTCAGCCCCACCCGCTCTCTCACAGTCCCCCCCGCTCTCTCACAGCCCCCTCTGCTCTCTCTCAGCCCCCCGCTCTCTCTCAGCCCCCCGCTCTCTCTCAGCCCCCCGCTCTCTCTCAGCCCCCCGATGTCTCTCAGCCCCCCGCTCTCTCTCAGCCCCCCGCTCTCTCTCAGCCCCCCCGCTCTCTCTCAGCCCCTTCTATCTCTCAGCCCCCCTGCTCTCTCTCAGCCCCCCCGCTCTCTCTCAGCCACCCCCCGCTTTCTCTCAGCCCCCCCGCTCTCTCTCAGTCCCCCCAGCTCTCTCTCAGCCCCACCCGCTCTCTCACAGCCCCCCCCGCTCTCTCACAGCCCCCTCTGCTCTATCTCAGCCCCCAGCTCTCTCTCAGTCCCCCGCTCTCTCTCAGCCCCCCGCTCTCTCTCAGCCCCCCGCTCTCTCTCAGACCCCCGCTCTCTCTCAGCCCCCCTCTCTCTCTCAGCCCCCCTCTCTCTCTCAGCCCCCCTCTCTCTCTCAGCCCCCCTGCTCTCTCTCAGCCCCCCCACTCTCTCTCAGCCAACCCCGCTTTCTCTCAGCCCCCCCGCTCTCTCTCAGCCCCCCCCCGCTCTCTCTCAGCCCCCCCGCTCTCACTGAGCCCCCCCGCGCTCTCTCAGCCAAATCGCTCTGTCTCAGCCCCACTGCTCTCTCTCAGCCCCCCCGCTCTCTCTCAGCCCCCCGCTCTCTCTCAGCCCCCCCACTCTCTCTCAACCCCCATCCCGCTGTCTCTCAGCCCCCCCTGCTCTCACTCAGCCCCCCCGCTCTCACTGAGCCCCCCCGCGCTCTCTCAGCCAAATCGCTCTGTCTCAGCCCCACTGCTCTCTCTCAGCCCCCCCGCTCTCTCTCAGCCCCCCCGCTTTGTCTCAGCCCCCCGCTCTCTCTCAGCCCCCCAAGCTCTCTCTGTGCCCCCCACCCGCTCTCTCTGTGCCCCCCCGCTCTGTCTCAGTCCCCCCAGCTCTCTCTCAGCCCCACCCGCTCTCTCACAGCCCCCCCGCACTCTCACAGCCCTCCCGCTCTCTCTCAGCCCCCCCCGCTCTCACTGAGCCCCCCCGCTCTCGCTCAGCCCCCCCCGCTCTCACTCAGCCCCCCCCGCTCTCTCTCAGCCCCCCCGCTCTCTCTCAGCCCCCCCGCTCTCTCTCAGCCCCCCCGCTCTCTCTCAGCCCCCCCGCTCTCTCTCAGCCCCCCCGCTCTCTCTCAGCCCCCCCTGCTCTCACTCAGCCCCTCCCTCCACTCTCTCAGCCCCCCCACTTTGTCTCAGCCCCCCGCTCTCTCTCAGCCCCCCAAGCTCTCTCTCAGCCCCACCCGCTCTCTCACAGCCCCCCCCGCTCTCTCTCAGCCCCCCCCGCTCTCACTGAGCCCCCCCGCTCTCACTCAGCCCCCCCCCGCTCTCTCTCAGCCCCCCCGCTCTTTCTCAGCCCCCCCGCTCTTTCTCAGCCCCCCCGCTCTCTCTCATCCCCCCCGCTCTCTCTCAGCCCCCCCGCTCTCTCTCAGCCCCCCCGTTCTCTCTCAGCCCCCCCGCTGTCTCTCAGCCCCCCCGCTCTCTCTCAGCCCCCCCGCTCTCTCTCAGCCCCCCCGCTCTCTCTCAGCCCCCCCGCTCTCTCTCAGCCCCCCCGCTCTCTCTCAGCCCCCCCGCTCTCTCTCAGCCCCCCGCTCTCTCTCAGCCCCCCCGCTCTCTCTCAGCCCCCCCGCTCTCTCTCAGCCCCCCCGCTCTCTCTCAGCCCCCCGCTCTCTCTCAGCCCCCCGCTCTCTCTCAGCCCCCCCGCTCTCTCTCAGCCCCCCCGCTCTCTCTCAGCCACCCCGCTCTCTCTCAGCCCCCCCGCTCTCTCTCAGCCCCCCAGCTCTCTCTTAGCCCCCCCGCTCTCTCTCAGCCCCCCCGCTCTCTCTCAGCCCCCCCGCTCTCTCTCAGCCCCCCCGCTCTCTCAGCCACCCCGATCTCTCTCACCCCCCGCTCTCAGTTCTCCCCCCGCACTCTCTCAGCCCCCCTGCTCTCTCACAGCCCCCCCCGCTCTCTCTCAGCCCCCCACTCTCTCTCGGCCCCCCTGCTCTCTCTCAGCCCCCCGCTCTCCTCAGCCCCCCCGCGCTCTCTCAGCCAAATCGCTCTGTCTCAGCCCCACTGCTATCTCTCAGCCCCCCTCTCTCTCTCAGCCCCCCGCTCTCTCTCAGCCCCCCGCTCTCTCTCAGCCCCCCGCTCTCTCTCAGCCCCCCGCTCTCTCTCAGCCCCCCCGCTCTCTCTCAGCCCCCCCGCTCTCTCTCAGCCCCCCCGCTCTCTCTCAGCCCCCCGCTCTCTCTCAGCCCCCCCGCTCTCAGCCTCCCCGCTCTCTCTCAGCCCCCCCCGCTCTCTCTCAGCCCCCCTGCTCTCTCTCAGCCCCCCCAGCTCTCTCTCAGCCCCCCCGCTCTCTCTCAGCCCCCCCGCTCTCTCAGCCACCCCACTCTCTCTCACCCCCCGCTCTCAGTTCCCCCCCTGCTCTCTCTCAGCCCCCCTGCTCTCTCACAGCCCCCCCCGCTCTCTCTCAGCCCCCCACTCTCTCTCAGCCCCCCTGCTCTCTCTCAGCCCCCCTGCTCTCTCTCAGCCCCCCTGCTCTCCCTCAGCCCCCCCGCGCTCTCTCAGCCAAATCGCTCTGTCTCAGCCCCACTGCTCTCTCTCAGCCCCCCGCTCTCTCTCAGCCCCCCCGCTCTCTCTCAGCCCCCCACTCTCTCTCAGCCCCCCGCTCTCTCTCAGCCCCCCGCTCTCTCTCAGCCCCCCCGCTGTCTCTCAGCCCCCCCTGCTCTCACTCAGCCCCTCCCTCCACTCTCTCAGCCCCCCCGCTTTGTCTCAGCCCCCCGCTCTCTCTCAGCCCCCCAAGCTCTCTCTCAGCCCCACCCGCTCTCTCACAGCCCCCCCCGCTCTCTCTCAGCCCCCCCCGCTCTCACTGAGCCCCCCCGCTCTCACTGAGCCCCCCCGCTCTCACTCAGCCCCCCCCGCTCTCTCTCAGCCCCCCCGCTCTCTCTCAGCCCCCCCGCTCTCTCACAGTCCCCCCCGCTCTCTCACAGCCCCCTCTGCTCTCTCTCAGCCCCCCGCTCTCTCTCAGCCCCCCGCTCTCTCTCAGCCCCCCGATGTCTCTCAGCCCCCCGCTCTCTCTCAGCCCCCCGCTCTCTCTCAGCCCCCCGCTCTCTCTCAGCCCCTTCTATCTCTCAGCCCCCCTGCTCTCTCTCAGCCCCCCCGCTCTCTCTCAGCCACCCCCCGCTTTCTCTCAGCCCCCCCGCTCTCTCTCAGTCCCCCCAGCTCTCTCTCAGCCCCATCCGCTCTCTCACAGCCCCCCCCGCTCTCTCACAGCCCCCTCTGCTCTATCTCAGCCCCCAGCTCTCTCTCAGTCCCCCGCTCTCTCTCAGCCCCCCGCTCTCTCTCAGCCCCCCGCTCTCTCTCAGACCCCCGCTCTCTCTCAGCCCCCCTCTCTCTCTCAGCCCCCCTCTCTCTCTCAGCCCCCCTCTCTCTCTCAGCCCCCCTGCTCTCTCTCAGCCCCCCCACTCTCTCTCAGCCAACCCCGCTTTCTCTCAGCCCCCCCGCTCTCTCTCAGCCCCCCCCCCCGCTCTCTCTCAGCCCCCCCGCTCTCACTGAGCCCCCCCGCGCGCTCTCAGCCAAATCGCTCTGTCTCAGCCCCACTGCGCTCTCTCAGCCCCCCCGCTCTCTCTCAGCCCCCCGCTCTCTCTCAGCCCCCCCACTCTCTCTCAGCCCCCCCCCGCTGTCTCTCAGCCCCCCCTGCTCTCACTCAGCCCCCCCGCTCTCACTGAGCCCCCCCGCGCTCTCTCAGCCAAATCGCTCTGTCTCAGCCCCACTGCTCTCTCTCAGCCCCCCCGCTCTCTCTCAGCCCCCCCCGCTTTGTCTCAGCCCCCCGCTCTCTCTCAGCCCCCCAAGCTCTCTCTGTGCCCCCCACCCGCTCTCTCTGTGCCCCCCCGCTCTGTCTCAGTCCCCCCAGCTCTCTCTCAGCCCCACCCGCTCTCTCACAGCCCCCCCGCACTCTCACAGCCCTCCCGCTCTCTCTCAGCCCCCCCCGCTCTCACTGAGCCCCCCCGCTCTCACTCAGCCCCCCCCGCTCTCACTCAGCCCCCCCCGCTCTCTCTCAGCCCCCCCGCTCTCTCTCAGCCCCCCCGCTCTCTCTCAGCCCCCCCGCTCTCTCTCAGCCCCCCCGCTCTCTCTCAGCCCCCCCGCTCTCTCTCAGCCCCCCCTGCTCTCACTCAGCCCCTCCCTCCACTCTCTCAGCCCCCCCACTTTGTCTCAGCCCCCCGCTCTCTCTCAGCCCCCCAAGCTCTCTCTCAGCCCCACCCGCTCTCTCACAGCCCCCCCCGCTCTCTCTCAGCCCCCCCCGCTCTCACTGAGCCCCCCCGCTCTCACTCAGCCCCCCCCGCTCTCTCTCAGCCCCCCCGCTCTTTCTCAGCCCCCCCGCTCTTTCTCAGCCCCCCCGCTCTTTCTCAGCCCCCCCGCTCTCTCTCATCCCCCCCGCTCTCTCTCAGCCCCCCCGCTCTCTCTCAGCCCCCCCGCTCTCTCTCAGCCCCCCCGCTGTCTCTCAGCCCCCCCGCTCTCTCTCAGCCCCCCCGCTCTCTCTCAGCCACCCCGCTCTCTCTCAGCCCCCCCGCTCTCTCTCAGCCCCCCCGCTCTCTCTCAGCCCCCCCGCTCTCTCTCAGCCCCCCGCTCTCTCTCAGCCCCCCCGCTCTCTCTCAGCCCCCCCGCTCTCTCTCAGCCCCCCCGCTCTCTCTCAGCCCCCCGCTCTCTCTCAGCCCCCCCGCTCTCTCTCAGCCCCCCCGCTCTCTCTCAGCCCCCCCGCTCTCTCTCAGCCACCCCGCTCTCTCTCAGCCCCCCCGCTCTCTCTCAGCCCCCCCAGCTCTCTCTTAGCCCCCCCGCTCTCTCTCAGCCCCCCCGCTCTCTCTCAGCCCCCCCGCTCTCTCTCAGCCCCCCCGCTCTCTCAGCCACCCCGATCTCTCTCACCCCCCGCTCTCAGTTCTCCCCCCGCACTCTCTCAGCCCCCCTGCTCTCTCACAGCCCCCCCCGCTCTCTCTCAGCCCCCCACTCTCTCTCGGCCCCCCTGCTCTCTCTCAGCCCCCCGCTCTCTCTCAGCCCCCGCTCTCCTCAGCCCCCCCGCGCTCTCTCAGCCAAATCGCTCTGTCTCAGCCCCACTGCTATCTCTCAGCCCCCCTCTCTCTCTCAGCCCCCCGCTCTCTCTCAGCCCCCCGCTCTCTCTCAGCCCCCCGCTCTCTCTCAGCCCCCCGCTCTCTCTCAGCCCCCCCGCTCTCTCTCAGCCCCCCCGCTCTCTCTCAGCCCCCCCGCTCTCTCTCAGCCCCCCGCTCTCTCTCAGCCCCCCCGCTCTCTCTCAGCCCCCCCGCTCTCTCTCAGCCCCCCCGCTCTCTCTCAGCCCCCCCAGCTCTCTCTCAGCCCCCCCGCTCTCTCTCAGCCCCCCCGCTCTCTCAGCCACCCCACTCTCTCTCACCCCCCGCTCTCAGTTCCCCCCCTGCTCTCTCTCAGCCCCCCTGCTCTCTCACAGCCCCCCCCGCTCTCTCTCAGCCCCCCACTCTCTCTCAGCCCCCCTGCTCTCTCTCAGCCCCCCTGCTCTCTCTCAGCCCCCCTGCTCTCCCTCAGCCCCCCCGCGCTCTCTCAGCCAAATCGCTCTGTCTCAGCCCCACTGCTCTCTCTCAGCCCCCCGCTCTCTCTCAGCCCCCCCGCTCTCTCTCAGCCCCCCACTCTCTCTCAGCCCCCCGCTCTCTCTCAGCCCCCCCGCTGTCTCTCAGCCCCCCCTGCTCTCACTCAGCCCCTCCCTCCACTCTCTCAGCCCCCCCGCTTTGTCTCAGCCCCCCGCTCTCTCTCAGCCCCCCAAGCTCTCTCTCAGCCCCACCCGCACTCTCACAGCCCCCCCCGCTCTCTCTCAGCCCCCCCCGCTCTCACTGAGCCCCCCCGCTCTCACTGAGCCCCCCCGCTCTCACTCAGCCCCCCCCGCTCTCTCTCAGCCCCCCCGCTCTCTCTCAGCCCCCCCGCTCTCTCTCAGCCCCCCCGCTCTCTCTCAGCCCCCCCGCTCTCTCTCAGCCCCCCCGCTCTCTCTCAGCCCCCCCGCTCTCTCTCAGCCCCCCCGCTCTCTCTCAGCCCCCCCGCTCTCTCTCAGCCCCCCCGCTCTCTCTCAGCCCCCCCGCTCTCTCTCAGCCCCCCCGCTCTCTCTCAGCCCCCCCGCTCTCTCTCAGCCCCCCCGCTCTCTCTCAGCCCCCCCGCTCTCTCTCAGCCCCCCCGCTCTCTCTCAGCCCCCCCGCTCTCTCTCAGCCCCCCCGCTCTCTCTCAGCCCCCCCGCTCTCTCTCAGCCCCCCCTGCTCTCTCTCAGCCCCCCCCGCTCTCTCTCAGCCCCCCCGCTCTCTCTCAGCCCCCCCGCTCTCTCTCAGCCCCCCCGCTCTCTCTCAGCCCCCCCGCTCTCTCTCAGCCACCCCGCTCTCTCTCAGCCACCCCGCTCTCTCTCAGCCACCCCGCTCTCTCTCAGCCACCCCGCTCTCTCTCAGCCACCCCGCTCTCTCTCAGCCACCCCGCTCTCTCTCAGCCACCCCGCTCTCTCTCAGCCACCCCGCTCTCTCTCAGCCACCCCGCTCTCTCTCAGCCACCCCGCTCTCTCTCAGCCACCCCGCTCTCTATCAGCCACCCCGCTCTCTCTCAGCCACCCCGCTCTCTCTCAGCCACCCCGCTCTCTCTCAGCCACCCCGCTCTCTCTCAGCCCCCCCGCTCTCTCTCAGCCCCCCCGCTCTCTCTCAGCCACCCCGCTCTCTCTCAGCCCCCCCGCTCTCTCTCAGCCCCCCCGCTCTCTCTCAGCCCCCCCGCTCTCTCTCAGCCCCCCCGCTCTCTCTCAGCCCCCCCGCTCTCTCTCAGCCCCCCCGCTCTCTCTCAGCCCCCCCGCTCTCTCTCAGCCCCCCCGCTCTCTCTCAGCCCCCCCGCTCTCTCTCAGCCCCCCCGCTCTCTCTCAGCCCCCCCGCTCTCTCTCTGCCCCCCCGCTCTCTCTCTGCCCCCCCGCTCTCTCTCTGCCCCCCCGCTCTCTCTCTGCCCCCCCCCGCTCTCTCTCTGCCCCCCGCTCTCTCTCTGCCCCCCGCTCTCTCTCTGCCCCCCGCTCTCTCTCGGCCCCCCGCTCTCTCTCTGCCCCCCGCTCTCTCTCAGCCCCCCCGCTCTCTCTCAGCCCCCCCGCTCTCTCTCAGCCCCCCCGCTCTCTCTCAGCCCCCCGCTCTCTCTCAGCCCCCCGCTCTCTCTCAGCCCCCCGCTCTCTCTCAGCCCCCCCAGCTCTTTCTCAGCCCCCCGTTCTCTCTCAGCCCCCCCGCTCTCCCAGCCCCACCGCTCTCTCAGCCACCCCGCTCTCTCTCACCCCCGCTCTCAGTTCCCCCCCTGCTCTTGCTCAGCCCCCCTGCTCTCTCACAGCCCCCCCCGCTCTCTCTCAGCCCCCCACTCTCTCTCAGCCCCCCTGCTCTCTCAGCCCCCCTGCTCTCCCTCAGCCCCCCCGCGCTCTCTCAGCCAAATCGCTCTGTCCCAGCCCCACTGCTCTCTCTCAGCCCCCCGCTCTCTCTCAGCCCCCCCGCTCTCTCTCAGCCCCCCCGCTCTCTCTCAGCCCCCCCACTCTCTCTCAGCCCCCCGCTCTCTCTCAGCCCCCCCGCTGTCTCTCAGCCCCCCCTGCTCTCACTCAGCCCCTCCCTCCACTCTCTCAGCCCCCCCGCTTTGTCTCAGCCTCCCGCTCTCTCTCAACCCCCAAGCTCTCTCTGTGCCCCCCCCCCGCTCTCTCTCAGTCCCTCCAGCTCTCTCTCAGCCCCACCCGCTCTCTCACAGCCCCCCCCGCTCTCTCACAGCCCCCTCTGCTCTCTCTCAGCCCCCCGCTCTCTCTCAGCCCCCCGATGTCTCTCAGCCCCCCGCTCTCTCTCAGCCCCCCGCTCTCTCTCAGCCACCCCCCGCTTTCTCTCAGCCCCCCCGCTCTCTCTCAGCCCCCCCAGCTCTCTCTCAGCCCCACCCGCTCTCTCACAGCCCCCCCGCTCTCTCACAGCCCCCTCTGCTCTCTCTCAGCCCCCAGCTCTCTCTCAGCCCCCCGCTCTCTCTCAGCCCCCCGCTCTCTCTCAGCCCCCCTCTCTCTCTCAGCCCCCCTGCTCTCTCTCAGCCCCCCCGCTCTCTCTCAGCCAACCCCGCTTTCTCTCAGCCCCCCCGCTCTCTCTCAGTTCCCCCCCGCTCTCTCTCAGCCCCCCCGCTCTCACTGAGCCCCCCCGCGCTCTCTCAGCCAAATCGCTCTGTCTCAGCCCCACTGCTCTCTCTCAGCCCCCCGCTCTCTCTCAGCCCCCCGCTCTCTCTCAGCCCCCCCGCTCT
This sequence comes from Scyliorhinus torazame, assembly GCF_047496885.1. Lineage (NCBI taxonomy): Eukaryota > Metazoa > Chordata > Chondrichthyes > Carcharhiniformes > Scyliorhinidae > Scyliorhinus > Scyliorhinus torazame. The sequence goes on along the minus strand of NC_092710.1, from coordinate 80,444,657 downwards.
CTCTCAGCCCCCCCACTCTCTCTCAGCCCCCCGCTCTCTCAGCCCCCCCCGCTGTCTCTCAGCCCCCCCTGCTCTCACTCAGCCCCTCCCTCCACTCTCTCAGCCCCCCCGCTTTGTCTCAGCCCCCCGCTCTCTCTCAGCCCCCCAAGCTCTCTCTGTGCCCCCCCCGCTCTCTCTGTGCCCCACCCGCTCTCTCTGTGCCCCCCCCAGCTCTCTCTCAGCCCCACCCGCTCTCTCACAGCCCCCCCCGCTCTCTCACAGCCCCCCCGCTCTCTCTCAGCCCCCCCCGCTCTCACTGAGCCCCCCCGCTCTCACTGAGCCCCCCCGCTCTCACTCAGCCCCCCCCGCTCTCTATCAGCCCCCCCGCTCTCTCTCAGCCCCCTCGCTCTCTCTCAGCCCCCCCGCTCTCTCTCAGCCCCCCCGCTCTCTCTCAGCCCCCCCGCTCTCTCTCAGCCCCCCCGCTCTCTCTCAGCCCCCCCGCTCTCTCTCAGCCCTCCCGCTCTCTCTCAGCCCCCCCGCTCTCTCTCAGCCCCCCCGCTCTCTCTCAGCCGCCCCGCTCTCTCTCAGCCCCCCCGCTCTCTCTCAGCCCCCCCGCTCTCTCTCAGCCCCCCCGCTCTCTCTCAGCCCCCCCGCTCTCTCTCAGCCCCCCCGCTCTCTCTCAGCCCCCCCGCTCTCTCTCAGCCCCCCCGCTCTCTCTCAGCCCCCCCGCTCTCTCTCAGCCCCCCCGCTCTCTCAGCCAACCCCGCTTTCTCTCAGCCCCCCCGCTCTCTCTCAGTTCCCCCCCGCTCTCTCTCAGCCCCCCCGCTCTCACTGAGCCCCCCCGCGCTCTCTCAGCCAAATCGCTCTGTCTCAGCCCCACTGCTCTGTCTCAGCCCCCCGCTCCCTCTCAGCCCCCCGCTCTCTCTCAGCCCCCCCGCTCTCTCTCAGCCCCCCCACTCTCTCTCAGCCCCCCGCTCTCTCAGCCCCCCCCCGCTGTCTCTCAGCCCCCCCTGCTCTCACTCAGCCCCTCCCTCCACTCTCTCAGCCCCCCCGCTTTGTCTCAGCCCCCCGCTCTCTCTCAGCCCCCCAAGCTCTCTCTGTGCCCCCCCCGCTCTCTCTGTGCCCCACCCGCTCTCTCTGTGCCCCCCCCCAGCTCTCTCTCAGCCCCACCCGCTCTCTCACAGCCCCCCCCGCTCTCTCACAGCCCCCCCGCTCTCTCTCAGCCCCCCCCGCTCTCACTGAGCCCCCCCGCTCTCACTGAGCCCCCCCGCTCTCACTCAGCCCCCCCCGCTCTCTATTAGCCCCCCCGCTCTCTCTCAGCCCCCTCGCTCTCTCTCAGCCCCCCCGCTCTCTCTCAGCCCCCCCGCTCTCTCTCAGCCCCCCCGCTCTCTCTCAGCCCCCCCGCTCTCTCTCAGCCCCCCCGCTCTCTCTCAGCCCTCCCGCTCTCTCTCAGCCCCCCCGCTCTCTCTCAGCCCCCCCGCTCTCTCTCAGCCCCCCCGCTCTCTCTCAGCCCCCCCGCTCTCTCTCAGCCCCCCCGCTCTCTCTCAGCCCCCCCGCTCTCTCTCAGCCCCCCCGCTCTCTCTCAGCCCCCCCGCTCTCTCTCAGCCCCCCCGCTCTCTCTCAGCCCCCCCGCTCTCTCTCAGCCCCCCCGCTCTCTCTCAGCCCCCCAGCTCTCTCTCAGCCCCCCCGCTCTCTCAGCCCCCCCGCTCTCTCTCAGCCCCCCCGCTCTCTCGCAGCCCCCCCGCTCTCTCGCAGCCCCCCCGCTCTCTCTCAGCCCCCCCGCTCTCTCTCAGCCCCCCCGCTCTCTCTCAGCCCCCCCGCTCTCTCTCAGCCCCCCCGCTCTCTCTCAGCCCCCCCGCTCTCTCTCAGCCACCCCGCTCTCTCTCAGCCCCCCCGCTCTCTCTCAGCCACCCCGCTCTCTCTCAGCCACCCCGCTCTCTCTCAGCCACCCCGTTCTCTCTCAGCCACCCCGCTCTCTCTCAGCCCCCCCGCTCTCTCTCAGCCCCCCCGCACTCTCTCAGCCCCCCCGCTCTCTCTCTGCTCACCCGCTCTCTCTCTGCCCCCCCGCTCTCTCTCTGCCCCCCCCGCTCTCTCTCTGCCCCCCCGCTCTCTCTCTGCCCCCCGCTCTCTCTCAGCCCCCCCGCTCTCTCTCAGCCCCCCCGCTCTCTCTCAGCCCCCCCGCTCTCTCTCAGCCCCCCCGCTCTCTCTCAGCCCCCCCGCTCTCTCTCAGCCCCCCGCTCTCTCTCAGCCCCCCCGCTCTCTCTCAGCCCCCCCGCTCTCTCTCAGCCCCCCCAGCTCTCTCTTAGCCCCCCCGCTCTCTCTCAGCCCCCCTGCTCTCTCTCAGCCCCCCCGCTCTCTCAGCCACCCCGCTCTCTCTCACCCCCCGCTCTCAGTTCCCCCCCTGCTCTCTCTCAGCCCCCCCGCTCTCTCTCAGCCCCCCCGCACTCTCTCAGCCCCCCCGCTCTCTCTCTGCCCACCCGCTCTCTCTCTGCCCACCCGCTCTCTCTCTGCCCCCCGCTCTCTCTCAGCCCCCCCGCTCTCTCTCAGCCCCCCCGCTCTCTCTCAGCCCCCCCGCTCTCTCTCAGCCCCCCCGCTCTCTCTCAGCCCCCCCGCTCTCTCTCAGCCCCCCCGCTCTCTCTCAGCCCCCCCCAGCTCTCTCTTAGCCTCCCCGCTCTCTCAGCCCCCCCGCTCTCTCTCAGCCCCCCCGCTCTCTCAGCCACCCCACTCTCTCTCACCCCCCGCTCTCAGTTCCCCCCCTGCTCTCTCTCTGCCCCCCTGCTCTCTCTGAGCCCCCCTGCTCTCTCACAGCCCCCCCCGCTCTCTCTCAGCCCCCCACTCTCTCTCAGCCCCCCTGCTCTCTCAGCCCCCCTGCTCTCTCAGCCCCCCTGCTCTCCCTCAGCCCCCCCGCTCTCTCTCAGCCCCCCCGCTCTCTCTCAGCCCCCCCGCTCTCTCTCAGCCCCCCCGCTCTCTCTCAGCCCCCCCACTCTCTCTCAGCCCCCCGCTCTCTCTCAGCCCCCCCCCCCGCTGTCTCTCGGCCCCCCCTGCTCTCACTCAGCCCCTCCGTCCACTCTCTCAGCCCCCCCGCTTTGTCTCAGCCCCCCGCTCTCTCTCAGCCCCCCAAGCTCTCTCTGTGCCCCCCCCTGCTCTCTCTCAGTCCCCCCAGCTCTCTCTCAGCCCCACCCGCTCTCTCTCAGCCCCACCCGCTCTCTCACAGTCCCCCCCGCTCTCTCACAGCCCCCTCTGCTCTCTCTCAGCCCCCCGCTCTCTCTCAGCCCCCCGCTCTCTCTCAGCCCCCCGATGTCTCTCAGCCCCCCGCTCTCTATCAGCCCCCCGCTCTCTATCAGCCCCCCGCTCTCTCTCAGCCCCCCGCTCTCTCTCAGCCCCCTTCTATCTCTCAGCCCCCCTGCTCTCTCTCAGCCCCCCCGCTCTCTCTCAGCCACCCCCCGCTTTCTCTCAGCCCCCCCGCTCTCTCTCAGTCCCCCCAGCTCTCTCTCAGCCCCACCCGCTCTCTCACAGCCCCCCCGCTCTCTCACAGCCCCCTCTGCTCTATCTCAGCCCCCAGCTCTCTCTCAGTCCCCCGCTCTCTCTCAGCCCCCCGCTCTCTCTCAGCCCCCTGCTCTCTCTCAGCCCCCCTCTCTCTCTCAGCCCCCCTCTCTCTCTCAGCCCCCCTGCTCTCTCTCAGCCCCCCACTCTCTCTCAGCCAACCCCGCTTTCTCTCAGCCCCCCCGCTCTCTCTCAGCCCCCCCCCGCTCTCTCTCAGCCCCCCCGCTCTCACTGAGCCCCCCCGCGCTCTCTCAGCCAAATCGCTCTGTCTCAGCCCCACTGCTCTCTCTCAGCCCCCCCGCTCTCTCTCAGCCCCCCCGCTCTCTCTCAGCCCCCCCGCTCTCTCTCAGCCCCCCCACTCTCTCTCAGCCCCCCCCCCGCTGTCTCTCAGCCCCCCCTGCTCTCACTCAGCCCATCCCTCCACTCTCTCAGCCCCCCCGCTTTGTCTCAGCCCCCCGCTCTCTCTCAGCCCCCCAAGCTCTCTCTGTGCCCCCCCCGCTCTCTCTGTGCCCCCCCGCTCTCTCTCAGTCCCCCCAGCTCTCTCTCAGCCCCACCCGCTCTCTCACAGCCCCCCCGCACTCTCACAGCCCTCCCGCTCTCTCTCAGCCCCCCCCGCTCTCACTGAGCCCCCCCCGCTCTCACTCAGCCCCCCCCCGCTCTCTCTCAGCCCCCCCGCTCTCTCTCAGCCCCCCCGCTCTCTCTCAGCCCCCCCGCTCTCTCTCAGCCCCCCCGCTCTCTCTCAGCCCCCCCGCTCTCTCTCAGCCCCCCCGCTCTCTCTCAGCCACCCCGCTCTCTCTCAGCCCCCCCGCTCTCTCTCAGCCCCCCCGCTCTCTCTCAGCCCCCCCGCTCTCTCTCAGCCCCCCCGCTCTCTCTCAGCCCCCCCGCTTTCTCTCAGCCCCCCCGCTCTCTCTCAGCCACCCCGCTCTCTCTCAGCCACCCCGCTCTCTCTCAGCCACCCCGCTCTCTCTCAGCCCCCCGACTCTCTCTCAGCCCCCCCGCTCTCTCTCAGCCCCCCCGCACTCTCTCAGCCCCCCCGCTCTCTCTCTGCCCACCCGCTCTCTCTCTGCCCCCCCGCTCTCTCTCTGCCCCCCCCGCTCTCTCTCTGCCCCCCGCTCTCTCTCTGCCCCCCGCTCTCTCTCTGCCCCCCGCTCTCTCTCAGCCCCCCCGCTCTCTCTCAGCCCCCCCGCTCTCTCTCAGCCCCCCCGCTCTCTCTCAGCCCCCCCGCTCTCTCTCAGCCCCCCCGCTCTCTCTCAGCCCCCCCGCTCTCTCTCAGCCCCCCCGCTCTCTCTCAGCCCCCCCGCTCTCTCTCAGCCCCCCCGCTCTCTCTCAGCCCCCCCAGCTCTCTCTTAGCCCCCCCGCTCTCTCTTAGCCCCCCCGCTCTCTCTCAGCCCCCCCGCTCTCTCTCAGCCCCCCCGGCTCTCTCTCAGCCCCCCCGCTCTCTCAGCCACCCCGCTCTCTCTCACCCCCCGCTCTCAGATCCCCCCCTGCTCTCTCTCAGCCCCCCTGCTCTCTCACAGCCCCCCCCGCTCTCTCTCAGCCCCCCACTCTCTCTCAGCCCCCCACTCTCTCTCAGCCCCCCACTCTCTCTCAGCCCCCCTGCTCTCTCAGCCCCCCTGCTCTCTCAGCCCCCCTGCTCTCTCAGCCCCCCTGCTCTCTCGGCCCACCTGCTCTCTCAGCCCCCCTGCTCTCTCAGCCCCCCTGCTCTCTCAGCCACCCTGCTCTCCCTCAGCCCCCCGCGCTCTCTCAGCCAAATCGCTCTGTTTCAGCCCCACTGCTCTCTCTCAGCCCCCCGCTCTCTCTCAGCCCTCCCGCTCTCTCTCAGCCCCCCCACTCTCTCTCAGCCCCCCGCTCTCTCTCAGCCCCCCCCCCCGCTGTCTCTCAGCCCCCCCTGCTCTCACTCAGCCCCTCCCTCCACTCTCTCAGCCCCCCCGCTTTGTCTCAGCCCCCCGCTCTCTCTCAGCCCCCCAAGCTCTCTCTGTTCCCCCCCCCCGCTCTCTCTCAGTCCCCCCAGCTCTCTCTCAGCCCCACCCGCTCTCTCACAGCCCCCCCCGCTCTCTCTCAGCCCCCCCCCCGCTGTCTCTCAGCCCCCCCTGCTCTCACTCAGCCCCTCCCTCCACTCTCTCAGCCCCCCCGCTTTGTCTCAGCCCCCCGCTCTCTCTCAGCCCCCCAAGCTCTCTCTGTTCCCCCCCCCCCGCTCTCTCACAGCCCCCCTCTGCTCTCTCTCAGCCCCCCGCTCTCTCTCAGCCCCCCGCTCTCTCTCAGCCCCCCGCTCTCTCTCAGCCCCCCGCTCTCTCTCAGCCCCCCGCTCTCTCTCAGCCCCCCGCTCTCTCTCAGCCCCCCGCTCTCTCTCAGCCCCCCGCTCTCTCTCAGCCCCCTTCTATCTCTCAGCCCCCCTGCTCTCTCTCAGCTCCCCCGCTCTCCCTCAGCCCCCCCGCGCTCTCTCAGCCAAATCGCTCTGTCCCAGCCCCACTGCTCTCTCTCAGCCCCCCGCTCTCTCTCAGCCCCCCCGCTCTCTCTCAGCCCCCCCGCTCTCTCTCAGCCCCCCCACTCTCTCTCAGCCCCCCGCTCTCTCTCAGCCCCCCCGCTGTCTCTCAGCCCCCCCTGCTCTCACTCAGCCCCTCCCTCCACTCTCTCAGCCCCCCCGCTTTGTCTCAGCCTCCCGCTCTCTCTCAACCCCCAATCTCTCTCTGTGCCCCCCCCCCGCTCTCTCTCAGTCCCTCCAGCTCTCTCTCAGCCCCACCCGCTCTCTCACAGCCCCCCCCGCTCTCTCACAGCCCCCTCTGCTCTCTCTCAGCCCCCCGCTCTCTCTCAGCCCCCCGATGTCTCTCAGCCCCCCGCTCTCTCTCAGCCCCCCGCTCTCTCTCAGCCCCCTTCTATCTCTCAGCCCCCCTGCTCTCTCTCAGCCCCCCCGCTCTCTCTCAGCCACCCCCCGCTTTCTCTCAGCCCCCCCGCTCTCTCTCAGTCCCCCCAGCTCTCTCTCAGCCCCACCCGCTCTCTCACAGCCCCCCCGCTCTCTCACAGCCCCCTCTGCTCTCTCTCAGCCCCCAGCTCTCTCTCAGCCCCCCGCTCTCTCTCAGCCCCCCGCTCTCTTTCAGCCCCCCGCTCTCTCTCAGCCCCCCTCTCTCTCTCAGCCCCCCTGCTCTCTCTCAGCCCCCCCGCTCTCTCTCAGCCAACCCCGCTTTCTCTCAGCCCCCCCGCTCTCTCTCAGTTTCCCCCCGCTCTCACTGAGCCCCCCCGCGCTCTCTCAGCCAAATCGCTCTGTCTCAGCCCCACTGCTCTGTCTCAGCCCCCCGCTCTCTCTCAGCCCCCCCGCTCTCTCTCAGCCCCCCCACTCTCTCTCAGCCCCCCGCTCTCTCAGCCCCCCCCCGCTGTCTCTCAGCCCCCCCTGCTCTCACTCAGCCGCTCCCTCCACTCTCTCAGCCCCCCCGCTTTGTCTCAGCCCCCCGCTCTCTCTCAGCCCCCCAAGCTCTCTCTGTGCCCCCCCCGCTCTCTCTGTGCCCCCCCGCTCTCTCTGTGCCCCCCCCCGCTCTCTCTCAGCCCCACCCGCTCTCTCACAGCCCCCCCCGCTCTCTCACAGCCCCCCCGCTCTCTCTCAGCCCCCCCGCTCTCACTGAGCCCCCCCGCTCTCACTGAGCCCCCCCGCTCTCACTGAGCCCCCCCGCTCTCACTCAGCCCTCCCCCGCTCTCTCTCAGCCCCCCCGCTCTCTCTCAACCCCCCCCGCTCTCTCTCAGCCCCCCCGCTCTCTCTCAGCCCCCCCGCTCTCTCTCAGCCCCCCCGCTCTCTCTCAGCCCTCCCGCTCTCTCTCAGCCCCCCCGCTCTCTCTCAGCCCCCCCGCTCTCTCTCAGCCCCCCCGCTCTCTCTCAGCCCCCCCGCTCTCTCTCAGCCCCCCCGCTCTCTCTCAGCCCCCCCGCTCTCTCTCAGCCCCCCCGCTCTCTCTCAGCCCCCCCGCTCTCTCTCAGCCACCCCGCTCTCTCTCAGCCCCCCCGCTCTCTCTCAGCCCCCCCGCTCTCTCTCAGCCCCCCCGCTCTCTCTCAGCCCCCCCGCTCTCTCTCAGCCCCCCCGCTCTCTCTCAGCCCCCCCGCTCTCTCTCAGCCCCCCCGCTCTCTCTCAGCCCCCCCGCTCTCTCTCAGCCCCCCCGCTCTCTCTCAGCCCCCCCGCTCTCTCTCAGCCCCCCGCTCTCTCTCAGCCCCCCCGCTCTCTCTCAGCCCCCCCGCTCTCTCTCAGCCCCCCCGCTCTCTCTCAGCCCCCCCGCTCTCTCTCAGCCCCCCCGCTCTCTCTCAGCCCCCCCGCTCTCTCTCAGCCCCCCCGCTCTCTCTCAGCCCCCCCGCTCTCTCTCAGCCCCCCCGCTCTCTCTCAGCCACCCCGCTCTCTCTCAGCCCCCCCGCTCTCTCTCAGCCCCCCCGCTCTCTCTCAGCCCCCCCGCTCTCTCTCAGCCCCCCCGCTCTCTCTCAGCCACCCCGCTCTCTCTCAGCCACCCCGCTCTCTCTCAGCCACCCCGCTCTCTCTCAGCCCCCCCGCTCTCTCTCAGCCCCCCCGCTCTCTCTCAGCCCCCCCGCTCTCTCTCAGCCCCCCCGCACTCTCTCAGCCCCCCCGCTCTCTCTCTGCCCCCCCGCTCTCTCTCTGCCCCCCCGCTCTCTCTCTGCCCCCCCCGCTCTCTCTCTGCCCCCCCCGCTCTCTCTCTGCCCCCCCGCTCTCTCTCTGCCCCCCGCTCTCTCTCTGCCCCCCGCTCTCTCTCAGCCCCCCCGCTCTCTCTCAGCCCCCCCGCTCTCTCTCAGCCCCCCCGCTCTCTCTCAGCCCCCCCGCTCTCTCTCAGCCCCCCCAGCTCTCTCTTAGCCCCCCCGCTCTCTCTCAGCCCCCCTGCTCTCTCTCAGCCCCCCCGCTCTCTCAGCCACCCCGCTCTCTCTCACCCCCCGCTCTCAGTTCTCCCCCTGCTCTCTCTCAGCCCCCCCGCTCTCTCTCAGCCCCCCCGCACTCTCTCAGCCCCCCCGCTCTCTCTCTGCCCACCCGCTCTCTCTCTGCCCACCCGCTCTCTCTCTGCCCCCCGCTCTCTCTCACCCCCCCCGCTCTCTCTCACCCCCCCCGCTCTCTCTCAGCCCCCCCGCTCTCTCTCAGCCCCCCCGCTCTCTCTCAGTCCCCCGCTCTCTCTCAGCCCCCCGCTCTCTCTCAGTCCCCCTCTCTCTCTCAGCCCCCCTCTCTCTCTCAGCCCCCCTGCTGTCTCTCAGCCCCCCCACTCTCTCTCAGCCAACCCCGCTTTCTCTCAGCCCCCCCGCTCTCTCTCAGCCCCCCCCGCTCTCTCTCAGCCCCCCCGCTCTCACTGAGCCCCCCCGCGCTCTCTCAGCCAAATCGCTCTGTCTCAGCCCCACTGCTCTCTCTCAGCCCCCCCGCTCTCTCTCAGCCCCCCCGCTCTCTCTCAGCCCCCCCGCTCTCTCTCAGCCCCCCCACTCTCTCTCAGCCCCCCCCGCTGTCTCTCAGCCCCCCCTGCTCTCACTCAGCCCATCCCTCCACTCTCTCAGCCCCCCCGCTTTGTCTCAGCCCCCCGCTCTCTCTCAGCCCCCCAAGCTCTCTCTGTGCCCCCCCCCGCTCTCTCTGTGCCCCCCCGCTCTCTCTCAGTCCCCCCAGCTCTCTCTCAGCCCCACCCGCTCTCTCACAGCCCCCCCCGCACTCTCACAGCCCTCCCGCTCTCTCTCAGCCCCCCCCGCTCTCACTGAGCCCCCCCGCTCTCACTCAGCCCCCCCCCGCTCTCTCTCAGCCCCCCCGCTCTCTCTCAGCCCCCCCGCTCTCTCTCAGCCCCCCCGCTCTCTCTCAGCCCCCCCGCTCTCTCTCAGCCCCCCCGCTCTCTCTCAGCCCGCCCGCTCTCTCTCAGCCCCCCCGCTCTCTCTCAGCCCCCCCGCTCTCTCTCAGCCCCCCCGCTTTCTCTCAGCCCCCCCGCTCTCTCTCAGCCACCCCGCTCTCTCTCAGCCACCCCGCTCTCTCAGCCACCCCGCTCTCTCTCAGCCCCCCGACTCTCTCTCAGCCCCCCCGCTCTCTCTCAGCCCCCCCGCACTCTCTCAGCCCCCCCGCACTCTCTCAGCCCCCCCGCTCTCTCTCTGCCCACCCGCTCTCTCTCTGCCCCCCCCGCTCTCTCTCTGCCCCCCCCGCTCTCTCTCTGCCCCCCCCGCTCTCTCTCTGCCCCCCCGCTCTCTCTCTGCCCCCCCGCTCTCTCTCTGCCCCCCGCTCTCTCTCTGCCCCCCGCTCTCTCTCTGCCCCCCGCTCTCTCTCAGCCCCCCCGCTCTCTCTCAGCCTCACCGCTCTCTCTCAGCCCCCCCGCTCTCTCTCAGCCCCCCCGCTCTCTCTCAGCCCCCCCCAGCTCTCTCTTAGCCCCCCCGCTCTCTCTTAGCCCCCCCGCTCTCTCTCAGCCCCCCCGCTCTCTCTCAGCCCCCCGGCTCTCTCTCAGCCCCCCCGCTCTCTCAGCCACCCCGCTCTCTCTCACCCCCCGCTCTCAGATCCCCCCCTGCTCTCTCTCAGCCCCCCTGCTCTCTCACAGCCCCCCCCGCTCTCTCTCAGCCCCCCACTCTCTCTCAGCCCCCCTGCTCTCTCAGCCCCCCTGCTCTCTCAGCCCCCCTGCTCTCTCAGCCCCCCTGCTCTCTCAGCCCCCCGCTCTCTCAGCCCCCCTGCCCTCTCAGCCCCCCTGCTCTCTCAGCCCCCCTGCTCTCTCAGCCCCCCTGCTCTCCCTCAGCCCCCCCGCGCTCTCTCAGCCAAATCGCTCTGTTTCAGCCCCACTGCTCTCTCTCAGCCCCCCCGCTCTCTCTCAGCCCCCCCACTCTCTCTCAGCCCCCCGCTCTCTCTCAGCCCCCCCCCGCTGTCTCTCAGCCCCCCCTGCTCTCTCTCAGCCCCTCCCTCCACTCTCTCAGCCCCCCCGCTTTGTCTCAGCCCCCCGCTCTCTCTCAGCCCCCCAAGCTCTCTCTGTTCCCCCCCCGCTCTCTCTCAGTCCCCCCAGCTCTCTCTCAGCCCCACCCGCTCTCTCACAGCCCCCCCCCGCTCTCTCACAGCCCCCTCTGCTCTCTCTCAGCCCCCCGCTCTCTCTCAGCCCCCCGCTCTCTCTCAGCCCCCCGCTCTCTCTCAGCCCCCCGCTCTCTCTCAGCCACCCGCTCTCTCTCAGCCCCCCGCTCTCTCTCAGCCCCCCGCTCTCTCTCAGCCCCCCGCTCTCTCTCAGCCCCCCGCTCTCTCTCAGCCCCCCGCTCTCTCTCAGCCCCCCGCTCTCTCTCAGCCCCCCGCTCTCTCTCAGCCCCCCGCTCTCTCTCAGCCCCCCGCTCTCTCTCAGCCCCCTTCTATCTCTCAGCCCCCCTGCTCTCTCTCAGCCCCCCCGCTCTCTCTCAGCCACCCCCCGCTTTCTCTCAGCCCTCCCGCTCTCTCTCAGTCCCCCCAGCTCTCTCTCAGCCCCCCCCCCCGTTCTCTTACAGCCCCCCCCGCTCTCTCACAGCCCCCTCTGCTCTCTCTCAGCCACCAGCTCTCTCTCAGCCCCCCGCTCTCTCTCAGCCCCCCGCTCTCTCTCAGCCCCCCGCTCTCTCTCAGCCCCCCGCTCCCTCTCAGCCCCCCTCTCTCTCTCAGCCCCCCTGCTCTCTCTCAGCCCCCCCGCTGTCTCTCAGCCAACCCCGCTTTCTCTCAGCCCCCCCGCTTTCTCTCAGCCCCCCCGCTCTCTCTCAGCCCCCCCGCTGTCTCTCAGCCCCCCCGCTCTCTCTCAGCCCCCCCCCGCTCTCTCTCAGCCCCCCCGCTCTCTCTCAGCCCCCCCCCCGCTCTCACTGAGCCCCCCGCTCTCACTCAGCCCCCCCCGCTCTCTCTCAGCCCCCCCGCTCTCTCTCAGCCCCCCCGCTCTCTCTCAGCCCCCCCGCTCTCTCTCAGCCCCCCCGCTCTCTCTCAGCCCCCCCGCTCTCTCTCAGCCCCCCCGCTCTCTCTCAGCCCCCCCGCTCTCTCTCAGCCCCCCCACTCTCTCTCAGCCCCCCCGCTCTCTCTCAGCCCCCCCGCTCTCTCTCAGCCCCCCCGCACTCTCTCAGCCCCCCCGCTCTCTCTCAGCCCCCCGCTCTCTCTCAGCCCCCCCGCTCTCTCTCAGCCCCCCCGCTCTCTCTCAGCCCCCCCGCTCTCTCTCAGCCCCCCCGCTCTCTCTCAGCCACCACGCTCTCTCTCAGCCACCCCGCTCTCTCTCAGCCACCCCGCTCTCTCTCAGCCACCCCGCTCTCTCTCAGCCACCCCGCTCTCTCTCAGCCACCCCGCTCTCTCTCAGCCCCCCCGCTCTCCCTCAGCCCCCCCGCTCTCTCTCAGCCCCCCCGCTCTCTCTCAACCCCCCCCCGCTCTCTCTCAGCCCCCCCTCTCTCTCTCAGCCCCCCCGCTCTCTCTCAGCCCCCCCGCTCTCTCTCAGCCCCCCCGCTCTCTCTCAGCCCCCCCGCTCTCTCTCAGCCCCCCCGCTCTCTCTCAGCCCCCCCGCTCTCTCTCAGCCCCCCCGCTCTCTCTCAGCCCCCCCGCTCTCTCTCAGCCCCCCCGCTCTCTCTCAGCCACCCCGCTCTCTCTCAGCCCCCCCGCTCTCTCTCAGCCCCCCCGCTCTCTCTCAGCCCCCCCGCTCTCTCTCAGCCCCCCCGCTCTCTCTCAGCCACCCCGCTCTCTCTCAGCCACCCCGCTCTCTCTCAGCCACCCCGCTCTCTCTCAGCCCCCCCGCTCTCTCTCAGCCCCCCCGCTCTCTCTCAGCCCCCCCGCACTCTCTCAGCCCCCCCGCTCTCTCTCTGCCCCCCCGCTCTCTCTCTGCCCCCCCGCTCTCTCTCTGCCCCCCCCGCTCTCTCTCTGCCCCCCCCCGCTCTCTCTCTGCCCCCCGCTCTCTCTCTGCCCCCCGCTCTCTCTCTGCCCCCCGCTCTCTCTCAGCCCCCCCGCTCTCTCTCAGCCCCCCCGCTCTCTCTCAGCCCCCCCGCTCTCTCTCAGCCCCCCCGCTCTCTCTCAGCCCCCCCGCTCTCTCTCAGCCCCCCCAGCTCTCTCTTAGCCCCCCCGCTCTCTCTCAGCCCCCCTGCTCTCTCTCAGCCCCCCCGCTCTCTCAGCCACCCCGCTCTCTCTCACCCCCCGCTCTCAGTTCTCCCCCTGCTCTCTCTCAGCCCCCCCGGTCTCTCTCAGCCCCCCCGCACTCTCTCAGCCCCCCCGCTCTCTCTCTGCCCACCCGCTCTCTCTCTGCCCACCCGCTCTCTCTCTGCCCACCCGCTCTCTCTCTGCCCCCCGCTCTCTCTCACCCCCCCCGCTCTCTCTCACCCCCCCCGCTCTCTCTCAGCCCCCCCGCTCTCTCTCAGCCCCCCCGCTCTCTCTCAGTCCCCCGCTCTCTCTCAGCCCCCCGCTCTCTCTCAGTCCCCCTCTCTCTCTCAGCCCCCCTCTCTCTCTCAGCCCCCCTGCTCTCTCTCAGCCCCCCCGCTCTCTCTCAGCCACCCCCCGCTTTCTCTCAGCCCTCCCGCTCTCTCTCAGTCCCCCCAGCTCTCTCTCAGCCCCCCCCCCGTTCTCTTACAGCCCCCCCCGCTCTCTCACAGCCCCCTCTGCTCTCTCTCAGCCACCAGCTCTCTCTCAGCCCCCCGCTCTCTCTCAGCCCCCCGCTCTCTCTCAGCCCCCCGCTCTCTCTCAGCCCCCCGCTCCCTCTCAGCCCCCCTCTCTCTCTCAGCCCCCCTGCTCTCTCTCAGCCCCCCCGCTGTCTCTCAGCCAACCCCGCTTTCTCTCAGCCCCCCCGCTTTCTCTCAGCCCCCCCGCTCTCTCTCAGCCCCCCCGCTGTCTCTCAGCCCCCCCGCTCTCTCTCAGCCCCCCCCCGCTCTCTCTCAGCCCCCCCGCTCTCTCTCAGCCCCCCCCCCCGCTCTCACTGAGCCCCCCGCTCTCACTCAGCCCCCCCCGCTCTCTCTCAGCCCCCCCGCTCTCTCTCAGCCCCCCCGCTCTCTCTCAGCCCCCCCGCTCTCTCTCAGCCCCCCCGCTCTCTCTCAGCCCCCCCGCTCTCTCTCAGCCCCCCCGCTCTCTCTCAGCCCCCCCGCTCTCTCTCAGCCCCCCCACTCTCTCTCAGCCCCCCCGCTCTCTCTCAGCCCCCCCGCTCTCTCTCAGCCCCCCCGCACTCTCTCAGCCCCCCCGCTCTCTCTCAGCCCCCCGCTCTCTCTCAGCCCCCCCGCTCTCTCTCAGCCCCCCCGCTCTCTCTCAGCCCCCCCGCTCTCTCTCAGCCCCCCCGCTCTCTCTCAGCCCCCCCGCTCTCTCTCAGCCACCACGCTCTCTCTCAGCCACCCCGCTCTCTCTCAGCCACCCCGCTCTCTCTCAGCCACCCCGCTCTCTCTCAGCCACCCCGCTCTCTCTCAGCCACCCCGCTCTCTCTCAGCCCCCCCGTTCTCTCTCAGCCCCCCCGCTCTCTCTCAGCCCCCCCGCTCTCTCTCAACCCCCCCCCGCTCTCTCTCAGCCCCCCCTCTCTCTCTCAGCCCCCCCGCTCTCTCTCAGCCCCCCCGCTCTCTCTCAGCCCCCCCGCTCTCTCTCAGCCCCCCCGCTCTCTCTCAGCCCCCCCGCTCTCTCTCAGCCCCCCCGCTCTCTCTCAGCCCCCCCGCTCTCTCTCAGCCCCCCCGCTCTCTCTCAGCCCCCCCGCTCTCTCTCAGCCACCCCGCTCTCTCTCAGCCCCCCCGCTCTCTCTCAGCCCCCCCGCTCTCTCTCAGCCCCCCCGCTCTCTCTCAGCCCCCCCGCTCTCTCTCAGCCCCCCCGCTCTCTCTCAGCCCCCCCGCTCTCTCTCAGCCACCCCGCTCTCTCTCAGCCACCCCGCTCTCTCTCAGCCACCCCGCTCTCTCTCAGCCCCCCCGCTCTCTCTCAGCCCCCCCGCTCTCTCTCAGCCCCCCCGCACTCTCTCAGCCCCCCCGCTCTCTCTCTGCCCCCCCGCTCTCTCTCTGCCCCCCCGCTCTCTCTCTGCCCCCCCCGCTCTCTCTCTGCCCCCCCCCGCTCTCTCTCTGCCCCCCGCTCTCTCTCTGCCCCCCGCTCTCTCTCTGCCCCCCGCTCTCTCTCAGCCCCCCCGCTCTCTCTCAGCCCCCCCGCTCTCTCTCAGCCCCCCCGCTCTCTCTCAGCCCCCCCGCTCTCTCTCAGCCCCCCCGCTCTCTCTCAGCCCCCCCAGCTCTCTCTCAGCCCCCCCGCACTCTCTCAGCCCCCCCGCTCTCTCTCTGCCCACCCGCTCTCTCTCTGCCCACCCGCTCTCTCTCTGCCCCCCGCTCTCTCTCACCCCCCCCGCTCTCTCTCACCCCCCCCGCTCTCTCTCAGCCCCCCCGCTCTCTCTCAGCCCCCCCGCTCTCTCTCAGTCCCCCGCTCTCTCTCAGCCCCCCGCTCTCTCTCAGTCCCCCTCTCTCTCTCAGCCCCCCTCTCTCTCTCAGCCCCCCTGCTCTCTCTCAGCCCCCCCACTTTCTCTCAGCCAACCCCGCTTTCTCTCAGCCCCCCCGCTCTCTCTCAGCCCCCCCCGCTCTCTCTCAGCCCCCCCGCTCTCACTGAGCCCCCCCGCGCTCTCTCAGCCAAATCGCTCTGTCTCAGCCCCACTGCTCTCTCTCAGCCCCCCCGCTCTCTCTCAGCCCCCCCGCTCTCTCTCAGCCCCCCCGCTCTCTCTCAGCCCCCCCGCTCTCTCTCAGCCCCCCCACTCTCTCTCAGCCCCCCCCGCTGTCTCTCAGCCCCCCCTGCTCTCACTCAGCCCATCCCTCCACTCTCTCAGCCCCCCCGCTTTGTCTCAGCCCCCCGCTCTCTCTCAGCCCCCCAAGCTCTCTCTGTGCCCCCCCCCGCTCTCTCTGTGCCCCCCCGCTCTCTCTCAGTCCCCCCAGCTCTCTCTCAGCCCCACCCGCTCTCTCACAGCCCCCCCCGCACTCTCACAGCCCTCCCGCTCTCTCTCAGCGCCCCCCGCTCTCACTGAGCCCCCCCGCTCTCACTCAGCCCCCCCCCGCTCTCTCTCAGCCCCCCCGCTCTCTCTCAGCCCCCCCGCTCTCTCTCAGCCCCCCCGCTCTCTCTCAGCCCCCCCGCTCTCTCTCAGCCCCCCCGCTCTCTCTCAGCCCGCCCGCTCTCTCTCAGCCCCCCCGCTCTCTCTCAGCCCCCCCGCTCTCTCTCAGCCCCCCCGCTTTCTCTCAGCCCCCCCGCTCTCTCTCAGCCACCCCGCTCTCTCTCAGCCACCCCGCTCTCTCAGCCACCCCGCTCTCTCTCAGCCCCCCGACTCTCTCTCAGCCCCCCCGCTCTCTCTCAGCCCCCCCGCACTCTCTCAGCCCCCCCGCACTCTCTCAGCCCCCCCGCTCTCTCTCTGCCCACCCGCTCTCTCTCTGCCCCCCCCGCTCTCTCTCTGCCCCCCCCGCTCTCTCTCTGCCCCCCCCGCTCTCTCTCTGCCCCCCCGCTCTCTCTCTGCCCCCCCGCTCTCTCTCTGCCCCCCGCTCTCTCTCTGCCCCCCGCTCTCTCTCTGCCCCCCGCTCTCTCTCAGCCCCCCCGCTCTCTCTCAGCCCCACCGCTCTCTCTCAGCCCCCCCGCTCTCTCTCAGCCCCCCCGCTCTCTCTCAGCCCCCCCAGCTCTCTCTTAGCCCCCCCGCTCTCTCTTAGCCCCCCCGCTCTCTCTCAGCCCCCCCGCTCTCTCTCAGCCCCCCGGCTCTCTCTCAGCCCCCCCGCTCTCTCAGCCACCCCGCTCTCTCTCACCCCCCGCTCTCAGATCCCCCCCTGCTCTCTCTCAGCCCCCCTGCTCTCTCACAGCCCCCCCGCTCTCTCTCAGCCCCCCACTCTCTCTCAGCCCCCCTGCTCTCTCAGCCCCCCTGCTCTCTCAGCCCCCCTGCTCTCTCAGCCTCCCTGCTCTCTCAGCCCCCCGCTCTCTCAGCCCCCCTGCCCTCTCAGCCCCCCTGCTCTCTCAGCCCCCCTGCTCTCTCAGCCCCCCTGCTCTCCCTCAGCCCCCCCGCGCTCTCTCAGCCAAATCGCTCTGTTTCAGCCCCACTGCTCTCTCTCAGCCCCCCCGCTCTCTCTCAGCCCCCCCACTCTCTCTCAGCCCCCCGCTCTCTCTCAGCCCCCCCCCGCTGTCTCTCAGCCCCCCCTGCTCTCTCTCAGCCCCTCCCTCCACTCTCTCAGCCCCCCCGCTTTGTCTCAGCCCCCCGCTCTCTCTCAGCCCCCCAAGCTCTCTCTGTTCCCCCCCCCCGCTCTCTCTCAGTCCCCCCAGCTCTCTCTCAGCCCCACCCGCTCTCTCACAGCCCCCCCCCGCTCTCTCACAGCCCCCTCTGCTCTCTCTCAGCCCCCCGCTCTCTCTCAGCCCCCCGCTCTCTCTCAGCCCCCCGCTCTCTCTCAGCCCCCCGCTCTCTCTCAGCCCCCCGCTCTCTCTCAGCCCCCCGCTCTCTCTCAGCCCCCCGCTCTCTCTCAGCCCCCCGCTCTCTCTCAGCCCCCCGCTCTCTCTCAGCCCCCCGCTCTCTCTCAGCCCCCCGCTCTCTCTCAGCCCCCCGCTCTCTCTCAGCCCCCCGCTCTCTCTCAGCCCCCCGCTCTCTCTCAGCCCCCCGCTCTCTCTCAGCCCCCTTCTATCTCTCAGCCCCCCTGCTCTCTCTCAGCCCCCCCGCTCTCTCTCAGCCACCCCCCGCTTTCTCTCAGCCCTCCCGCTCTCTCTCAGTCCCCCCAGCTCTCTCTCAGCCCCCCCCCGTTCTCTTACAGCCCCCCCCGCTCTCTCACAGCCCCCTCTGCTCTCTCTCAGCCACCAGCTCTCTCTCAGCCCCCCGCTCTCTCTCAGCCCCCCGCTCTCTCTCAGCCCCCCCGCTCTCTCTCAGCCCCCCGCTCCCTCTCAACCCCCCTCTCTCTCTCAGCCCCCCTGCTCTCTCTCAGCCCCCCCGCTGTCTCTCAGCCAACCCCGCTTTCTCTCAGCCCCCCCGCTCTCTCTCAGCCCCCCCGCTGTCTCTCAGCCCCCCCGCTCTCTCTCAGCCCCCCCCCGCTCTCTCTCAGCCCCCCCGCTCTCTCTCAGCCCCCCCCCCCGCTCTCACTGAGCCCCCCGCTCTCACTCAGCCCCCCCCCGCTCTCTCTCAGCCCCCCCGCTCTCTCTCAGCCCCCCCGCTCTCTCTCAGCCCCCCCGCTCTCTCTCAGCCCCCCCGCTCTCTCTCAGCCCCCCCGCTCTCTCTCAGCCCCCCCGCTCTCTCTCAGCCCCCCCGCTCTCTCTCAGCCCCCCCACTCTCTCTCAGCCCCCCCGCTCTCTCTCAGCCCCCCCCGCTCTCTCTCAGCCCCCCCGCACTCTCTCAGCCCCCCCGCTCTCTCTCAGCCCCCCGCTCTCTCTCAGCCCCCCCGCTCTCTCTCAGCCCCCCCGCTCTCTCTCAGCCCCCCCGCTCTCTCTCAGCCCCCCCGCTCTCTCTCAGCCACCACGCTCTCTCTCAGCCACCCCGCTCTCTCTCAGCCACCCCGCTCTCTCTCAGCCACCCCGCTCTCTCTCAGCCACCCCGCTCTCTCTCAGCCACCCCCGCTCTCTCTCAGCCCCCCCGCTCTCTCTCAGCCCCCCCGCTCTCTCTCAGCCCCCCCGCTCTCTCTCAACCCCCCCCCGCTCTCTCTCAGCCCCCCCCTCTCTCTCTCAGCCCCCCCGCTCTCTCTCAGCCCCCCCGCTCTCTCTCAGCCCCCCCGCTCTCTCTCAGCCCCCCCCGCTCTCTCTCAGCCCCCCCGCTCTCTCTCAGCCCCCCGCTCTCTCTCAGCCCCCCCGCTCTCTCTCAGCCCCCCCGCTCTCTCTCAGCCCCCCCGCTCTCTCTCAGCCCCCCCGCTCTCTCTCAGCCCCCCCGCTCTCTCTCAGCCCCCCCGCTCTCTCTCAGCCCCCCCGCTCTCTCTCAGCCCCCCCGCTCTCTCTCTGCCCACCCGCTCTCTCTCTGCCCACCCGCTCTCTCTCTGCCCCCCCGCTCTCTCTCTGCCCCCCCCGCTCTCTCTCTGCCCCCCCCGCTCTCTCTCTGCCCCCCCGCTCTCTCTCTGACCCCCGCTCTCTCTCTGCCCCCCCCGCTCTCTCTCTGCCCCCCGCTCTCTCTCAGCCCCCCCGCTCTCTCTCAGCCCCCCCGCTCTCTCTCAGCCCCCCCAGCTCTCTCTTAGCCCCCCCGCTCTCTCTTAGCCCCCCCGCTCTCTCTCAGCCCTCCCGCTCTCTCTCAGCCCCCCCGCTCTCTCTCAGCCCCCCCGCTCTCTCTCAGCCCCCCCGCTCTCTCAGCCACCCCGCTCTCTCTCACCCCCCGCTCTCAGTTCCCCCCCTGCTCTCTCTCAGTCCCCCTGCTCTCTCTCAGTCCCCCTGCTCTCTCACAGCCCCCCCCGCTCTCTCTCAGGCCCCCACACTCTCTCAGCCCCCCTGCTCTCTCTCAGCCCCCCTGCTCTCCCTCAGCCCCCCCGCGCTCTCTCAGCCAAATCGCTCTGTCTCAGCCCCACTGCTCTCTCTCAGCCCCCCGCTCTCTCTCAGCCCCCCCCACTCTCTCTCAGCCCCCCCCCCGCTCTCTCTCAGTCCCCCCGCTCTCTCTCAGTCCCCCCGCTCTCTCTCAGTCCCCCCGCTCTCTCTCAGTCCCCCCGCTCTCTCTCAGTCCCCCCGCTCTCTCTCAGTCCCCCCGCTCTCTCTCAGTCCCCCCGCTCTCTCTCAGTCCCCCCGCTCTCTCTCAGTCCCCCCGCTCTCTCTCAGTCCCCCCGCTCTCTCTCAGCCCCCCCACTCACTCTCAGCCCCCCACTCACTCTCAGCCCCCCGCTCTCTCTCAGCCCCCCCCCCCCCCCGCTCTCTCTCAGCCTCCCCGGCTCTCACTCAGCCCCTCCCCCCACTCTCTCAGCCCCCAGCTCTCTCTCAGCCCCCCGCTCTCTCAGCCCCCCCTCCTCTCTCTCAGCCCCCCTGCTCTCTCAGCCACCCCGCTCGCTCTCACCCCCCGCTCTCAGTTCCCCCCTGCTCTCTCTCAGCCCCCCTGCTCTCTCACAGCCCGCCCC
The DNA here is from genome assembly GCF_047496885.1 of Scyliorhinus torazame. NCBI lineage: Eukaryota > Metazoa > Chordata > Chondrichthyes > Carcharhiniformes > Scyliorhinidae > Scyliorhinus > Scyliorhinus torazame. The sequence goes on along the minus strand of NC_092710.1, from coordinate 80,425,232 downwards.
GCTCTCTCTCAGCCCCCCACTCTCTCAGCCCCCCTGCTCTCTCTCAGCCCCGCTGCTCTCCCTCAACCCCCCCACGCTCTCTCAGCCAAATCGCTCTCTCTCAGCGCCCCCACTCTCTCTCAACGCCCCTGCTTTCTCTCAGCCCCCCGCTCTCTCTCAGCCCCCCGCTCTCTCTCAGCCCCCCGCTCTCTCTCAGCCCCCCGCTCTCTCTCAGCCCCCCGCTCTCTCTCAGCCCCCCCACTCTCTCTCAGCCCCCCCACTCTCTCTCAGCCCCCCGCTCTCTCTCAGCCCCCCCCCCGCTGTCTCTCAGCCCCCGTGCTCTCACTCAGCACCTCCCCCCACTCTCTCAGCCCCCCGCGTTGTCTCAGCCCCCCGCTCTCTCTCAGCCCCCCCTGCTCTCTCTGTGCCCCCCCCGCTCTCTCTCAGTCCCCCCAGCTCTCTCTCAGCCCCACCCGCTCTCTCACAGCCCCACCCGCTCTCTCACAGCCCCCCCCCCGCTCTCTCACAGCCCCCCCGCTCTCTCACAGCCCCCCCCCCGCTCTCTCACAGCCCCCCCCGCTCTCTCACAGCCCCCTCCGCTCTCTCTCAGCCCCCCGCTCTCTCTCAGCCCCCCGCTCTCTCTCAGCCCCCCGCTCTCTCTCAGTCCCCCGCTATCTCTCAGTCCCCCGCTCTCTCTCAGAGCCCCGCTCTCTCTCAGAGCCCCGCTCTCCCTCAGCCCCCCGCTCTCTCTCAGCCCCCCCGCGCTCTCTCAGCCAAATCGCTCTCTCTCAGCGCCCCCACTCTCTCTCTCAGCGCCCCTGATTTCTCTCAGCCCCCCGCTCTCTCTCAGCCCCCCGCTCTCTCTCAGCCCCCCGCTCTCTCTCAGCGCCCCGCTCTCTCTCAGCGCCCCGCTCTCTCTCAGCGCCCCGCTCTCTCTCAGCCCCCCGCTCTCTCTCAGCCCCCCCGCTCTCTCTCAGCCCCCCCGCTCTCTCTCAGCCCCCCCGCTCTCTCTCTGCCCACCCGCTCTCTCTCTGCCCACCCGCTCTCTCTCTGCCCCCCCGCTCTCTCTCTGCCCCCCCCGCTCTCTCTCTGCCCCCCCGCTCTCTCTCTGACCCCCGCTCTCTCTCTGCCCCCCCCGCTCTCTCTCTGCCCCCCGCTCTCTCTCAGCCCCCCCGCTCTCTCTCAGCCCCCCCGCTCTCTCTCAGCCCCCCCAGCTCTCTCTTAGCCCCCCCGCTCTCTCTTAGCCCCCCCGCTCTCTCTCAGCCCTCCCGCTCTCTCTCAGCCCCCCCGCTCTCTCTCAGCCCCCCCGCTCTCTCTCAGCCCCCCCGCTCTCTCAGCCACCCCGCTCTCTCTCACCCCCCGCTCTCAGTTCCCCCCCTGCTCTCTCTCAGTCCCCCTGCTCTCTCTCAGTCCCCCTGCTCTCTCACAGCCCCCCCCGCTCTCTCTCAGGCCCCCACACTCTCTCAGCCCCCCTGCTCTCTCTCAGCCCCCCTGCTCTCCCTCAGCCCCCCCGCGCTCTCTCAGCCAAATCGCTCTGTCTCAGCCCCACTGCTCTCTCTCAGCCCCCCGCTCTCTCTCAGCCCCCCCCCACTCTCTCTCAGCCCCCCCCCCGCTCTCTCTCAGTCCCCCCGCTCTCTCTCAGTCCCCCCGCTCTCTCTCAGTCCCCCCGCTCTCTCTCAGTCCCCCCGCTCTCTCTCAGTCCCCCCGCTCTCTCTCAGTCCCCCCGCTCTCTCTCAGTCCCCCCGCTCTCTCTCAGTCCCCCCGCTCTCTCTCAGTCCCCCCGCTCTCTCTCAGCCCCCCCACTCACTCTCAGCCCCCCACTCACTCTCAGCCCCCCGCTCTCTCTCAGCCCCCCCCCCCCCCCCCGCTCTCTCTCAGCCTCCCCGGCTCTCACTCAGCCCCTCCCCCCACTCTCTCAGCCCCCAGCTCTCTCTCAGCCCCCCGCTCTCTCAGCCCCCCCTCCTCTCTCTCAGCCCCCCTGCTCTCTCAGCCACCCCGCTCGCTCTCACCCCCCGCTCTCAGTTCCCCCCTGCTCTCTCTCAGCCCCCCTGCTCTCTCACAGCCCGCCCCGCTCTCTCTCAGCCCCCCACTCTCTCAGCCCCCCTGCTCTCTCTCAGCCCCGCTGCTCTCCCTCAACCCCCCCACGCTCTCTCAGCCAAATTGCTCTCTCTCAGCGCCCCCACTCTCTCTCAACGCCCCTGCTTTCTCTCAGCCCCCCGCTCTCTCTCAGCCCCCCGCTCTCTCTCAGCCCCCCGCTCTCTCTCAGCCCCCCGCTCTCTCTCAGCCCCCCGCTCTCTCTCAGCCCCCCCACTCTCTCTCAGCCCCCCCACTCTCTCTCAGCCCCCCGCTCTCTCTCAGCCCCCCCCCCGCTGTCTCTCAGCCCCCGTGCTCTCACTCAGCACCTCCCCCCACTCTCTCAGCCCCCCGCGTTGTCTCAGCCCCCCGCTCTCTCTCAGCCCCCCCCTGCTCTCTCTGTGCCCCCCCCGCTCTCTCTCAGTCCCCCCAGCTCTCTCTCAGCCCCACCCGCTCTCTCACAGCCCCCCCCGCTCTCTCACAGCCCCCCCCCGCTCTCTCACAGCCCCCCCGCTCTCTCACAGCCCCCCCCCCCCGCTCTCTCACAGCCCCCCCCGCTCTCTCACAGCCCCCTCCGCTCTCTCTCAGCCCCCCGCTCTCTCTCAGCCCCCCGCTCTCTCTCAGCCCCCCGCTCTCTCTCAGTCCCCCGCTCTCTCTCAGTCCCCCGCTCTCTCTCAGAGCCCCGCTCTCTCTCAGAGCCCCGCTCTCCCTCAGCCCCCCGCTCTCTCTCAGCCCCCCCGCGCTCTCTCAGCCAAATCGCTCTCTCTCAGCGCCCCCACTCTCTCTCTCAGCGCCCCTGATTTCTCTCAGCCCCCCGCTCTCTCTCAGCCCCCCGCTCTCTCTCAGCCCCCCGCTCTCTCTCAGCGCCCCGCTCTCTCTCAGCGCCCCGCTCTCTCTCAGCGCCCCGCTCTCTCTCAGCCCCCCGCTCTCTCTCAGCCCCCCGCTCTCTCTCAGCCCCCCGCTCTCTCTCAGCCCCCCGCTCTCTCAGCCCCCCGCTCTCTCTCAGCCCCCCGCTCTCTCTCAGCCCCCCGCTCTCTCTCAGCCCCCCGCTCTCTCTCAGCCCCCTGCTCTCTCTCAGCCCCCCGCTCTCTCTCAGCCCCCCGCACTCTCTCAGCCCCCCGTTCTCTCTCAGCCCTCCCGCTCTCTCTCAGCCGCCCCGCTCTCTCTCAGCCCCCCCGCTCTCTCTCAGCCCCCCCGCTCTGTCTCAGCCCCCCCGCTCTCTCTCAGCTCCCCGCTCTCTCTCAGCCCCCCCGCTCTCTCTCAGCCCCCCCGCTCTCTCTCAGCCCCCCCGCTCTCTCTCAGCCCCCCCGCTCTCTCTCAGCCCCCCCGCTCTCTCTGAGCCCCCCCGCTCTCTCTCAGCCCCCCCGCTCTCTCTCAGGCCCCCCGCTCTCTCTCAGCCCCTCCGCTCTCTCTCAGCCCCCCCGCTCTCTCAGCCACCCCGCTCTCTCTCACCCCCCGCTCTCAGTTCCCCCCCTGCTCTCTCTCAGCCCCCCTGCTCTCTCACAGCCCCCCCCGCTCTCTCTCAGCCCCCCACTCTCTCTCAGCCCCCCTGCTCTCTCTCAGCCCCCCTGCTCTCCCTCAGCCCCCCAGCGCTCTCTCAGCCAAATCGCTCTGTCTCAGCCCCCCGCTCTCTCTCAGCCCCCCGCTCTCTCTCAGCCCCCCGCTCTCTCTCAGCCCCCCGCTCTCGCTCAGCCCCCCGCTCTCGCTCAGCCCCCCGCTCTCTCTCAGCCCCCCGCTCTCTCTCAGCCCCCCGCTCTCTCTCAGCCCCCCCGCTCTCTCAGCCACCCCGCTCTCTCTCACCCCCCGCTCTCAGATCCCCCCCCTGCTTTCTCTCAGCCCCCCTGCTCTCTCACAGCCCCCCCCCCTCTCTCTCAGCCCCCCACTCTCTCTCAGCCCCCCTGCTCTCTCAGCCTCCCTGCTCTCTCAGCCCCCCTGCTCTCTCAGCCCCCCTGCTCTCTCAGCCCCCCTGCTCTCTCAGCCCCCCTGCTCTCCCTCAGCCCCCCCGCGCTCTCTCAGCCAAATCGCTCTGTTTCAGCCCCACTGCTCTCTCTCAGCCCCCCGCTCTCTCTCAGCCCCCCCGCTCTCTCTCAGCCCCCCCGCTCTCTCTCAGCCCCCCCACTCTCTCTCAGCCCCCCCACTCTCTCTCAGCCCCCCGCTCTCTCTCAGCCCCCCCCCGCTGTCTCTCAGCCCCCGTGCTCTCACTCAGCCCCTCCCCCCACTCTCTCAGCCCCCCGCGTTGTCTCAGCCCCCCGCTCTCTCTCAGCCCCCCCTGCTCTCTCTGTGCCCCCCCCGCTCTCTCTCAGTCCCCCCAGCTCTCTCTCAGCCCCACCCGCTCTCTCACAGCCCCCCCCGCTCTCTCACAGCCCCCCCCGCTCTCTCACAGCCCCCCCCCCGCTCTCTCACAGCCCCCCCCGCTCTCTCACAGCCCCCCCGCTCTCTCACAGCCCCCACCGCTCACTCTCAGCCCCCCGCTCTCTCTCAGCCCCCCGCTCTCTCTCAGTCCCCCGCTCTCTCTCAGTCCCCCGCTCTCTCTCAGAGCCCCGCTCTCTCTCAGAGCCCCGCTCTCTCTCAGCCCCCCGCTCCCTCTCAGCCCCCCGCTCTCTCTCAGCCCCCCTGCTCTCCCTCAGCCCCCACGCGCTCTCTCAGCCAAATCGCTCTCTCTCAGCGCCCCCACTCTCTCTCTCAGCGCCCCTGATTTCTCTCAGCCCCCCGCTCTCTCTCAGCCCCCCGCTCTCTCTCAGCCCCCCGCTCTCTCTCAGCCACCCGCTCTCTCTCAGCCACCCGCTCTCTCTCAGCCCCCCGCTCTCTCTCAGCCCCCCGCTCTCTCTCAGCCCCCCGCTCTCTCTCAGCCCTCCGCTCTCTCTCAGTCCCCCGCTCTCTCTCAGCCCCCCGCTCTCTCTCAGCCCCCCGCTCTCTCTCAGCCCACCGCTCTCTCTCAGCCCCCCGCTCTCTCTCAGCACCCCGCTCTCTCTCAGCCCCCCGCTCTCTCTCAGCCCCCCGCTCTCTCTCAGCCCCCCGCTCTCTCTCAGCCCCCCGCTCTCTCTCAGCCCCCCGCTCTCTCTCAGCCCCCCGCTCTCTCTCAGCCCCCCTCTCTCTCTCAGCCCCCCGCTCTCTCTCAGCCCCTCGCTCTCTCTCAGCCCCCCTGCTCTCTCTCAGCCCCCCCGCTCTCTCTCAGCCCCCCGCTCTCTCTCAGCCCCCTTCTATCTCTCAGCCCCCCTGCTCTCTCTCAGCCCCCCCCGCTCTCTCTCAAGCCACCCCCCGCTTTCCTCTCAGCCCCCCCGCTTTCTCTCAGCCCCCCCGCTTTCTCTCAGCCCCCCCGCTCTCTCTCAGTCCCCCCAGCTCTCTCTCAGCCTCCCCGCTCTCTTACAGCCCCCCCCCTGCTCTCTCACAGCCCCCCCCGCTCTCTCTCAGCCCCCCCCGCTCTCACTGAGCCCCCCGCTCTCACTCAGCCCCCCCCCGCTCTCTCTCGGCCCCCCCGCTCTCTCTCGGCCCCCCCCGCTCTCTCTCAGCCCCCCCGCTCTCTCTCAGCCCCCCCGCTCTCTCTCAGCCCCCCCGCTCTCTCTCAGCCCCCCCGCTCTCTCTCAACCCCCCCCGCTCTCTCTCAACCCCCCCGCTCTCTCTCAGCCCCCCCGCTCTCTCTCAGCCCCCCCCGCTCTCTCTCAGCCCCCCCGCTCTCTCTCAGCCCCCCCGCTCTCTCTCAGCCCCCCCGCTCTCTCTCAGCCCCCCCCGCTCTCTCTCAGCCCCCCCGCTCTCTCTCAGCCCCCCCGCTCTCTCTCAGCCCCCCCCGCTCTCTCTCAGCCCCCCCGCCTCTCTCTCAGCCCCCCCGCTCTCTCTCAGCCCCCCCGCTCTCTCTCAGCCCCCCCGCTCTCTCTCAGCCCCCCCGCTCTCTCTCAGCCCCCCCGCTCTCTCTCAGCCCCCCCGCTCTCTCTCAGCCCCCCCGCTCTCTCTCAGCCCCCCCGCTCTCTCTCAGCCCCCCCGCTCTCTCTCAGCACCCCCGCTCTCTCTCAGCCCCCCCGCTCTCTCTCAGCCCCCCCGCTCTCTCTCAGCCCCCCCGCTCTCACTCAGCCCGCCCCCGCTCTCTCTCGGCCCCCCCGCTCTCTCTCGGCCCCCCCGCTCTCTCTCGGCCCCCCCCGCTCTCACTCAGCCCCCCCGCTCTCTCTCAGCCCCCCCGCTCTCTCTCAGCCCCCCCGCTCTCTCTCAGCCCCCCGCTCTCTCTCAGCCCCCCCGCTCTCTCTCAACCCCCCCGCTCTCTCTCAACCCCCCCGCTCTCTCTCAGCCCCCCCGCTCTCTCTCAGCCCCCCCGCTCTCTCTCAGCCCCCCCGCTCTCTCTCAGCCCCCCCGCTCTCTCTCAGCCCCCCCGCTCTCTCTCAGCCCCACCGCTCTCTCTCCCGCTCTCTCTCAGCCCCCCGCTCTCTCTCAGCCCCCCGCTCTCTCTCAGCCCCCCGCTCTCTCTCAGCCCCCCCGCTCTCTCTCAGCCCCCCGCTCTCTCTCAGCCCCCCCGCTCTCTCTCGGCCCCCCCGCTCTCTCTCAGCCCCCCCGCTCTCTCTCAGCCCCCCCGCTCTCTCTCAGCCCCCCCGCTCTCTCTCAGCCCCCCCGCTCTCTCTCAACCCCCCCGCTCTCTCTCAACCCCCCCGCTCTCTCTCAGCCCCCCCGCTCTCTCTCAGCCCCCCCGCTCTCTCTCAGCCCCCCCGCTCTCTCTCAGCCCCCCCGCTCTCTCTCAGCCCCCCCGCTCTCTCTCAGCCCCCCCGCTCTCTCTCAGCCCCCCCGCTCTCTCTCAGCCCCCCCGCTCTCTCTCAGCCCCCCCCACTCTCTCTCAGCCCCCCCGCTCTCTCTCAGCCCCCCCGCTCTCTCTCAGCCCCCCCGCTCTCTCTCAGCCCCCCCGCTCTCTCTCAGCCCCCCCGCTCTCTCTCAGCCCCCCCGCTCTCTCTCAGCCCCCCGCTCTCTCTCAGCCCCCCCGCTCTCTCTCAGCCCCCCCGCTCTCTCTCAGCCCCCCCGCTCTCTCTCAGCACCCCCGCTCTCTCTCAGCCCCCCCGCTCTCTCTCAGCCCCCCCGCTCTCTCTCAGCCCCCCGCTCTCACTCAGCCCGCCCCCGCTCTCTCTCGGCCCCCCCGCTCTCTCTCGGCCCCCCCGCTCTCTCTCGGCCCCCCCGCTCTCACTCAGCCCCCCCGCTCTCTCTCAGCCCCCCCGCTCTCTCTCAGCCCCCCCGCTCTCTCTCAGCCCCCCCGCTCTCTCTCAGCCCCCCCGCTCTCTCTCAGCCCCCCCGCTCTCTCTCAACCCCCCCGCTCTCTCTCAACCCCCCCGCTCTCTCTCAGCCCCCCCGCTCTCTCTCAGCCCCCCCGCTCTCTCTCAGCCCCCCCGCTCTCTCTCAGCCCCCCCGCTCTCTCTCAGCCCCCCCGCTCTCTCTCAGCCCCCCCGCTCTCTCTCAGCCCCACCGCTCTCTCTCAGCCCCCCCGCTCTCTCTCAGCCCCCCGCTCTCTCTCAGCCCCCCGCTCTCTCTCAGCCCCCCGCTCTCTCTCAGCCCCCCGCTCTCTCTCAGCCCCCCGCTCTCTCTCAGCCCCCCCGCTCTCTCTCAGCCCCCCCGCTCTCTCTCAGCCCCCCCGCTCTCTCTCAGCCCCCCCGCTCTCTCTCAGCCCCCCCGCTCTCTCTCAGCCCCCCCGCTCTCTCTCAGCCCCCCCCCGCTCTCTCTCAGCCCCCCCGCTCTCTCTCAGCCCCCCCGCTCTCTCTCTGCCCACCCGCTCTCTCTCTGCCACCCGCTCTCTCTCTGCCCACCCGCTCTCTCTCTGCCCCCCCGCTCTCTCTCTGCCCCCCCGCTCTCTCTCAGCCCCCCCGCTCTCTCTCAGCCCCCCCGCTCTCTCTCAGCCCCCCCGCTCTCTCTCAGCCCCCCCGCTCTCTCTCTGACCCCCCAGCTCTCTCTTAGCCCCCCCGCTCTCTCTCAGCCCCCCCGCTCTCTCTCAGCCCCCCCGCTCTCTCTCAGCCCCCCCGCTCTCTCAGCCACCCCGCTCTCTCTCACCCCCCCGCTCTCAGTTCCCCCCCTGCTCTCTCTCAGTCCCCCTGCTCTCTCACAGCCCCCCCGCTCTCTCAGCCACCCCGCTCTCTCTCACCCCCCGCTCTCAGTTCCCCCCCTGCTCTCTCTCAGTCCCCCTGCTCTCTCACAGCCCCCCCCGCTCTCTCTCAGCCCCCCACACTCTCTCAGCCCCCTGCTCTCTCTCAGCCCCCCTGCTCTCCCTCAGCCCCCCCGCGCTCTCTCAGCCAAATCGCTCTGTCTCAGCCCCACTGCTCTCTCTCAGCCCCCCGCTCTCTCTCAGCCCCCCCGCTCTCTCTCAGCCCCCCCCACTCTCTCTCAGCCCCCCCCCGCTCTCTCTCAGTCCCCCCGCTCTCTCTCAGTCCCCCGCTCTCTCTCAGTCCCCCGCTCTCTCTCAGCCCCCCTGCTCTCTCAGCCACCCCGCTCGCTCTCACCCCCCGCTCTCAGTTCCCCCCCTGCTCTCTCCCAGCCCCCCTGCTCTCTCACAGCCCCCCCCCGCTCTCTCTCAGCCCCCCACTCTCTCAGCGCCCCTGCTCTCTCTCAGCCCCCTGCTCTCCCTCAGCCCCCCCACGCTCTCTCAGCCAAATCGCTCTCTCTCAGCGCCCCCACTCTCTCTCAGCGCCCCTGCTTTCTCTCAGCCCCCCGCTCTCTCTCAGCCCCCCGCTCTCTCTCAACCCCCCGCTCTCTCTCAGCCCCCGCTCTCTCTCAGCCCCCCGCTCTCTCTCAGCCCCCCGCTCTCTCTCAGCCCCCCCACTCTCTCTCAGCCCCCCGCTCTCTCTCAGCCCCCCCCCGCTGTCTCTCAGCCCCCGTGCTCTCACTCAGCCCCTCCCCCCACTCTCTCAGCCCCCCGCGTTGTCTCAGCCCCCCGCTCTCTCTCAGCCCCCCCTGCTCTCTCTGTGCCCCCCCCCGCTCTCTCTCAGTCCCCCCAGCTCTCTCTCAGCCCCACCCGCTCTCTCACAGCCCCCCCCACTCTCTCACAGCCCCCCCCGCTCTCTCACAGCCCCCCCCCGCTCTCTCACAGCCCCCCGCTCTCTCACAGCCCCCCCCGCTCACTCTCAGCCCCCCGCTCTCTCTCAGCCCCCGCTCTCTCTCAGTCCCCCGCTCTCTCTCAGAGCCCCGCTCTCTCTCAGCCCCCCGCTCCCTCTCAGCCCCCCGCTCTCTCTCAGCCCCCCTGCTCTCCCTCAGCCCCCACGCGCTCTCTCAGCCAAATCGCTCTCTCTCAGCGCCCCCACTCTCTCTCTCAGCGCCCCTGATTTCTCTCAGCCCCCCGCTCTCTCTCAGCCCCCGCTCTCTCTCAGCCCCCCGCTCTCTCTCAGCCCCCCGCTCTCTCTCAGCCACCCGCTCTCTCTCAGCCACCCGCTCTCTCTCAGCCCCCCGCTCTCTCTCAGCCCCCCGCTCTCTCTCAGCCCCCGCTCTCTCTCAGCCCCCGCTCTCTCTCAGCCCCCCGCTCTCTCTCAGCCCCCCGCTCTCTCTCAGCCCCCCGCTCTCTCTCAGCCCCCCGCTCTCTCTCAGCCCCCCGCTCTCTCTCAGCCCCCCGCTCTCTCTCAGCCCCCCGCTCTCTCTCAGCCCCCCGCTCTCTCTCAGCCCCCCGCTCTCTCTCAGCCCCCCGCTCTCTCTCAGCCCCCCGCTCTCTCTCAGCCCCCCGCTCTCTCTCAGCCCCCCGCTCTCTCTCAGCCCCCCGCTCTCTCTCAGCCCCCCGCTCTCTCTCAGCCCCCCGCTCTCTCTCAGCCCCCCGCTCTCTCTCAGCCCCCCGCTCTCTCTCAGCCCCCCGCTCTCTCTCAGCCCCCCGCTCTCTCTCAGCCCCCCGCTCTCTCTCAGCCCCCCGCTCTCTCTCAGCCCCCCGCTCTCTCTCAGTCCCCCGCTCTCTCTCAGCCCCCGCTCTCTCTCAGCCCCCGCTCTCTCTCAGCCCACCGCTCTCTCTCAGCCCCCCGCTCTCTCTCAGCACCCCGCTCTCTCTCAGCCCCCCGCTCTCTCTCAGCCCCCCGCTCTCTCTCAGCCCCCGCTCTCTCTAAGCCCCCCGCTCTCTCTCAGCCCCTCGCTCTCTCTCAGCCCCCCTGCTCTCTCTCAGCCCCCCCGCTCTCTCTCAGCCACCCCCCGCTTTCTCTCAGCCCCCCTCAGCCCCCCGCTTTCTCTCAGCCCCCCCCGCTTTCTCTCAGCCCCCCGCTTTCTCTCAGCCCCCCCGCTTTCTCTCAGCCCCCCCGCTCTCTCTCAGCCCCCCCGCTCTCTCTCAGCCCCCCCGCTCTCTCTCAGCCCCCCCGCTCTCTCTCAGCCCCCCCGCTCTCTCTCAGCCCCCCGCTCTCTCTCAGCCCCCCGCTCTCTCTCAGCCCCCCGCTCTCTCTCAGCCCCCGCTCTCTCTCAGCCCCCCGCTCTCTCTCAGCCCCCGCTCTCTCTCAGCCCCCCGCTCTCTCTCAGCCCCCCGCTCTCTCTCAGCCCCCCGCTCTCTCTCAGCCCCCCGCTCTCTCTCAGCCCCCCGCTCTCTCTCAGCCCCCCGCTCTCTCTCAGCCCCCCGCTCTCTCTCAGCCCCCCGCTCTCTCTCAGCCCCCCGCTCTCTCTCAGCCCCCCGCTCTCTCTCAGCCCCCCGCTCTCTCTCAGCCCCCCGCTCTCTCTCAGCCCCCCGCTCTCTCTCAGCCCCCCGCTCTCTCTCAGCCCCCCGCTCTCTCTCAGCCCCCCGCTCGCTCTCAGCCCCCCGCTCTCTCTCAGCCCCCCGCTCTCTCTCAGCCCCCCGCTCTCTCTCAGCCCCCCACGCTCTCTCTGTGCCCCCCCCGCTCTCTCTCAGTCCCCCCAGCTCTGTCTCAGCCCCACCCGCTCTCTCACAGCCCCCCCGCTCTCTCACAGCCCCCTCTGCTCTCTCACAGCCCCCTCTGCTCTCTCACAGCCCCCCCCGCTCTCTCTCAGCCCCCCCGCTCTCTCTCAGCCCCCCCGCTCTCTCTCAGCCCCCCCGCTCTCTCTCAGCCCCCCGCTCTCTCTCAGCCCCCCCGCTCTCTCTCAGCCCCCCCGCTCTCTCTCAGCCCCCCGCTCTCTCTCAGCCCCCCCGCTCTCTCTCAGCCCCCCCGCTCTCTCTCAGCCCCCCCGCTCTCTCTCAGCCCCCCCGCTCTCTCTCAGCCCCCCCGCTCTCTCTCAGCCCCCCCGCTCTCTCTCAGCCCCCCCGCTCTCTCTCAGCCCCCCCGCTCTCTCTCAGCCCCCCCGCTCTCTCTCAGCCCCCCCGCTCTCTCTCAGCCCCCCCGCTCTCTCTCAGCCCCCCCGCTCTCTCTCAGCCCCCCCGCTCTCTCTCAGCCCCCCGCTCTCTCTCAGCCCCCCCGCTCTCTCTCAGCCCCCCCGCTCTCTCTCAGCCCCCCTGCTCTCTCTCAGCCCCCCCGCTCTCTCTCAGCCCCCCCGCTCTCTATCAGCCCCCCCGCTCTCTCTCAGCCCCCCCGCTCTCTTTCAGCCCCTCCGCTCTCTCTCAGCCACCCCGCACTCTCTCAGCCCCCCCGCTCTCTCTCAGCCCCACCGCTCTCTCTCAGCCCCCCCGCCTCTCTCTCTGCCCCCCCGCTCTCTCTCAGCCCCCCCGCTCTCTCTCAGCCCCCCCGCTCTCTCTCAGCCCCCCCGCTCTCTCTCAGCCCCCCCGCTCTCTCTCAGCCCCCCCGCTCTCTCTCAGCCCCCCCGCTCTCTCTCAGCCCCCCGCTCTCTCTCAGCCCCCCCGCTCTCTCTCAGCCCCCCCCGCTCTCTCTCAGCCCCCCCGCTCTCTCTCAGCCCCCCCCGCTCTCTCTCAGCCCCCCCGCTCTCTCTCAGCCCCCCCGCTCTCTCTCAGCCCCCCTGCTCTCTCTCAGCCCCCCCGCTCTCTCTCAGCCCCCCGCTCTCTATCAGCCCCCCCGCTCTCTCTCAGCCCCCCCGCTCTCTTTCAGCCCCTCCGCTCTCTCTCAGCCACCCCGCACTCTCTCAGCCCCCCCGCTCTCTCTCAGCCCCACCGCTCTCTCTCAGCCCCCCCGCCTCTCTCTCTGCCCCCCCGCTCTCTCTCAGCCCCCCCGCTCTCTCTCAGCCCCCCCGCTCTCTCTCAGCCCCCCCGCTCTCTCTCAGCCCCCCCGCTCTCTCTCAGCCCCCCCGCTCTCTCTCAGCCCCCCCGCTCTCTCTCAGCCCCCCGCTCTCTCTCAGCCCCCCCGCTCTCTCTCAGCCCCCCCGCTCTCTCTCAGCCCCCCCGCTCTCTCTCAGCCCCCCCGCTCTCTCTCAGCCCCCCCGCTCTCTCTCAGCCCCCCCGCTCTCTCTCAGCCCCCCCGCTCTTCTCAGGCCCCCCGCTCTCTCTCAGCCCCCCTCTCTCTCTCAGGCCCCCCTCTCTCTCTCAGCCCCCCCCCTCTCTCTCAGCACACCCGCTCTCTCTCAGCCCCCCCGCTCTCTCTCAGCCCCCCCGCTCTCTCTCAGCCCCCCCGCTCTCTCTCAGCCCCCCCGCTCTCTCTCAGCCCCCCCGCTCTCTCTCAGCTCCCCCGCTTTCTCTCAGCCCCCCCGCTCTCTCTCAGCCCCCCCGCTCTCTCTCCGCCCCCCCGCTCTCTCTCCGCCCCCCCGCTCTCTCTCAGCCCCCCCGCTCTCTCTCAGCCCCCCCGCTCTCTCTCAGCCCCCCAGCTCTCTCTCAGCCCCTCCGCTCTCTCTCAGTCTCTCAGCCCCCCCCCCGCTCTCTCTCAACCCCCCCGCTCTCTCTCAGCCCCCCCGCTCTCTCTCAGCCCCCCCGCTCTCTCTCAGCCCCCCCGCTCTCTCTCAGCCCCCCCGCTCTCTCTCAGCCCCCCCGCTCTCTCTCAGCCCCCCCGCTCTCTCTCAGCCCCCCCGCTCTCTCTCAGCCCCCCCGCTCTCTCTCAGCCCCCCCGCTCTCTCTCAGCCCCCCCGCTCTCTCTCAGCCCCCCCGCTCTCTCTCAGCCCCCCCGCTCTCTCTCAGCCCCCCCGCTCTCTCTCAGCCCCCCCGCTCTCTCTCAGCCCCCCCGCTCTCTCTCAGCCCCCCCGCTCTCTCTCAGCCCCCCCGCTCTCTCTCAGCCCCCCCGCTCTCTCTCAGCCCCCCCGCTCTCTCTCAGCCCCCCCGCTCTCTCTCAGCCCCCCCGCTCTCTCTCAGCCCCCCCGCTCTCTCTCAGCCCCCCCGCTCTCTCTCAGCCCCCCCGCTCTCTCTCAGCCCCCCCGCTCTCTCTCAGCCCCCCCGCTCTCTCTCAGCCCCCCCGCTCTCTCTCAGCCCCCCCGCTCTCTCTCAGCCCCCCCGCTCTCTCTCAGCCCCCCCGCTCTCTCTCAGCCCCCCCGCTCTCTCTCAGCCCCCCCGCTCTCTCTCAGCCCCCCGCTCTCTCTCAGCCCCCCCGCTCTCTCTCAGCCCCCCCGCTCTCTCTCAGCCCCCCCGCTCTCTCTCAGCCCCCCCGCTCTCTCTCAGCCCCCCTGCTCTCTCTGTGCCCCCCCAGCTCTCTCTGTGGCCCTCCTGCTCTAACTGAGCCCCTCCGCTCTCTCAGCCCCCCCGCTCTCTCTCAACCCCCGCCCGCTCTCTCTTAGCCACCCCCCCGCTCTCAATGAGCCCCCCGCTTACTCCCTCACCCCCCTCTTCTCTCTTCCCTCTCTCTTGCCCCCTCTCTCTCTATCTCTCTCTCTGTCTCTCTCTCGGTCTCTCTCAGCCCACCCCTCTCACTCTTGCCCCACCCTCACTCTCGCACCTCCTCACTCGCTCACCCTACCCTCTTCTCTCAACCCTCTCTCTCTCGCTCCCGCACTTTCTCACACCTCCTCACTCTCACGCTCCCCCTCTCTCCTGCTCCCCCTCTCTCCTGCTCCCCCTCTCTCTCTCCCTTCCCCACCTCTCTCTCACCCCACCTCTCCCTCGCCCTACCTCTCCCTCGCCCTACCTCTCCCTCGCCCTACCTCTCCCTCGCCCTACCTCTCCCTCGCCCTACCTCTCCCTCGCCCTACCTCTCCCTCGCCCCACCTCTCTCTCGCCCCACCTCTCATTCGCCCCACCTCTCCCTCGTCCTACCTCTCCCTCGCCCCACCTCTCCCTCGTCCCACCTCTCCCTCGCCCCACCTCTCCCTCTCCCTCGCCCCACCTCTCCCTCGCCCCACCTCTCCCTCGCCCCACCTCTCCCTCGCCCCACCTCTCCCTTGCCCCACCTCTCCCTCGCCCACCTCTCCCTCGCCCACCTCTCCCTCCCCCACCTCTCCCTCGCCCACCTCTCCCTCGCCCACCTCTCCCTCGCCCACCTTCTCCCTCGCCCCACCTCTCCCTCGCTCCATCTCTCCCTCGCCCCACCTCTCTCTCGCTCCCCCTCTCTCGCTCCCCCTCTGTCGCTCCCCCTCTGTCGCTCCCCCTCTCTCGCTCCCCACCTCTCCCTCACCCCACCTCTCCCTCGCCCCACCTCTCCCTCGCCCCACCTCTCCCTCGCCCCACCTCTCCCTCGCCCCACCTCTCCCTCGCCCCACCTCTCCCTCGCCCCACCTCTCCCTCGCCCCACCTCTCCCTCGCCCCACCTCTCCCTCGCCCCACCTCTCCCTCGCCCCACCTCTCCCTCGCCCCACCACTCCCTCGCCCCACCACTCCCTCGCCCCACCACTCCCTCGCCCCACCACTCCCTCGCCCCACCACTCCCTCGCCCCACCACTCCCTCACCCCATCTCTCTCTCCCCCATCTCTCTCTCCCCCACCTCTCTCTCACCCCACCTCTCCCTCGCCTCACCTCGCTCTCACCCCCCTCGCTCTAGAGTTTACAGCGCAGAGGGAGGCCATTCGGCCCATCGAGTCTGCACCGGCCCTTAGGAAAGAGCAACCTACTTAAGTCCATGCCTCCACCCTATCCCCGTAACCCAGCAACCCCACCCAACATTTTTGGACACTAAGGGCAATTCATCATGGTTAATCCACCTAACCTGCACATCTTTGGACTGTGGGAGGAAACCGGAGCACCCGGAGGAAACCCACGCTGACACGGGGAGAACGTGCAGACTCCGCACAGACAGTGACCCAGCGGGGAATCGAACCTGGGACCCGGGAGCTCTGAAGCAACTGTGCTAACTTCTGCTACCGAGCCAGCTCCCCCCGCCCCCCACCATCTCTCTTTCTCTCTCCCCCCCACTCTCTCTCTTGGTGCCAGTGCTCTCCCCCCCCCCACTCTCTCTCTTGGTGCCAGTGCTCTCTCACCCCCGCTCTCTCTCCCGTCTCCCTCTCCATCTCTCTGTCCTTCTCACTCCTCTCGCTCATGCACATACAAGGCCAAAAATGCCCATGCAATGACTTCAGCTTCACACATATCGCGATTAATCTTTTATTGTGCTTGACATTTTTTTTTTTTTGCGCGCTCCATCCAGTTTGTGAAGGTATGTGACATTCGGAGCGTGGTGTGGGAATATTCCTGTCAGTTCAAACAGCTCCTCGGAATGTCCAGGACTCCGTTGTTGAGTTTGCGACTGTCTGCCTCTCTCCACCTTCACATGGCTCCCAGGTTGGCGAGCAGGCCTCGATTTGGCCCTCGGGGGAAACTTGGCCTTGCCCCACACAAGCATTGGAAACAGGGCCCCACATGCAGTCAATTTTAGCACAAACACTATTCCGACATAGTACCATCTCCGGTTATGTGATTAATTGGGAATTTATTGCACAGTTTAGTTGTAAAGCAGTTATTTGTCGCCATTGATGCTCTGGCGCCGTCACCCTGAACAGGGAGCTTGTGGCAGTGCGAGAAAGTGGGGGGCGGGGGGGGGGGGGGGGGAGCTGTGGTGAATTGTATGCGGCACGAGAAATTCTTGGGCCTTTTACAACCCTGGTATATTTTCTGTTCCTCTCTCAATGTCAAAAAGTCATACATTCCACTGTCATGTTGCTC
Organism: Scyliorhinus torazame; assembly: GCF_047496885.1. Lineage (NCBI taxonomy): Eukaryota > Metazoa > Chordata > Chondrichthyes > Carcharhiniformes > Scyliorhinidae > Scyliorhinus > Scyliorhinus torazame. The sequence goes on along the minus strand of NC_092710.1, from coordinate 80,409,357 downwards.
ACTGAGCCCTATGCTGTAGGCCAGGCTAGCCTTTTGAATGCAGCAAGACCAGGGCATCATCCTGATTGGGGCTGAGGTGGGGCAAGCATACATTGATTCACGCAGGCACCATTCAGTGACGATCTCCAATAAGAAAGAGTCTCCCCCTTGACATTAGTGACATTCCCATCACTGAATCCTCCATTATCAACATCCTGGGGGTTACCATTGATCAGAAACTGAACTGGACTCGCCACATTAATACCGTGGCTACCAGGGCAGGTCAAAGGCTGGGAATCCTGCGGTGAGTAACTCAGCTCCTGACCCCCCAAAGCCTGTCCACCATCTACAAGGCACAAGTCAGGAGTGTGATGGAACACTCTCCACTTGCCTGGATGAGTGCAGCTCCAACAACACTCAGGAAGCTCAACACCATCCAGGACAAAGCAGCCCCGCTTGATTACACCCCTTCCACAAATATTCACTCCCTCCACCACCGATGTGCAGCCTCAGCCGTTTGTACCATCTACAAGATGCACTGCAGTAACTCACCAAGGGTCCTTAGTCAGCACCTTCCAAACCCACGACCACTACCATCTAGAAGGATGAGCAGCAGGTGTGTGCGGGCTACATTGGACAGGTCAGCGAAGATAGGGTGCATGGCGGGCAGAATGCCCACACATTCTCTGCTGACAAAACCCTCCTCTCACTGAATGCTTGTAGTTGAATGGAGCTGAATGACGATTGTATTTGAATTGAGTGGAGCAATTCAGTTCCTTGTGGGGTTAATTGCATAGTTCTTTCCAAGGTAAGACATGAGCCTGATGGGTGAATGGTCTCCTTTCTGGGTGGTGAATCTCTGTGAATGTCTGTATTTGAATTGAGTGGAATGATGGGTGAGTTTGACTTGAATCAAGGAGGGGTTGCGAATTGAATAACTCTTTTTCAGGGAGATGTCGCAATGTTTGATGACACTAAAGGCACCATATCTGTGCAAAGTTATTGTTGCATTCCCTTGGTGGAGGAGGGGAAGTCTTTGATTGCCCATCCCCTGCCACATACCCTTCGTTCCTTGGCTCCCGTATTCCGGACCAGGATCTGACGTGACTATTCTCTCCCAGAATAGATTTGGGTAGAGCGTCTGTAATGTGGGGAGGAGAGGGTTATAGACTTATAACGACACACAGAAGGCCACTCGGCCCATCAACTCCATTTGTCATCTTCCCCACTTGCCTGGGTGAGTGCAGCTCCAACAATACTTGAGTAGCTCGACACCATCCAGGACAAAGATTGCTACCCCTTCCATCAACATTCAGTCCCTCCACCACCGATGAACTGTGGCAGCCGTGTGTACCATCTACAAGATGAGGAACTCGTCAAGGTTCCTGAGGCAGCACCTTCCCAACCCACGACCACTACCATCTAGAAGGACGAGAGCAGCAGATGCCTGGGAACCCCACCACCTGGAGGCTCCCCTCCAAGTCACTCACCACCCTGACTTGGAAATATATCGCCGTTCCTTCACTGTCACTCGGGCAACATCCTGGAACTCCCTCCCTGACAGCACAGTGGATGTACCTACACCTCAGACTGCAGTGATTCAAGAAGGAAGCTCACCCCCACCACCTTCTGAAGGGCAGTTAGGGATGGATAATAAATGCTGGCATGGCCAGCGACACTCCCATCCCATGAAGAAAGAAAGCAATATATCCTCTCCTGCATCTGTGTCTCCCTCATCCAACCTGCCATGATCTTGGGTCCCTCAATAAAATCTCCCCTCAATCGCCTTTGATGCAAGGAAAAAAACCTCCCACCTAAGCTTGTAGCTCAAACCCCTCACCCCGGGGACCATATTGTGAGATCTCCCCTGCACCCTGTCAAACAAGCTTCACATTCCCTCGTAACTTGGTGGCCCTGAATGGACTCAGTAATTCAGTTGCGGTCTAACTAGGGCTTGATTAAATGGAGGGGGAGGTTCGTGAGGTGGAATTGAGGGGTGGAGTCTCCATGTGTGTCTCTGGAGTTCTCCTCCACCCCCAAGACATTCCCTCGGAGAGGAAGAGGAGGACCCCATTGGGGGTGGGGCGGGGGCGGAGACTGTACTGGTGCCTCGCATGCCCACCTCGCCGCCCCCCCCCACTCCTCGCTCTGTCGTCAGACGTTACTGATCTTCATATTCCGCGGGCTGGTGTCCTTCCTGGAGGGCGCCCTCAGGGTCTCCTCGAGCCTACTTTTCTCCGAGTCGCCACCCCCGGGCCAGGAGGACTCGAGCCCCCCCGAAACCTTGGCCACTCGGTCGAAGGTGGCGAAGTCTGCCACGTACTTTCCGCTGGGCGAGATGGAGATGGCGGGGCAGAACTCGTAGCCCCAGAGGATCTCCTCGGGCAGGTATGAGGTGCGGACCTGGCACATGGCGCTGGTGGACTCCACTGTGCCGCTCAGGATGACCACCAGCTCGAACTCCTGGTCGCGCCCGGGCGCTAAGGCTGCCTGCCGCAGCGGGCTGCCCTCGTCGATGAGGTGGTAGAAGGTGAGGGGCAGGATGAGGAAGGGGCTGTCGGTGCCAGCATCCACCTGGAACTCCACGTTGACCTGCTGCAGTCGGAAACTCTCCCCCTCGGCCGCCCGCTGAGCCCGCAGGAGCTTGCCCGCCACCTGGCAGCCCAGCAGGAGGCTGGTGCGCATGTTGGCTACCCTGATCATGAGGCAGAGCTTGCCATCGCGGCTGGACACCACGGCATGGTGGCTGAAACGCACGGTGCCTGCCCGTTTCTTGGGGCGGGCGATCTTGGCCAGGAAGGTGCCCGTCACGAAGACCTCGAGCAGACTGGTGACGATCAGCTGACCGATGAGCAGCACGATGGCCAGCGGGCACTCCTCCGAGATGTAGCGGTAACCATAGCCGATGGTGGTCTGCGACTCCAGGGAGAAGAGGAAGGCGGCCGTCAGAGTCTGCATGTTGGCGACACAGAGGGTGTGGTTGGCGCTGGGCTCGGGGGGTGCCGCCATGTCGCCATGCAGCAGCGCCACCAGGTACCAGGCGAGCCCAAAGAGGAACCAGGTACCCACGAAGGTGGCGGAGAAGAGTGCGAGCTTGTAGCGCCACTTCAGGTCAATGAAGGTGGTCCAGAGGTCCTTAAGGTAGAGGAAGCGCCAGTCACGCACATGGTCAATTCTCACGTTGCTGTGCCCATCTTTTGTCATCACCCTTCTGCGCTGCCGTCCAGTCCTCAGCAGTGGCTGGCTGTCTGTCTGTGTCGTCTGGGAGAAGAAGACCTTGGGGGATGCCATCTTGACTTGACCTTTGACCTGCAGAAGAGAATGTTAGGAATTGCATTAGCTTCAAGATAGATAATGGTCCAGTGTAGAGGGAGCTTTACTCTGTGTCTAACCCCGTGCTGTACCTGTCCTGGGAGTGTTTGATGGGGACAGTGTAGAGGGAGCTTTACTCTGTATCTAACCCGTGCTGTACCTGTCCTGGGAGTGTTTGATGGGGACATTGTAGAAGGAGCTTTACTCTGTATCTAACCCCATGCTGTACCTGTCCTGGGAGTGTTTGATGGGGACAGTGTAGAGGGAGCTTTACTCTGTATCTAACCCTCTGCTGTACCTGTCCTGGGAGTGTTTAATGGGGACAGTGTACAGGGAGATTTACTCTGTATCTAACCCGTGCTGTACCTGTCCTGGGAGTGTTTGATGGGGACAGTGTACAGGGAGATTTATTCTGTATCTAACCCGTGCTGTACCTGTCCTGGGAGTGTTTAATGGGGACAGTGTACAGGGAGATTTACTCTGTATCTAACCTGTGCTGTACCTGTCCTGGGAGTGTTTGATGGGGACAGTGTACAGGGAGATTTACTCTGGATCTAACCCGTGCTGTACCTGTCCTGGGAGTGTTTGATGGGGACAGTGTAGAGGAAGCTTTACTCTGTATCTAACCCCGTGCTGTACCTGTCCTGGGAGTGTTTGATGGGGACAGTGTAGAGGGAGCTTTACTCTGTATCTAACCCTGTGCTGTACCTGTCCTGGGTGTGTTTGATGGGGACAGTGTAGAGGAAGCTTTTCTCTGTATCTAACCCCGGCAGCTGTCGGTGGGGGGGGAGAGAATGTAACCAGGTGGATTGCCACCCAGTGCCGTTTGAAACTCAACGACCTTCACTGGGTAGTAGGGCGAGTTCGAATCGGTCCTGCCTGCCACCCTGGGCCACCCCCTCCCCTGCCGGTCCTGCGATTGGCACCGCACTCCCCAGCACAATAGCGTGCCTGTGCCCCAGTACGGCTTTGAACATATCTGTGCTGTAGAGGTTACGGGGATAGGGTGGAGGTGTGGGCTTAGGTAGGGTGCTCTTTCCAAGGGCTGGTGCAGACTTGATGGGCCGAATGGCCTCCTTCTGCACTGTAAGTTCTATGATTCAATGAGGTGAGTATCTACCGGCCCCCATCCAGATGACCTGCCACGCGAGTGGTGTTCATGCCAAATATAATGATCCTTCTCGCCAAAAAGGTAAAGCAGTGGATGTAGTGTACATGGATTTTAGTAAGGCATTTGCTAAGGTTCCCCATGGTAGGCTTATGCAGAAAGTAAGGAGGCATGGGATAGTGGGAAATTTGGCCAGTTGGATAACGAACTGGCTAACCGATAGAAGTCAGAGAGTGGTGGTGGATGGCAAATATTCAGCCTGGATCCCAGTTACCAGTGGCGTACCGCAGGGATCAGTTCTGGGTCCTCTGTTGTTTGTGATTTTCATTAATGACTTGGATGAGGGAGTTGAAGGGTGGGTCAGTAAATTTGCAGACGATATGAAGATTGGTGGAGTTGTGGATAGTAAGGAGGGCTGTTGTCGGCTGCAAAGAGACATAGATAGGATGCAGAGCTGGGCTGAGAAGTGGCAGATGGAGTTTAACCCTGAAAAGTGTGAGGTTGTCCATTTTGGAAGGACAAATATGAATGCGGAATACAGGGTTAACGGTAGAGTTCTTGGCAATGTGGAGGAGCAGAGAGATCTTGGGGTCTATGTTCATTGATCTTTGAAAGTTGCCACTCAAGTGGATAGAGCTGTGAAGAAGGCCTATGGTGTGCTCGCGTTCATTAACAGAGGGATTGAATTTAAGAGCCGTGAGATGATGATGCAGCTGTACAAAACTTTGGTAAGGCCACATTTGGAGTACTGTGTACAGTTCTGGTCGCTCATTTTAGGAAGGATGTGGAAGCTTTGGAAAAGGTGCAAAGTAGATTTACCAGGATGTTGCCTGGAATGGAGAGTAGGTCTTACGAGGAAAGGTTGAGGGTGCGAGGCCTTTTCTCATTAGAACGGAGAAGGGTGAGGGGCGACTTGATAGAGGTTTATAAGATGATCAAGGGAATAGATAGAGTAGACAGTCAGAGACTTTTTCCCCGGGTGGAACAAACCATTACAAGGGGATAAATTTAAGGTGAAAGGTGGAAGATATAGGAGGGATATCAGAGGTAGGTTCTTTACCCAGAGAATAGTAGGGGCATGGAATGCACTGCCTGTGGAAGTAGTTGAGTCGGAAACATTAGGGACCTTCAAGCAGCTATTGGATAGGTACATGGATTACGGTAAAATGATATAGTGTAGATTTATTTGTTCTTAAGGGCAGCACGGTAGCATTGTGGATAGCACAATTGCTTCACAGCTCCAGGGTCCCAGGTTCGATTCCGGCTTGGGTCACTGTCTGTGCGGAGTCTGCACGTCCTCCCCGTGTCTGTATGGGTTCCCTCCGGGTGCTCCGGTTTCCTCCCACAGTCCAAAGATGTGCAGGTTAGGTGAATTGGCCAATGATAAATTGCCCTTAATGTCCAAAATTGCCCTTGGTGTTGGGTGGAGGTGTTGAGTTTGGGTAGGGTGCTCTTTCCAAGAGCCGGAGCAGACTCAGGGGGCCGAATGGCCTCCTTCTGCACTGTAAATTCAATGATAATCTATGATTAATCTAGGACAAAGGTTCGGCGCAACATTGTGGGCGGAAGGGCCTGTTCTGTGCTGTATTTTCTATGTTCTATGTTCTATGTTCTGTGCCTGCCCTGAGTGCTTGATGGGGACAGTGTGGAGGGAGCTTTACTCTGTATCTAACCCCGTGCTGTACATGTCCTGGGAGTGTTTGATGGGGACAGTGTAGGGGAGCTTTACTCTGTATCTAACCCCGTGCTGTACCTGTCCTGGGAGTGTTTGATGGGGACAGTGTAGAGGGAGTTTTACTCTGTATCTAACCCCGTGCTGTACCTGTCCTGGGAGTGTTTGATGGGGACAGTGTAGAGGGAGCTTTACTCTGTATCTAACCCCATGCTGTACCTGTCCTGGGAGTGTTTGATGGGAATAGTGTAGAGGGAGCTTTACTCTGTATCTAACCCCGTGCTGTACCTGTCTTGGGAGTGTTTGATGGGGACAGTGTAGAGGGAGCTTTCCTCTGTATCTAACCCCGTGCTGTGCCTGTCCTGAGTGTTTGATGGGGACAGTGTGGAGGGAGCTTTACTCTGTATCTAACCCCGTGCTGAACCTGTCCTGGGAGTGTTTGATGGGGACATTGTAGAGGGAGCTTTACTCTGTATCTAACCCTGTGCTGTACCTGTCCTGGGAGTGTTTGATGGGGACAGTGTAGAGGGAGCTTTACTCTGTATCTAACTGGAGGACTGGAGAATAGCCAATGTTGTTCCTCTGTTTAAGAAGGGTTGCAAGGATAATCCAGGGAACTACAGGCCGGTGAGCCTTACTTCAGTGGTAGGGAAATTACTGGAGAGAATTCTTCGAGACAGGATCTACTCCCATTTGGAAGCAAATGGCGTATTAGTTAGAGGCAGCATGGTTTTGTGAAGGGGAGGTCGTGTCTCACTAACTTGATAGAGTTTTTCGAGGAGGTCACTAAGATGATTGATGCAGGTAGGGCAGTGGATGTTGTCTATATGGACTTCAGACAAGGTCCCTCATGGTAGACTAGTACAAAAGGTGAAGTCACACGGGATCAGGGGTGAGCTGGCAAGGTGGATACAGAACTGGCTAGGTCATAGAAGGCAGAGAGTAGCAATGGAAGGATGCTTTTCTAATTGGAGGGCTGTGACCAGTGGTGTTCCACAGGGATCAGTGCTGGGACCTTTGCTGTTTGTAGTATATATAAATGATTTGGAGGAAAATGTAACTGGTCTGATTAGTAAGTTTGCAGACGACACAAAGGTTGGTGGCATTGCGGATAGCGATGAGGACTGTCAGAGGATACAGCAGGATTTAGATTGTTTGGAGACATGGGCGGAGAGATGGCAGATGGAGTTTAATCCGGACCAATGTGAGGTAATGCATTTTGGAAGGTCTAATGCAGGTAGGGAATATACAGTGAATGGTAGAACCCTCAAGAGTATTGAAAGTCAAAGAGATCTAGGAGTACAGGTCCACAGGTCACTGAAAGGGGCAACACAGGTGGAGAAGGTAGCCAAGAAGGCATACGGCATGCTTGCCTTCATTGGCCGGGGCATTGAGTATAAGAATTGGCAAGTCATGTTGCAGCTGTATAGAACCTTAGTTCGGCCACACTTGGAGTATAGTGTTCAATTCTGGTCGCCACACTACCAGAAGGATGTGGAGGCTTTAGAGAGGGTGCAGAAGAGATTTACCAGAATGTTGCTTGGTGTGGAGGGCATTAGCTATGAGGAGCGGTTGAATAAACTCGGTTTGTTCTCACTGGAACGAAGGAGGTTGAGGGGCGACCTGATAGAGGTCTACAAAATTATGAGGGGCATAGACAGAGTGGATAGTCAGAGGCTTTTCCCTGGGGTAGAAGGGTCAATTACTAGTGGGCATAGGTTTAAGGTGAGAGGGGCAAGGTTTAGAGTAGATGTATGAGGCAAGTTTTTTACGCAGAGGGTAGTGGGTGCCTGGAACTCGCTACCGGAGGAGGTAGTGGAAGCAGGGATGATAGTGACATTTAAGGGGCATCTTGACAAATACATGAATAGGATGGGAATAGAGGGATACGGACCCAGGAAGTGTAGAAGATTGTAGTTTAGTCGGGCAGCATGGTCGGCACGGGCTTGGAGGGCCGAAGGGCCTGTTCCTGTGCTGTACTTTTCTTTGTTCTTGTTCTTTGTTTGTAACCCCGTGCTGTACCTGTCCTGGCAGAGTTTGATGGAGACAATGTACAAAGAACAGTACAGACCCTTCGGCCCACGATGTTGTGCCGACCATTTCTCCTAATCTAAGATCAACCTAACCTACACCCCTTCAATTTACTGCTGTCCATGTGCCTGTCCAAGAGTCGCTTAAATGTCCCTAATGACTCTGACTCCACCACCTCTGCTGGCAGTGCATTCCACACACCCACCACTCTCTGCGTAAAGAACCGACCTCCGACATCTCCCCTATACCTTCCTCCAATCACCTTAAAATTATGTCCCCTCGTGACAGCCATTTCCACCCTGGGGAAAGTCTCTGGCTATCCACTCTATCCATGCCTCTCATCACCTTGTACACCTCTATCAAGTCACCTCTCTGCTTTCTTCGCTCCAGTGAGAAAATCCCTCACTCCCTCAACCTTTCTTCATAAGACATGCCCTCCAGTCCAGGCAGCATCCTGGTAAATCTCCTCTGTACCCTCTCCAAAGCATCCGCATCCTTCCTATAATGAGGCGACCAGAACTGGACACAATATTCGAAGTGTGGTCTAACCAGGGTTTTATAAAGCTGCAGCAAAACCTCGCGGCTCTTAAACTCAATCCCCCTGTTAATGAAGCCAACACACCATAGGCCTTCTTAACAACCCTATCAACCCGGGTGGCAACTTTGAGGGATCGATGTACGTGGACCCCAAGATCCCTCTGCTCCTGCACACTTCCAAGAATCCTGGGCGGGATTCTCTCAGCCCGGGGCTGGGCCGGCCAATCCCCCCGACCGCCGCGAATCACGCCACGCCGCTCTCATGCCGGCACGTGACACTCCGCAGAGCGGAGAATCGGCACCATTGGCGCCGGCTGGTTGGCGCGGCGCCGGTCGGGGGCCGCTCTACGCGGCTGGCCCGCCGATTCTCGGGCCGGGAAGGGCCGAGTGGCCGTTGTAAAAACGGCGAGTCCCGCCGGTGCCGTCCACACCTGCTCTCAGCCGGCGGGAACACGGCGTGGAAGGGTCGGGGGGGGGTGCCTGTGGGTGAGGAGGGGGGTCTGACCCCTGGGGGGGGGCCTCCGATGTGGCCTGGCCCTCAATCGGGGCCCACCGATCGGCGGGCCGGCCTCTCTGGCTGGCGGCCTCCTTTCTTCCCTGCCGGCTCCTGTAGCCCTGCGCCATGTTGCGTCGGGGCCAGCGCGTGGAAGGAAGCCACTGCGCATGCGCGCGTTGGTGCAGGGGCCACTGCGCATGCGCGCGTTGGTGCAGGGGCCACTGCGCATGCGCGCGTTGGTGCAGGGGCCACTGCGCATGCGCGCGTTGGTGCAGGGGCCACTGCGCATGCGCGCGTTGGTACAGGGGCCACTGCGCATGCGCGCGTTGGTGCAGGGGCCACTGCGCATGCGCGCGTGGAAGGAAGCCACTGCGCATGCGCGCGTTGGTGCAGGGGCCACTGCGCATGCGCGCGTTGGTGCAGGGGCCACTGCGCATGCGCGCGTTGGTGCAGGGGCCACTGCGCATGCGCGCGTTGGTACAGGGGCCACTGCGCATGCGCGCGTTAGTGCAGGGGCCACTGCGCATGCGCACGTTGGTGCAGGGGCCACTGCGCATGCGCACGTTGGTACAGGGGCCACTGCGCATGCGCACGTTGGTACAGGGGCGCGCGTTGGTGCAGGGGCCACTGCGCATGCACGCGTTGGTGCAGGGGCTACTGCGCATGCGCACGTTGGTGCAGGGGCCACTGCGCATGCGCACGTTGGTGCAGGGGCCACTGCGCATCCGCGCGTTGGTGCAGGGGCCACTGCGCATCCGCGCGTTGGTGCAGGGGCCACTGCGCATGCGCGCGTTGGTGCAGGGGCCACTGCGCATGCGCGCGTTGGTGCAGGGGCCACTGCGCATGCGCGCGTTGGTGCAGGGGCCACTGCGCATCCGCGCGTTGGTGCAGGGGGCACTGCGCATGCGCGCGTTGGTACAGGGGCCACTGCGCATGCGCGCGTTGGTGCAGGGGCCACTGCGCATGCGCGCGTTGGTGCAGGGGCCACTGCGCATGCGCGCGTTGGTGCAGGGGCCACTGCGCATGCGCGCGTTGGTACAGGGGCCACTGCGCATGCGCGCGTTGGTGCAGGGGCCACTGCGCATGCGCGCGTTGGTGCAGGGGCCACTGCGCATGCGCGCGTTGGTGCAGGGGCCACTGCGCATGCGCGCGTTGGTGCAGGGGCCACTGCGCATGCGCGCGTTGGTGCAGGGGCCACTGCGCATGCGCGCGCTGGTGCAGGGGCCGCTGCGCATGCGCGCGTTGGTGCAGGGGCCACTGCGCATGCACGCGTTGGTGCAGGGGCCACTGCGCATGCGCGCGTTGGTGCAGGGGCCACTGCGCATCCGCGCGTTGGTGCAGGGGCCACTGCGCATGCGCGCGTTGGTGCAGGGGCCACTGCGCATCCGCGCGTAGGTGCAGGGGCCACTGCGCATGCGCGCGTTGGTGCAGGGGCCACTGCGCATGCGCGCGCTGGTGCAGGGGCCACTGCGCATGCGCGCGTTGGTGCAGGGGCCACTGCGCATGCACGCGTTGGTGAAGGGGCCACTGCGCATGCGCGCGTTGGTGCAGGGGCCACTGCGCATCCGCGCGTTGGTGCAGGGGCCACTGCGCATCCGCGCATTGGTGCAGGGGCCACTGCGCATGCGCGCGTTGGTGCAGGGGCCACTGCGCATCCGCGCGTTGGTGCAGGGGCCACAGCGCATGCGCACGTTGGTGCAGGGGCCACTGCGCATGCGCACGTTGGTACAGGGGCCACTGCGCATGCGCGCGTTGGTACAGGGGCCAATGCGCATGCGCGTGTTGGTACAGGGGCCACTGCGCATGCGCGCGTTGGTACAGGGGCCACTGCACATGCGCGTGTTGGTACAGGGGCCACTGCGCATGCGCACGTTGGTACAGGGGCCACTGCGCATGCGCGCGTTGGTGCAGGGGCCACTGCGCATGCGCACGTTGGTACAGGGGCCACTGCGCATGTGCGCGTTGGTGCAGGGGCCACTGCGCATGCGCGCGTTGGTACAGGGGCCACTGCGCATGCGCGCGTTGGTGCAGGGGCCACTGCGCATGCACGCGTTGGTGCAGGGGCCACTGCGCATGCGCGCGTTGGTACAGGGGCCACTGCGCATGCGCGCGTTGGTGCAGGGGCCACTGCGCATCCGCGCGTTGGTGCAGGGGCCACTGCGCATCCGCGCGTTGGTGCAGGGGCCACTGCGCATGCGCGCGTTGGTGCAGGGGCCACTGCGCATGCGCGTGTTGGTGCAGGGGCCACTGCGCATCCGCGCGTTGGTGCAGGGGCCACTGCGCATCTGCGCGTTGGTGCAGGGGCCACTGCGCATCCGCGCGTTGGTGCAGGGGCCACTGCGCATCCGCGCGTTGGTGCAGGGGCCACTGCGCATCCGCGCGTTGGTACAGGGGCCACTGCGCATGCGCACGTTGGTACAGGGGCCACTGCGCATGCGCGCGTTGGTACAGGGGCCACTGCGCATGCGCGCGTTGGTACAGGGGCCACTGCGCATGCGCGCGTTGGTACAGGGGCCACTGCGCACGCGCGCGTTTGTACAGGGGCCACTGCGCATGCGCACGTTGGTACAGGGGCCACTGCGCATGCGCGTGTTGGTGCAGGGGCCACTGCGCATGCGCGTGTTGGTGCAGGGGCCACTGCGCATGCGCGTGTTGGTGCAGGGGCCACTGCGCATCCGCGCGTTGGTGCAGAGGCCACTGCGCATGCGCACGTTGGTACAGGGGCCACTGCGCATGCGCGCGTTGGTACAGGGGCCACTGCGCATGCGCGCGTTGGTACAGGGGCCACTGCGCATGCGCGCGTTGGTACAGGGGCCACTGCGCATGCGCACGTTGGTGCAGGGGCCACTGCGCATGCGCGTGTTGGTACAGGGGCCACTGCGCATGCGCGTGTTGGTACAGGGGCCACTGCGCATCCGCGCGTTGGTACAGGGGCCACTGCGCATGCGCGCGTTGGTACAGGGGCCACTGCGCATGCGCGTGTTGGTACAGGGGCCACTGCGCATGCGCACGTTGGTACAGGGGCCACTGCGCATGCGCGCGTTGGTGCAGGGGCCACTGCGCATGCGCACGTTGGTACAGGGGCCACTGCGCATGTGCGCGTTGGTGCAGGGGCCACTGCGCATGCGCGCGTTGGTACAGGGGCCACTGCGCATGCGCGCGTTGGTGCAGGGGCCACTGCGCATGCACGCGTTGGTGCAGGGGCCACTGCGCATGCGCGCGTTGGTACAGGGGCCACTGCGCATGCGCGCGTTGGTGCAGGGGCCACTGCGCATCCGCGCGTTGGTGCAGGGGCCACTGCGCATCCGCGCGTTGGTGCAGGGGCCACTGCGCATGCGCGTGTTGGTGCAGGGGCCACTGCGCATGCGCGTGTTGGTGCAGGGGCCACTGCGCATCCGCGCGTTGGTGCAGGGGCCACTGCGCATCCGCGCGTTGGTGCAGGGGCCACTGCGCATCCGCGCGTTGGTGCAGGGGCCACTGCGCATCCGCGCGTTGGTGCAGGGGCCACTGCGCATCCGCGCGTTGGTACAGGGGCCACTGCGCATGCGCACGTTGGTACAGGGGCCACTGCGCATGCGCGCGTTGGTACAGGGGCCACTGCGCATGCGCGCGTTGGTACAGGGGCCACTGCGCATGCGCGCGTTGGTACAGGGGCCACTGCGCATGCGCGCGTTGGTACAGGGGCCACTGCGCATGCGCACGTTGGTACAGGGGCCACTGCGCATGCGCGTGTTGGTGCAGGGGCCACTGCGCATGCGCGTGTTGGTGCAGGGGCCACTGCGCATGCGCGTGTTGGTGCAGGGGCCACTGCGCATCCGCGCGTTGGTGCAGGGGCCACTGCGCATGCGCACGTTGGTACAGGGGCCACTGCGCATGCGCGCGTTGGTACAGGGGCCACTGCGCATGCGCGCGTTGGTACAGGGGCCACTGCGCATGCGCGCGTTGGTACAGGGGCCACTGCGCATGCGCACGTTGGTGCAGGGGCCACTGCGCATGCGCGTGTTGGTACAGGGGCCACTGCGCATGCGCGTGTTGGTACAGGGGCCACTGCGCATCCGCGCGTTGGTACAGGGGCCACTGCGCATGCGCGCGTTGGTACAGGGGCCACTGCGCATGCGCGTGTTGGTACAGGGGCCACTGCGCATGCGCGCGTTGGTACAGGGGCCACTGCGCATGCGCACGTTGGTACAGGGGCCACTGCGCATGCACGCGTTGGTACAGGGGCCACTGCGCATGCGCACGTTGGTACAGGGGCCACTGCGCATGCGCGCGTTGGTACAGGGGCCACTGCGCATGCGCACGTTGGTGCAGGGGCCACTGCACATGCACGCGTTGGTACAGGGGCCACTGCGCATGCGCGTGTTGGTACAGGGGCCACTGCGCATGCGCGCGTTGGTACAGGGGCCACTGCGCATGCGCACGTTGGTACAGGGGCCACTGCGCATGCGCCCGTTGGTGCAGGGGCCACTGCGCATGCGCGCGTTGGTGCAGGGGCCACTGCGCATCTGCGCGTTGGTGCAGGGGCCACTGCACATGCGCGCGTTGGTGCAGAAACACTGCGCATGCGCGCGTTGGTACAGGGGCCACTGCGCATGCGCACGTTGGTACAGGGGCCACTGCGCATGCACGCGTTGGTACAGGGGCCACTGCGCATGCACGCGTTGGTACAGGGGCCACTGCGCATGCGCGCGTTGGTGCAGAAACACTGCGCATGCGCGCGTTGGTGCAGGGGCCACTGCGCATGTGCGCGTTGGTGCAGGGGCAACTGCGCATGCGCGCGTTGGTGCAGGGGCCACTGCGCATGCACACGTTGGTACAGGGGCCACTGCGCATGCGCACGTTGGTACAGGGGCCACTGCGCATGCGCGCGTTGGTACAGGGGCCACTGCGCATGCACGCGTTGGTACAGGGGCCACTGCGCATGCGCGCGTTGGTACAGGGGCCACTGCGCATGCGCACGTTGGTACAGGGGCCACTGCGCATGCGCGCGTTGGTACAGGGGCCACTGCGCATGCACGCGTTGGTACAGGGGCCACTGCGCATGCGCGCGTTGGTGCAGGGGCCACTGCACATGCACACGTTGGTACAGGGGCCACTGCGCATGCGCACGTTGGTACAGGGGCCACTGCGCATGCGCGCGTTGGTACAGGGGCCACTGCGCATGCACGGATCCCGCCCAGTTGATGCCGGGATCAGCAGCTGGAGCGGCGTAAAGCGCTCCAGGCCCGTGCTGGCCCCCTGTAGGGGCCAGAATTGCTGAGCCTGAGGCCGTGTTGACGCAGTCGACAAACACGACGGCATTTCCAACGGCCTCAACACTTAGCCTCAGGCCACAGAATCCTGCTCCCTGCCTTTAACCCTGTATTCAGCATTCAAGAGGGAGAGGGAACTTTACTCTGTATCTAACCCCGTGCTGTTCCTGTCCTGGGAATGTTTGATGGGGACAGTGCAGAGGGAGCTTTACTCTGTATCTCACCCCGTGCTGTACCTGTCCTGGGGGTGTTTGATGGGCACAGTGTAGAGGGAGCTTTACTCTGTATCTAACCCTGTGTTGTACCTGTCTTGGGAGTGTTTGATGGGGACAGTGTAGAGGGAGCTTTACTCTGTTTCTAACCCCGTGCTGTACCTGTCCTGGGAGTGTTTGATGGGGACAGTGAAGAGGGAGCTTTACTCTGTAACTAACCCCGTGCTGTAACTGTCCTGGGAGTGTTTGATGGGGACAGTGTAGAGGGAGCTTTACTCTGTATCTAACCCTGTGCTGTACCTGCTCTGGGAGTGTTTGATGGGGTCAGTGTAGAGGGAGACTTACTCTGTATCTAACCCCGTGCTGTACCTGTGCTGGGAGTGTTTGATGGGGACAGTGTAGAGGGAGCTTTACCCTGTATCTAACCCCGTGCTGTACCTGTCCTGGGGGTGTTTGATGGGCACAGTGTAGAGGGAGCTTTACTCTGTATCTAACCCTGTGTTGTACCTGTCCTGGGAGTGTTTGATGGGGACAGTGTAGAGGGAGCTTTACTCTGTTTCTAACCCCGTGCTGTACCTGTCCTGGGAGTGTTTGATGGGGAGAGTGTAGAGGGAGCTTTACTCTGTAACTAACCCTGTGCTGTAACTGTCCTGGGAGTGTTTGATGGGGACAGTGTAGAGGGAACTTTACTCTGTATCTAACCCTGTGCTGTACCTGCTCTGGGAGTGTTTGATGGGGACAGTGTAGAGGGAGACTTACTCTGTATCTAACCCCGTGCTGTACCTGTGCTGGGAGTGTTTGATGGGGACAGTGTAGAGGGAGCTTTACTCTGTATCTAACCCCGTGCTTTGCCTGCTCTGGGAGTGTTTGATGGGGACAGTGTAGAGGGAGCTTTACTCTGTATCTAACCCCGTGCTGTACCTGTCCTGGGAGTGTTTGATGGGGACAGTATAGAGGGAGCTTTACTCTGTATCTAGCCCTGTGCTGTACCTGTCCTGGGAGTGATTAGTGGGGACAGTGTAGAGGGAGCTTTACTCTGTATCTCACCCCGTGCTGTACTTGTCCTGGGAGTGTTTGATGGGGACAGTGGAGAGGGAGCTTTACTCTGTATCTAACTCTGTGCTGTAACTGTCCTGGGGGAGTTTGATGGGGACAGTGTAGAGGCAGCTTTACTCTGTATCTAACCCCGTGCTGTACCTGTCCTGGGAGTGTTTGATGGGGACAGTGTAGAGGGAGCTTTACTCTGTTTCTAACCCTGTGCTGTACCTGTCCTGGGAGTGTTTGATGGGGACAGTGTAGAGCGAGATTTACTCTGTATCTAACCCCGTGCTGTACCTGTCGTTGGAGTGTTTGATGGGGATAGTGTAGAGGGAGCTTTACTCTGAATCTAACCCCGTGCTGTACCTGTCCTGGGAGTGTTTGATGGGGACAGTGTAGAGGGAGCTTTACTCTGTTTCTAACACTGTGCTGTACCTGTCCTGGGAGTGTTTGATGGGGACAGTGTAGAGGGAGCTTTACTCTGTATCTAACCCCGTGCTGTACCTGTCCTGGGAGTGTTTGATGGGGACAGTGTAGAGGGAGCTTTACTCTGTTTCTAACCCTGTGCTGTACCTGTCCTGGGAGTGTTTGATGGGGACTGTGTAGAGGGAGCTTTACTCTGTTTCTAACCCTGAGTTGTACCTGTCCTGGGAGTGTTTGATGGGGACAGTGTAGAGGGAGCTTTACTCTGTATCTAACCCCGTGCTGTACCTGTCCTGGGAGTGTTTGATGGGGACAGTGTAGAGGGAGATTTACTCTGTATCTAACCCCGTGCTGTACCTGTCCTGGGAGTGTTTGATGGGGACAGTGTAGAGGGAGCTTTACTCTGTATCTAACACCGTGCTGTACCTGTCCTGGGAGTGTTTGATGGGGACAGTGTAGAGGGAGCTTTACTCTGTATCTAACCCCGTGCTGTACCTGTCCTGGGAGTGTTTGATGGGGACAGTGTAGAGGGAGCTTTACTCTGTATCTAACCCCGTGCTTTGCCTGCTCTGGGAGTGTTTGATGGGGACAGTGTAGAGGGAGCTTTACTCTGTATCTAACCCCGTGCTGTCCCTGTCCTGGGAGTGTTTGATGGGGACAGTATAGAGGGAGCTTTACTCTGTACCTCACCCCGTGCTGTACCTGTCCTGGGAGTGTTTGATGGGGACAGTATAGACGGATATTTACTCTGTATCTAGCCCTGTGCTGTACCTGTCCTGGGAGTGATTAGTGGGGACAGTGTAGAGGGAGCTTTACTCTGTATCTCACCCCGTGCTGTACTTGTCCTGGGAGTGTTTGATGGGGACAGTGGAGAGGGAGCTTTACTCTGTATGTCACCCCGTGCTGTACCTGTCCTGGGAGTGTTTGATGGGGACAGTGTAGAGGGAGCTTTACTCTGTTTCTAACTCTGTGCTGTACCTGTCCTGGGGGAGTTTGATGGGGACAGTGTAGAGGCAGCTTTACTCTGTATCTAACCCCGTGCTGTACCTGTCCTGGGAGTGTTTGATGGGGACAGTGTAGAGGGAGCTTTACTCTGTTTCTAACCCTGTGCTGTACCTGTCCTGGGAGTGTTTGATGGGGACAGTGTAGAGGGAGCTTTACTCTGTATCTAACCCCGTGCTGTACCTGTCCTGGGAGTGTTTGATGGATACAGTGTAGAGGGAGCTTTACTCTGAATCTAACCCCGTGCTGTACCTGTCCTGGGAGTGTTTGATGGGGACAGTGTAGAGGGAGCTTTACTCTGTTTCTAACACTGTGCTGTACCTGTCCTGGGAGTGTTTGATGGGGACAGTGTAGAGGGAGTTTACTCTGTTTCTAACCCTGTGCTGTACCTGTCCTGGGAGTGTTTGATGGAGACAGTGTAGAGGGAGCTTTGCTCTGTATCTAACCCCGTGCTGTACCTGCTCTGGGAGTGTTTGATGGTGACAGTGCAGAGGGAGCTTTACTCTGTATCTAACCCTGTGCTGTACCTGTCCTGGGAGTGTTTGATGGGGACTGGGTAGAGGGAGCTTTACTCTGTTTCTAACCCTGAGTTGTACCTGTCCTGGGAGTGTTTGATGGGGACAGTGTAGAGGGAGCTTTACTCTGTATCTAACCCCGTGCTGTACCTGCTCTGGGAGTGTTTGATGGGGACAGTGTAGAGGGAGATTTACTCTGTATCTAACCCCGTGCTGTACCTGTCCTGGGAGTGTTTGATGGGGACAGTGTAGAGGGAGCTTTACTCTGTATCTAACACCGTGCTGTACCTGTCCTGGGAGTGTTTGATGGGGACAGTGTAGAGGGAGCTTTACTCTGTATCTAACCCCGTGCTGTCCCTGTCCTGGGAGTGTTTGATGGGGACAGTATAGAGGGAGCTTTACTCTGTACCTCACCCCGTGCTGTACCTGTCCTGGGAGTGTTTGATGGGGACAGTATAGACGGATATTTACTCTGTATCTAGCCCTGTGCTGTACCTGTCCTGGGAGTGATTAGTGGGGACAGTGTAGAGGGAGCTTTACTCTGTATCTCACCCCGTGCTGTACTTGTCCTGGGAGTGTTTGATGGGGACAGTGGAGAGGGAGCTTTACTCTGTATGTCACCCCGTGCTGTACCTGTCCTGGGAGTGTTTGATGGGGACAGTGTAGAGGGAGCTTTACTCTGTATCTAACCCCGTGCTGTACCTGTCCTGGGAGTGTTTGATGGGGACAGTGTAGAGGGAGCTTTACTCTGTATCTAACCCCGTGCTGTACCTGTCCTGGGAGTGTTTGATGGGGACAGTGGAGAGGGAGCTTTACTCTGTATGTCACCCCGTGCTGTACCTGTCCTGGGAGTGTTTGATGGGGACAGTGTAGAGGGAGCTTTACTCTGTATCTAACCCCGTGCTGTACCTGTCCTGGGGGAGTTTGATGGGGACAGTGTAGAGGGAGCTTTACTCTGTATCTAACCCCGTGCTGTACCTGTCCTGGGAGTGTTTGATGGGGACAGTGTAGAGGGAGCTTTACTCTGTATCTAACCCCGTGCTGTACCTATCCTGGGAGTGTTTGATGGGGACAGTGTAGAGGGAGCTTTACTCTGTATCTAACCCCGTGCTGTACCTGTCCTGGGAGTGTTTGATGGGGACAGTGGAGAGGGAGCTTTACTCTGTATCTAACCCCGTGCTGTACCTGTCCTGGGAGTGTTTGATGGATACAGTGTAGAGGGAGCTTTACTCTGAATCTAACCCCGTGCTGTACCTGTCCTGGGAGTGTTTGATGGGGACAGTGTAGAGGGAGCTTTACTCTGTTTCTAACACTGTGCTGTACCTGTCCTGGGAGTGTTTGATGGGGACAGTGTAGAGGGAGTTTACTCTGTTTCTAACCCTGTGCTGTACCTGTCCTGGGAGTGTTTGATGGAGACAGTGTAGAGGGAGCTTTGCTCTGTATCTAACCCCGTGCTGTACCTGCTCTGGGAGTGTTTGATGGTGACAGTGCAGAGGGAGCTTTACTCTGTATCTAACCCTGTGCTGTACCTGTCCTGGGAGTGTTTGATGGGGACTGGGTAGAGGGAGCTTTACTCTGTTTCTAACCCTGAGTTGTACCTGTCCTGGGAGTGTTTGATGGGGACAGTGTAGAGGGAGCTTTACTCTGTATCTAACCCCGTGCTGTACCTGCTCTGGGAGTGTTTGATGGGGACAGTGTAGAGGGAGATTTACTCTGTATCTAACCCCGTGCTGTACCTGTCCTGGGAGTGTTTGATGGGGACAGTGTAGAGGGAGCTTTACTCTGTATCTAACACCGTGCTGTACCTGTCCTGGGAGTGTTTGATGGGGACAGTGTAGAGGGAGCTTTACTCTGTATCTAACCCCGTGCTGTACCTGTCCTGGGAGTGTTTGATGGGGACAGTGTAGAGGGAGCTTTACTCTGTATCTAACCCCGTGCTTTGCCTGCTCTGGGAGTGTTTGATGGGGACAGTGTAGAGGGAGCTTTACTCTGTATCTAACCCCGTGCTGTACCTGCTCTGGGAGTGTTTGATGGGGACAGTGTAGAGGGAGAATTATTCTGTATCTAACCCCGTGCTGTACCTGTCCTGGGAGTGTTTGATGGCGACAGTATAGAGGGAGCTTTACTCTTTATCTCACCCCGTGCTGTACCTGTCCTGGGAATGTTTGATGGGGACAGTGTAGAGGGAGCTTTACTCTGTATCTAACCCCGTGCTGTCCCTGTCCTGGGAGTGTTTGATGGGGACAGTATAGAGGGAGCTTTACTCTGTACCTCACCCCGTGCTGTACCTGTCCTGGGAGTGTTTGATGGGGACAGTATAGACGGATATTTACTCTGTATCTAGCCCTGTGCTGTACCTGTCCTGGGAGTGATTAGTGGGGACAGTGTAGAGGGAGCTTTACTCTGTATCTCACCCCGTGCTGTACTTGTCCTGGGAGTGTTTGATGGGGACAGTGGAGAGGGAGCTTTACTCTGTATGTCACCCCGTGCTGTACCTGTCCTGGGAGTGTTTGATGGGGACAGTGTAGAGGGAGCTTTACTCTGTATCTAACCCCGTGCTGTACCTGTCCTGGGAGTGTTTGATGGGGACAGTGTAGAGGGAGCTTTACTCTGTATCTAACCCCGTGCTGTACCTGTCCTGGGAGTGTTTGATGGGGACAGTGGAGAGGGAGCTTTACTCTGTATGTCACCCCGTGCTGTACCTGTCCTGGGAGTGTTTGATGGGGACAGTGTAGAGGGAGCTTTACTCTGTATCTAACCCCGTGCTGTACCTGTCCTGGGGGAGTTTGATGGGGACAGTGTAGAGGGAGCTTTACTCTGTATCTAACCCCGTGCTGTACCTATCCTGGGAGTGTTTGATGGGGACAGTGTAGAGGGAGCTTTACTCTGTATGTCACCCCGTGCTGTACCTGTCCTGGGAGTGTTTGATGGGGACAGTGTAGAGGGAGCTTTACTCTGTATCTAACACCGTGCTGTACCTGTCCTGGGAGTGTTTGATGGGGACAGTGTGGAGGGAGCATTACTCTGTATCTAACCCCGTGCTGTACCTGTCCTGGGAGTGTTTGATGGGGACAGTGTAGAGGGAGCTTTACTCTGTATCTAACACCGTGCTGTACCTGTCCTGGGAGTGTTTGATGGGGACAGTGTGGAGGGAGCATTACTCTGTATCTAACACCGGGCTGTACCTGTCCTGGGAGTGTTTGATGGGGACAGTGTAGAGGGAGCTTTACTCTGTATCTAACACCGTGCTGTACCTGTCCTGGGAGTGTTTGATGGGGACAGTGTGGAGGGAGCAGTACTCTGTATCTAACCCCGTGCTGTACCTGTCCTGGGTGTGTTTGATGGGGACTGTGTAGAGGGAGCTTTACTCTGTATCTAACCCCGTGCTTTACCTGCCCTAGGAGTGTTTGATGTGGACAGTGTAGAGGGAGCTTTACTCTGTATCTAACCCCGTGCTGTACCTGTCCTGGGAGTGTTTGATGTGGACAGTGTAGAGGGAGCTTTACTCTGTATCTAACCCCGTGCTGTCCCTGTCCTGGGAGTGTTTGATGGGGACAGTATAGAGGGAGCTTTACTCTGTACCTCACCCCGTGCTGTACCTGTCCTGGGAGTGTTTGATGGGGACAGTATAGACGGATATTTACTCTGTATCTAGCCCTGTGCTGTACCTGTCCTGGGAGTGATTAGTGGGGACAGTGTAGAGGGAGCTTTACTCTGTATCTCACCCCGTGCTGTACTTGTCCTGGGAGTGTTTGATGGGGACAGTGGAGAGGGAGCTTTACTCTGTATGTCACCCCGTGCTGTACCTGTCCTGGGAGTGTTTGATGGGGACAGTGTAGAGGGAGCTTTACTCTGTATCTAACCCCGTGCTGTACCTGTCCTGGGAGTGTTTGATGGGGACAGTGTAGAGGGAGCTTTACTCTGTATCTAACCCCGTGCTGTACCTGTCCTGGGAGTGTTTGATGGGGACAGTGGAGAGGGAGCTTTACTCTGTATGTCACCCCGTGCTGTACCTGTCCTGGGAGTGTTTGATGGGGACAGTGTAGAGGGAGCTTTACTCTGTATCTAACCCCGTGCTGTACCTGTCCTGGGGGAGTTTGATGGGGACAGTGTAGAGGGAGCTTTACTCTGTATCTAACCCCGTGCTGTACCTATCCTGGGAGTGTTTGATGGGGACAGTGTAGAGGGAGCTTTACTCTGTATGTCACCCCGTGCTGTACCTGTCCTGGGAGTGTTTGATGGGGACAGTGTAGAGGGAGCTTTACTCTGTATCTAACACCGTGCTGTACCTGTCCTGGGAGTGTTTGATGGGGACAGTGTGGAGGGAGCATTACTCTGTATCTAACCCCGTGCTGTACCTGTCCTGGGAGTGTTTGATGGGGACAGTGTAGAGGGAGCTTTACTCTGTATCTAACACCGTGCTGTACCTGTCCTGGGAGTGTTTGATGGGGACAGTGTGGAGGGAGCATTACTCTGTATCTAACACCGGGCTGTACCTGTCCTGGGAGTGTTTGATGGGGACAGTGTAGAGGGAGCTTTACTCTGTATCTAACACCGTGCTGTACCTGTCCTGGGAGTGTTTGATGGGGACAGTGTGGAGGGAGCAGTACTCTGTATCTAACCCCGTGCTGTACCTGTCCTGGGTGTGTTTGATGGGGACTGTGTAGAGGGAGCTTTACTCTGTATCTAACCCCGTGCTTTACCTGCCCTAGGAGTGTTTGATGTGGACAGTGTAGAGGGAGCTTTACTCTGTATCTAACCCCGTGCTGTACCTGTCCTGGGAGTGTTTGATGGGGACTGGGTAGAGGGAGCTTTACTCTGTTTCTAACCCTGAGTTGTACCTGTCCTGGGAGTGTTTGATGGGGACAGTGTAGAGGGAGCTTTACTCTGTATCTAACCCCGTGCTGTACCTGCTCTGGGAGTGTTTGATGGGGACAGTGTAGAGGGAGATTTACTCTGTATCTAACCCCGTGCTGTACCTGTCCTGGGAGTGTTTGATGGGGACAGTGTAGAGGGAGCTTTACTCTGTATCTAACACCGTGCTGTACCTGTCCTGGGAGTGTTTGATGGGGACAGTGTAGAGGGAGCTTTACTCTGTATCTAACCCCGTGCTGTACCTGTCCTGGGAGTGTTTGATGGGGACAGTGTAGAGGGAGCTTTACTCTGTATCTAACCCCGTGCTTTGCCTGCTCTGGGAGTGTTTGATGGGGACAGTGTAGAGGGAGCTTTACTCTGTATCTAACCCCGTGCTGTACCTGCTCTGGGAGTGTTTGATGGGGACAGTGTAGAGGGAGAATTATTCTGTATCTAACCCCGTGCTGTACCTGTCCTGGGAGTGTTTGATGGCGACAGTATAGAGGGAGCTTTACTCTTTATCTCACCCCGTGCTGTACCTGTCCTGGGAATGTTTGATGGGGACAGTGTAGAGGGAGCTTTACTCTGTATCTAACCCCGTGCTGTCCCTGTCCTGGGAGTGTTTGATGGGGACAGTATAGAGGGAGCTTTACTCTGTACCTCACCCCGTGCTGTACCTGTCCTGGGAGTGTTTGATGGGGACAGTATAGACGGATATTTACTCTGTATCTAGCCCTGTGCTGTACCTGTCCTGGGAGTGATTAGTGGGGACAGTGTAGAGGGAGCTTTACTCTGTATCTCACCCCGTGCTGTACTTGTCCTGGGAGTGTTTGATGGGGACAGTGGAGAGGGAGCTTTACTCTGTATGTCACCCCGTGCTGTACCTGTCCTGGGAGTGTTTGATGGGGACAGTGTAGAGGGAGCTTTACTCTGTATCTAACCCCGTGCTGTACCTGTCCTGGGAGTGTTTGATGGGGACAGTGTAGAGGGAGCTTTACTCTGTATCTAACCCCGTGCTGTACCTGTCCTGGGAGTGTTTGATGGGGACAGTGGAGAGGGAGCTTTACTCTGTATGTCACCCCGTGCTGTACCTGTCCTGGGAGTGTTTGATGGGGACAGTGTAGAGGGAGCTTTACTCTGTATCTAACCCCGTGCTGTACCTGTCCTGGGGGAGTTTGATGGGGACAGTGTAGAGGGAGCTTTACTCTGTATCTAACCCCGTGCTGTACCTATCCTGGGAGTGTTTGATGGGGACAGTGTAGAGGGAGCTTTACTCTGTATGTCACCCCGTGCTGTACCTGTCCTGGGAGTGTTTGATGGGGACAGTGTAGAGGGAGCTTTACTCTGTATCTAACACCGTGCTGTACCTGTCCTGGGAGTGTTTGATGGGGACAGTGTGGAGGGAGCATTACTCTGTATCTAACCCCGTGCTGTACCTGTCCTGGGAGTGTTTGATGGGGACAGTGTAGAGGGAGCTTTACTCTGTATCTAACACCGTGCTGTACCTGTCCTGGGAGTGTTTGATGGGGACAGTGTGGAGGGAGCATTACTCTGTATCTAACACCGGGCTGTACCTGTCCTGGGAGTGTTTGATGGGGACAGTGTAGAGGGAGCTTTACTCTGTATCTAACACCGTGCTGTACCTGTCCTGGGAGTGTTTGATGGGGACAGTGTGGAGGGAGCAGTACTCTGTATCTAACCCCGTGCTGTACCTGTCCTGGGTGTGTTTGATGGGGACTGTGTAGAGGGAGCTTTACTCTGTATCTAACCCCGTGCTTTACCTGCCCTAGGAGTGTTTGATGTGGACAGTGTAGAGGGAGCTTTACTCTGTATCTAACCCCGTGCTGTACCTGTCCTGGGAGTGTTTGATGTGGACAGTGTAGAGGGAGCTTTACTCTGTATCTAACCCCGTGCTGTCCCTGTCCTGGGAGTGTTTGATGGGGACAGTATAGAGGGAGCTTTACTCTGTACCTCACCCCGTGCTGTACCTGTCCTGGGAGTGTTTGATGGGGACAGTATAGACGGATATTTACTCTGTATCTAGCCCTGTGCTGTACCTGTCCTGGGAGTGATTAGTGGGGACAGTGTAGAGGGAGCTTTACTCTGTATCTCACCCCGTGCTGTACTTGTCCTGGGAGTGTTTGATGGGGACAGTGGAGAGGGAGCTTTACTCTGTATGTCACCCCGTGCTGTACCTGTCCTGGGAGTGTTTGATGGGGACAGTGTAGAGGGAGCTTTACTCTGTATCTAACCCCGTGCTGTACCTGTCCTGGGAGTGTTTGATGGGGACAGTGTAGAGGGAGCTTTACTCTGTATCTAACCCCGTGCTGTACCTGTCCTGGGAGTGTTTGATGGGGACAGTGGAGAGGGAGCTTTACTCTGTATGTCACCCCGTGCTGTACCTGTCCTGGGAGTGTTTGATGGGGACAGTGTAGAGGGAGCTTTACTCTGTATCTAACCCCGTGCTGTACCTGTCCTGGGGGAGTTTGATGGGGACAGTGTAGAGGGAGCTTTACTCTGTATCTAACCCCGTGCTGTACCTATCCTGGGAGTGTTTGATGGGGACAGTGTAGAGGGAGCTTTACTCTGTATGTCACCCCGTGCTGTACCTGTCCTGGGAGTGTTTGATGGGGACAGTGTAGAGGGAGCTTTACTCTGTATCTAACACCGTGCTGTACCTGTCCTGGGAGTGTTTGATGGGGACAGTGTGGAGGGAGCATTACTCTGTATCTAACCCCGTGCTGTACCTGTCCTGGGAGTGTTTGATGGGGACAGTGTAGAGGGAGCTTTACTCTGTATCTAACACCGTGCTGTACCTGTCCTGGGAGTGTTTGATGGGGACAGTGTGGAGGGAGCATTACTCTGTATCTAACACCGGGCTGTACCTGTCCTGGGAGTGTTTGATGGGGACAGTGTAGAGGGAGCTTTACTCTGTATCTAACACCGTGCTGTACCTGTCCTGGGAGTGTTTGATGGGGACAGTGTGGAGGGAGCAGTACTCTGTATCTAACCCCGTGCTGTACCTGTCCTGGGTGTGTTTGATGGGGACTGTGTAGAGGGAGCTTTACTCTGTATCTAACCCCGTGCTTTACCTGCCCTAGGAGTGTTTGATGTGGACAGTGTAGAGGGAGCTTTACTCTGTATCTAACCCCGTGCTGTACCTGTCCTGGGAGTGTTTGATGGGGACTGGGTAGAGGGAGCTTTACTCTGTTTCTAACCCTGAGTTGTACCTGTCCTGGGAGTGTTTGATGGGGACAGTGTAGAGGGAGCTTTACTCTGTATCTAACCCCGTGCTGTACCTGCTCTGGGAGTGTTTGATGGGGACAGTGTAGAGGGAGATTTACTCTGTATCTAACCCCGTGCTGTACCTGTCCTGGGAGTGTTTGATGGGGACAGTGTAGAGGGAGCTTTACTCTGTATCTAACACCGTGCTGTACCTGTCCTGGGAGTGTTTGATGGGGACAGTGTAGAGGGAGCTTTACTCTGTATCTAACCCCGTGCTGTACCTGTCCTGGGAGTGTTTGATGGGGACAGTGTAGAGGGAGCTTTACTCTGTATCTAACCCCGTGCTTTGCCTGCTCTGGGAGTGTTTGATGGGGACAGTGTAGAGGGAGCTTTACTCTGTATCTAACCCCGTGCTGTACCTGCTCTGGGAGTGTTTGATGGGGACAGTGTAGAGGGAGAATTATTCTGTATCTAACCCCGTGCTGTACCTGTCCTGGGAGTGTTTGATGGCGACAGTATAGAGGGAGCTTTACTCTTTATCTCACCCCGTGCTGTACCTGTCCTGGGAATGTTTGATGGGGACAGTGTAGAGGGAGCTTTACTCTGTATCTAACCCCGTGCTGTCCCTGTCCTGGGAGTGTTTGATGGGGACAGTATAGAGGGAGCTTTACTCTGTACCTCACCCCGTGCTGTACCTGTCCTGGGAGTGTTTGATGGGGACAGTATAGACGGATATTTACTCTGTATCTAGCCCTGTGCTGTACCTGTCCTGGGAGTGATTAGTGGGGACAGTGTAGAGGGAGCTTTACTCTGTATCTCACCCCGTGCTGTACTTGTCCTGGGAGTGTTTGATGGGGACAGTGGAGAGGGAGCTTTACTCTGTATGTCACCCCGTGCTGTACCTGTCCTGGGAGTGTTTGATGGGGACAGTGTAGAGGGAGCTTTACTCTGTATCTAACCCCGTGCTGTACCTGTCCTGGGAGTGTTTGATGGGGACAGTGTAGAGGGAGCTTTACTCTGTATCTAACCCCGTGCTGTACCTGTCCTGGGAGTGTTTGATGGGGACAGTGGAGAGGGAGCTTTACTCTGTATGTCACCCCGTGCTGTACCTGTCCTGGGAGTGTTTGATGGGGACAGTGTAGAGGGAGCTTTACTCTGTATCTAACCCCGTGCTGTACCTGTCCTGGGGGAGTTTGATGGGGACAGTGTAGAGGGAGCTTTACTCTGTATCTAACCCCGTGCTGTACCTATCCTGGGAGTGTTTGATGGGGACAGTGTAGAGGGAGCTTTACTCTGTATGTCACCCCGTGCTGTACCTGTCCTGGGAGTGTTTGATGGGGACAGTGTAGAGGGAGCTTTACTCTGTATCTAACACCGTGCTGTACCTGTCCTGGGAGTGTTTGATGGGGACAGTGTGGAGGGAGCATTACTCTGTATCTAACCCCGTGCTGTACCTGTCCTGGGAGTGTTTGATGGGGACAGTGTAGAGGGAGCTTTACTCTGTATCTAACACCGTGCTGTACCTGTCCTGGGAGTGTTTGATGGGGACAGTGTGGAGGGAGCATTACTCTGTATCTAACACCGGGCTGTACCTGTCCTGGGAGTGTTTGATGGGGACAGTGTAGAGGGAGCTTTACTCTGTATCTAACACCGTGCTGTACCTGTCCTGGGAGTGTTTGATGGGGACAGTGTGGAGGGAGCAGTACTCTGTATCTAACCCCGTGCTGTACCTGTCCTGGGTGTGTTTGATGGGGACTGTGTAGAGGGAGCTTTACTCTGTATCTAACCCCGTGCTTTACCTGCCCTAGGAGTGTTTGATGTGGACAGTGTAGAGGGAGCTTTACTCTGTATCTAACCCCGTGCTGTACCTGTCCTGGGAGTGTTTGATGTGGACAGTGTAGAGGGAGCTTTACTCTGTATCTAACCCCGTGCTGTCCCTGTCCTGGGAGTGTTTGATGGGGACAGTATAGAGGGAGCTTTACTCTGTACCTCACCCCGTGCTGTACCTGTCCTGGGAGTGTTTGATGGGGACAGTATAGACGGATATTTACTCTGTATCTAGCCCTGTGCTGTACCTGTCCTGGGAGTGATTAGTGGGGACAGTGTAGAGGGAGCTTTACTCTGTATCTCACCCCGTGCTGTACTTGTCCTGGGAGTGTTTGATGGGGACAGTGGAGAGGGAGCTTTACTCTGTATGTCACCCCGTGCTGTACCTGTCCTGGGAGTGTTTGATGGGGACAGTGTAGAGGGAGCTTTACTCTGTATCTAACCCCGTGCTGTACCTGTCCTGGGAGTGTTTGATGGGGACAGTGTAGAGGGAGCTTTACTCTGTATCTAACCCCGTGCTGTACCTGTCCTGGGAGTGTTTGATGGGGACAGTGGAGAGGGAGCTTTACTCTGTATGTCACCCCGTGCTGTACCTGTCCTGGGAGTGTTTGATGGGGACAGTGTAGAGGGAGCTTTACTCTGTATCTAACCCCGTGCTGTACCTGTCCTGGGGGAGTTTGATGGGGACAGTGTAGAGGGAGCTTTACTCTGTATCTAACCCCGTGCTGTACCTATCCTGGGAGTGTTTGATGGGGACAGTGTAGAGGGAGCTTTACTCTGTATGTCACCCCGTGCTGTACCTGTCCTGGGAGTGTTTGATGGGGACAGTGTAGAGGGAGCTTTACTCTGTATCTAACACCGTGCTGTACCTGTCCTGGGAGTGTTTGATGGGGACAGTGTGGAGGGAGCATTACTCTGTATCTAACCCCGTGCTGTACCTGTCCTGGGAGTGTTTGATGGGGACAGTGTAGAGGGAGCTTTACTCTGTATCTAACACCGTGCTGTACCTGTCCTGGGAGTGTTTGATGGGGACAGTGTGGAGGGAGCATTACTCTGTATCTAACACCGGGCTGTACCTGTCCTGGGAGTGTTTGATGGGGACAGTGTAGAGGGAGCTTTACTCTGTATCTAACACCGTGCTGTACCTGTCCTGGGAGTGTTTGATGGGGACAGTGTGGAGGGAGCAGTACTCTGTATCTAACCCCGTGCTGTACCTGTCCTGGGTGTGTTTGATGGGGACTGTGTAGAGGGAGCTTTACTCTGTATCTAACCCCGTGCTTTACCTGCCCTAGGAGTGTTTGATGTGGACAGTGTAGAGGGAGCTTTACTCTGTATCTAACCCCGTGCTGTACCTGTCCTGGGAGTGTTTGATGTGGACAGTGTAGTGGGAGCTTTACTCTGTATCTAACCCTGTGCTGTACCTGTCCTGGGAGTGTTTGATGGGGACAGTGTAGAGGGAGATTTACTCTGTATCTAACCCTGTGCTGTACCTGTCCTGGGAGTGTTTGATTGGATTGGATTGGATTGGATTTGTTTATTGTCACGTGTACCGAGGTACAGTGAAAAGTATTTTTCTGCGAGCAGCTCAACAGATCATTAAGTACATGAGAAGAAAAGGGAAGAAAAGAAAATACATAATAGGGCAACACAACATATAAAATGTAACTACATAAACACCGGCATCGGGTGAAGCAGACAGGGTGTAGTGTTAATGAAGACACTAATGCGCTGCACTGTCAGAGGGTCAGTACTGAGGGAGCGCTGCACTGTCAGAGGGTCAGTACTGAGGGAGCGCTGCACTGTCAGAGGGTCAGTACTGAGGGAGCGCTGCTCTGTCAGAGGGTCAGTACTGAGGGAGTGCTGCACTGTCAGAGGGTCAGTACTGAGGGAGTGCTGCACTGTCAGAGGGTCAGTACTGAGGGAGAGCTGCACTGTCAGAGAGTCAGTACTGAGGGAGAGCTGCACTGTCAGAGGGTCAGTACTGAGGGAGTGCTGCACTGCCAGAGGGTCAGTACTGAGGGAGTGCTGCACTGCCAGAGGGTCAGTACTGAGGGAGAGCTGCACTGTCAGAGGGTCAGTACTGAGGGAGTGCTGCACTGCCAGAGGGTCAGTACTGAGGGAGTGCTGCACTGCCAGAGGGTCAGTACTGAGGGAGTGCTGCACTGCCAGAGGGTCAGTACTGAGGGAGTGCTGCACTGCCAGAGGGTCAGTACTGAGGGAGTGCTGCACTGTCAGAGGGTCAGTACTGAGGGAGTGCTGCACTGCCAGAGGGTCAGTACTGAGGGAGTGCTGCACTGTCTGAGGGTCAGTACTGAGGGAGTGCTGCACTGCCAGAGGGTCAGTACTGAGGGAGTGCTGCACTGCCAGAGGGTCAGTACTGAGGGAGTACTGCACTGTCAGAGGGTCAGTACTGAGGGAGTGCTGCATTGTCAGAGGGTCAGTACTGAGGGAGTGCTGCACTGTCAGAGGGTCAGTACTGAGGGAGCGCTGCACTGTCAGAGTGTCAGTACTGAGGGAGTGCTGCACTGTCAGAGGGTCAGTACTGAGGGAGCGCTACACTGTCAGAGGGTCAGTACTGAGGGAGTGCTGCACTGTCAGAGAGTCAGTACTGAGGGAGAGCTGCACTGTCAGAGGGTCAGTACTGAGGGAGTGCTGCATGTCAGAGGGTCAGTACTGAGGGAGCGCTGCACTGTCAGAGGGTCAGTACTGAGGGAGTGCTGCACTGTCAGAGGGTCAGTACTGAGGGAGCGCTACACTGTCAGAGGGTCAGTACTGAGGGAGTGCTGCACTGTCAGAGAGTCAGTACTGAGGGAGAGCTGCACTGTCAGAGGGTCAGTACTGAGGGAGTGCTGCACTGTCAGAGGGTCAGTACTGAGGGAGTGCTGCACTGTCAGAGGGTCAGTACTGAGGTTGTGCTGCACTGTCAGAGGGTCAGTACTGAGGGAGTGCTGCACTGTCAGAGGGTCAGTACTGAGGGAGAGCTGCACTGTCAGAGGGTCAGTACTGAGGGAGAGCTGCACTGTCAGAGGGTTAGTACTGAGGGAGTGCTGCACTGTCAGAGAGTCAGTACTGAGGTTGTGCTGCACTGTCGGAGGGTCAGTACTGAGGGAGTGCTGCACTGTCAGAGGGTCAGTACTGAGGGAGTGCTGCATTGTCAGAGAGTCAGTACTGAGGGAGTGCTGCACTGTCAGAGG
Organism: Scyliorhinus torazame; assembly: GCF_047496885.1. Taxonomy (NCBI): domain Eukaryota; kingdom Metazoa; phylum Chordata; class Chondrichthyes; order Carcharhiniformes; family Scyliorhinidae; genus Scyliorhinus; species Scyliorhinus torazame. Next base: position 80,378,680 of record NC_092710.1, on the reverse strand, counting down.
GTCAGTACTGAGGGAGTGCTGCACTGTCAGAGGGTCAGTACTGAGGGAGTGCTGCACTGTCAGAGGGTCAGTACTGAGGGAGTGCTGCACTGTCAGAGGGTCAGTACTGAGGGAGTGCTGCACTGTCAGAGGTCAGTACTGAGGGAGTGCTGCACTGTCAGAGGGTCAGTACTGAGGGAGTGCTGCACTGTCAGAGGGTCAATACTGAGGGAGTGCTGCATTGTCAGAGAGTCAGTACTGAGGGAGTGCTGCACTGTCAGAGGGTCAGTACTGAGGGAGTGCTGCACTGTCAGAGGGTCAGTACTGAGGGAGTGCTGCACTGTCAGAGGGTCAGTACTGAGGGAGTGCTGCACTGTCAGAGGGTCAGTACTGAGGGAGTGCTGCACTGTCAGAGGTCAGTACTGAGGGAGTGCTGCACTGTCAGAGGGTCAGTACTGAGGGAGTGCTGCACTGTCAGAGGGTCAGTACTGAGGGAGTGCTGCACTGTCAGAGGGTCAGTACTGAGGGAGTACTGCACTGTCAGAGGGTCAGTACTGAGGGACTGCTGCACTGTCAGAGGGTCAGTACTGAGGGAGTGCTGCATGTCAGAGGGTCAGTACTGAGGGAGCGCTGCACTGTCAGAGGGTCAGTACTGAGGGAGTGCTGCACTGTCAGAGGGTCAGTACTGAGGGAGCGCTACACTGTCAGAGGGTCAGTACTGAGGGAGTGCTGCACTGTCAGAGAGTCAGTACTGAGGGAGAGCTGCACTGTCAGAGGGTCAGTACTGAGGTTGTGCTGCACTGTCGGAGGGTCAGTACTGAGGGAGTGCTGCACTGTCAGAGGGTCAGTACTGAGGGAGTGCTGCACTGTCAGAGGGTCAGTACTGAGGGAGAGCTGCACTGTCAGAGGGTCAGTACTGAGGGAGAGCTGCACTGTCAGAGGGTTAGTACTGAGGGAGTGCTGCACTGTCAGAGAGTCAGTACTGAGGTTGTGCTGCACTGTCGGAGGGTCAGTACTGAGGGAGTGCTGCACTGTCAGAGGGTCAGTACTGAGGGAGTGCTGCATTGTCAGAGAGTCAGTACTGAGGGAGTGCTGCACTGTCAGAGGGTCAGTACTGAGGGAGTGCTGCACTGTCAGAGGGTCAGTACTGAGGGAGTGCTGCACTGTCAGAGGGTCAGTACTGAGGGAGTGCTGCACTGTCAGAGGGTCAGTACTGAGGGAGTGCTGCACTGTCAGAGGTCAGTACTGAGGGAGTGCTGCACTGTCAGAGGGTCAGTACTGAGGGAGTGCTGCACTGTCAGAGGGTCAATACTGAGGGAGTGCTGCATTGTCAGAGAGTCAGTACTGAGGGAGTGCTGCACTGTCAGAGGGTCAGTACTGAGGGAGTGCTGCACTGTCAGAGGGTCAGTACTGAGGGAGTGCTGCACTGTCAGAGGGTCAGTACTGAGGGAGTGCTGCACTGTCAGAGGGTCAGTACTGAGGGAGTGCTGCACTGTCAGAGGTCAGTACTGAGGGAGTGCTGCACTGTCAGAGGGTCAGTACTGAGGGAGTGCTGCACTGTCAGAGGGTCAGTACTGAGGGAGTGCTGCACTGTCAGAGGGTCAGTACTGAGGGAGTGCTGCACTGTCAGAGGTCAGTACTGAGGGAGTGCTGCACTGTCAGAGGTCAGTACTGAGGGAGTGCTGCACTGTCAGAGGTCAGTACTGAGGGAGTGCTGCACTGTCAGAGGGTCAATACTGAGGGAGTGCTGCACTGTCAGAGGGTCAATACTGAGGGAGTGCTGCATTGTCAGAGAGTCAGTACTGAGGGAGTGCTGCACTGTCAGAGGGTCAGTACTGAGGGAGTGCTGCACTGTCAGAGGGTCAATACTGAGGGAGTGCTGCATTGTCAGAGAGTCAGTACTGAGGGAGTGCTGCACTGTCAGAGGGTCAGTACTGAGGGAGTGCTGCACTGTCAGAGGGTCAGTACTGAGGGAGTGCTGCACTGTCAGAGGGTCAGTACTGAGGGAGTGCTGCACTGTCAGAGGGTCAGTACTGAGGGAGTGCTGCACTGTCAGAGGTCAGTACTGAGGGAGTGCTGCACTGTCAGAGGGTCAGTACTGAGGGAGTGCTGCACTGTCAGAGGGTCAGTACTGAGGGAGTGCTGCACTGTCAGAGGGTCAGTACTGAGGGAGTGCTGCACTGTCAGAGGGTCAGTACTGAGGGAGTGCTGCACTGTCAGAGGGTCAGTACTGAGGGAGTGCTGCACTGTCAGAGGGTCAGTACTGAGGGAGTGCTGCACTGTCAGAGGGTCAGTACTGAGGGAACGCTGCACTGTCAGAGGGTCAGTACTGAGGGAGTGCTGCACTGTCAGAGGATCAGTACTGAGGGAGTGCTGCACTGTCAGAGGGTCAGTACTGAGGGAGTGCTGCACTGTCAGAGGGTCAGTACTGAGGGAGTGCTGCACTGTCAGAGGGTCAGTACTGAGGGAGTGCTGCACTGTCAGAGGTCAGTACTGAGGGAGTGCTGCACTGTCAGAGGGTCAGTACTGAGGGAGTGCTGCACTGTCAGAGGTCAGTACTGAGGGAGTGCTGCACTGTCAGAGGGTCAGTACTGAGGGAGTGCTGCACTGTCAGAGGGTCAGTACTGAGGGAGTGCTGCACTGTCAGAGGGTCAGTACTGAGGGAGTGCTGCACTGTCAGAGGGTCAGTACTGAGGGAGTGCTGCACTGTCAGAGGGTCAGTACTGAGGGAGTACTGCACTGTCAGAGGGTCAGTACTGAGGGACTGCTGCACTGTCAGAGGGTCAGTACTGAGGGAGTGCTGCATGTCAGAGGGTCAGTACTGAGGGAGTGCTGCACTGTCAGAGAGTCAGTACTGAGGGAGAGCTGCACTGTCAGAGGGTCAGTACTGAGGGAGAGCTGCACTGTCAGAGGGTCAGTACTGAGGGAGTGCTGCACTGTCAGAAAGTCAGTACTGAGGGAGAGCTGCACTGTCAGAGGGTCAGTACTGAGGGAGAGCTGCACTGTCAGAGGGTTAGTACTGAGGGAGTGCTGCACTGTCAGAGAGTCAGTACTGAGGTTGTGCTGCACTGTCGGAGGGTCAGTACTGAGGGAGTGCTGCACTGTCAGAGGGTCAGTACTGAGGGAGTGCTGCACTGTCAGAGGGTCAGTACTGAGGGAGAGCTGCACTGTCAGAGGGTCAGTACTGAGGGAGAGCTGCACTGTCAGAGGGTTAGTACTGAGGGAGTGCTGCACTGTCAGAGAGTCAGTACTGAGGTTGTGCTGCACTGTCGGAGGGTCAGTACTGAGGGAGTGCTGCACTGTCAGAGGGTCAGTACTGAGGGAGTGCTGCATTGTCAGAGAGTCAGTACTGAGGGAGTGCTGCACTGTCAGAGGGTCAGTACTGAGGGAGTGCTGCACTGTCAGAGGGTCAGTACTGAGGGAGTGCTGCACTGTCAGAGGGTCAGTACTGAGGGAGTGCTGCACTGTCAGAGGGTCAGTACTGAGGGAGTGCTGCACTGTCAGAGGTCAGTACTGAAGGAGTGCTGCACTGTCAGAGGGTCAGTACTGAGGGAGTGCTGCACTGTCAGAGGGTCAATACTGAGGGAGTGCTGCATTGTCAGAGAGTCAGTACTGAGGGAGTGCTGCACTGTCAGAGGGTCAGTACTGAGGGAGTGCTGCACTGTCAGAGGGTCAGTACTGAGGGAGTGCTGCACTGTCAGAGGGTCAGTACTGAGGGAGTGCTGCACTGTCAGAGGGTCAGTACTGAGGGAGTGCTGCACTGTCAGAGGTCAGTACTGAGGGAGTGCTGCACTGTCAGAGGGTCAGTACTGAGGGAGTGCTGCACTGTCAGAGGGTCAGTACTGAGGGAGTGCTGCACTGTCAGAGGGTCAGTACTGAGGGAGTGCTGCACTGTCAGAGGTCAGTACTGAGGGAGTGCTGCACTGTCAGAGGTCAGTACTGAGGGAGTGCTGCACTGTCAGAGGTCAGTACTGAGGGAGTGCTGCACTGTCAGAGGGTCAATACTGAGGGAGTGCTGCACTGTCAGAGGGTCAATACTGAGGGAGTGCTGCATTGTCAGAGAGTCAGTACTGAGGGAGTGCTGCACTGTCAGAGGGTCAGTACTGAGGGAGTGCTGCACTGTCAGAGGGTCAATACTGAGGGAGTGCTGCATTGTCAGAGAGTCAGTACTGAGGGAGTGCTGCACTGTCAGAGGGTCAGTACTGAGGGAGTGCTGCACTGTCAGAGGGTCAGTACTGAGGGAGTGCTGCACTGTCAGAGGGTCAGTACTGAGGGAGTGCTGCACTGTCAGAGGGTCAGTACTGAGGGAGTGCTGCACTGTCAGAGGTCAGTACTGAGGGAGTGCTGCACTGTCAGAGGGTCAGTACTGAGGGAGTGCTGCACTGTCAGAGGGTCAGTACTGAGGGAGTGCTGCACTGTCAGAGGGTCAGTACTGAGGGAGTGCTGCACTGTCAGAGGTCAGTACTGAGGGAGTGCTGCACTGTCAGAGGTCAGTACTGAGGGAGTGCTGCACTGTCAGAGGGTCAGTACTGAGGGAGTGCTGCACTGTCAGAGGTCAGTACTGAGGGAGTGCTGCACTGTCAGAGGGTCAGTACTGAGGGAGTGCTGCACTGTCAGAGGGTCAGTACTGAGGGAGTGCTGCACTGTCAGAGGGTCAGTACTGAGGGAGTGCTGCACTGTCAGAGGGTCAGTACTGAGGGAGTACTGCACTGTCAGAGGGTCAGTACTGAGGGACTGCTGCACTGTCAGAGGGTCAGTACTGAGGGAGTGCTGCATGTCAGAGGGTCAGTACTGAGGGAGTGCTGCACTGTCAGAGAGTCAGTACTGAGGGAGAGCTGCACTGTCAGAGGGTCAGTACTGAGGGAGAGCTGCACTGTCAGAGGGTCAGTACTGAGGGAGTGCTGCACTGTCAGAGAGTCAGTACTGAGGGAGAGCTGCACTGTCAGAGGGTCAGTACTGAGGGAGAGCTGCACTGTCAGAGGGTTAGTACTGAGGGAGTGCTGCACTGTCAGAGAGTCAGTACTGAGGTTGTGCTGCACTGTCGGAGGGTCAGTACTGAGGGAGTGCTGCACTGTCAGAGGGTCAGTACTGAGGGAGTGCTGCACTGTCAGAGGGTCAGTACTGAGGGAGAGCTGCACTGTCAGAGGGTCAGTACTGAGGGAGAGCTGCACTGTCAGAGGGTTAGTACTGAGGGAGTGCTGCACTGTCAGAGAGTCAGTACTGAGGTTGTGCTGCACTGTCGGAGGGTCAGTACTGAGGGAGTGCTGCACTGTCAGAGGGTCAGTACTGAGGGAGTGCTGCATTGTCAGAGAGTCAGTACTGAGGGAGTGCTGCACTGTCAGAGGGTCAGTACTGAGGGAGTGCTGCACTGTCAGAGGGTCAGTACTGAGGGAGTGCTGCACTGTCAGAGGGTCAGTACTGAGGGAGTGCTGCACTGTCAGAGGGTCAGTACTGAGGGAGTGCTGCACTGTCAGAGGTCAGTACTGAGGGAGTGCTGCACTGTCAGAGGGTCAGTACTGAGGGAGTGCTGCACTGTCAGAGGGTCAATACTGAGGGAGTGCTGCATTGTCAGAGAGTCAGTACTGAGGGAGTGCTGCACTGTCAGAGGGTCAGTACTGAGGGAGTGCTGCACTGTCAGAGGGTCAGTACTGAGGGAGTGCTGCACTGTCAGAGGGTCAGTACTGAGGGAGTGCTGCACTGTCAGAGGGTCAGTACTGAGGGAGTGCTGCACTGTCAGAGGTCAGTACTGAGGGAGTGCTGCACTGTCAGAGGGTCAGTACTGAGGGAGTGCTGCACTGTCAGAGGGTCAGTACTGAGGGAGTGCTGCACTGTCAGAGGGTCAGTACTGAGGGAGTGCTGCACTGTCAGAGGTCAGTACTGAGGGAGTGCTGCACTGTCAGAGGTCAGTACTGAGGGAGTGCTGCACTGTCAGAGGGTCAGTACTGAGGGAGTGCTGCACTGTCAGAGGTCAGTACTGAGGGAGTGCTGCACTGTCAGAGGGTCAGTACTGAGGGAGTGCTGCACTGTCAGAGGGTCAGTACTGAGGGAGTGCTGCACTGTCAGAGGGTCAGTACTGAGGGAGTGCTGCACTGTCAGAGGGTCAGTACTGAGGGAGTACTGCACTGTCAGAGGGTCAGTACTGAGGGACTGCTGCACTGTCAGAGGGTCAGTACTGAGGGAGTGCTGCATGTCAGAGGGTCAGTACTGAGGGAGTGCTGCACTGTCAGAGAGTCAGTACTGAGGGAGAGCTGCACTGTCAGAGGGTCAGTACTGAGGGAGAGCTGCACTGTCAGAGGGTCAGTACTGAGGGAGTGCTGCACTGTCAGAGAGTCAGTACTGAGGGAGAGCTGCACTGTCAGAGGGTCAGTACTGAGGGAGAGCTGCACTGTCAGAGGGTTAGTACTGAGGGAGTGCTGCACTGTCAGAGAGTCAGTACTGAGGTTGTGCTGCACTGTCGGAGGGTCAGTACTGAGGGAGTGCTGCACTGTCAGAGGGTCAGTACTGAGGGAGTGCTGCACTGTCAGAGGGTCAGTACTGAGGGAGAGCTGCACTGTCAGAGGGTCAGTACTGAGGGAGAGCTGCACTGTCAGAGGGTTAGTACTGAGGGAGTGCTGCACTGTCAGAGAGTCAGTACTGAGGTTGTGCTGCACTGTCGGAGGGTCAGTACTGAGGGAGTGCTGCACTGTCAGAGGGTCAGTACTGAGGGAGTGCTGCACTGTCAGAGGGTCAGTACTGAGGGAGTGCTGCACTGTCAGAGAGTCAGTACTGAGGGAGTGCTGCACTGTCAGAGGGTCAGTACTGAGGGAGCGCTGCACTGTCAGAGGGTCAGTACTGAGGTTGTGCTGCACTGTCGGAGGGTCAGTACTGAGGGAGTGCTGCACTGTCAGAGGGTCAGTACTGAGGGAGTGCTGCTCTGTTCGAGGGTCAGTACTGAGGGATTGCTGCACTGTCAGAGGGTCAGTACTGAGGTTGTGCTGCACTGTCAGAGGGTAAGTACTGAGGGAGCGCTGCACTGTCAGAGGGTCAGTACTGAGGGAGCGCTGCACTGTCAGAGGGTCAGTACTGAGGTTGTGCTGCACTGTCAGAGGGTCAGTACTGAGGGAGCGCTGCACTGTCAGAGGGTCAGTACTGAGGGAGTGCTGCACTGTCAGAGGGTCAGTACTGAGGTTGTGCTGCACTGTCAGAGGATCAGTACTGAGGGAGTGCTGCACTGTCAGAGGGTCAGTACTGAGGGAGCGCTGCACTGTCAGAGGGTCAGTACTGAGGGAGCGCTGCTCAGTCAGAGGATCAGTACTGAGGTTGTGCTGCACTGTCAGAGGGTCAGTACTGAGGGAGCGCTGCACTGTCAGAGGGTCAGTACTGAGGGAGTGCTGCACTGTCAGAGGTCAGTACTGAGGGAGCGCTGCACTGTCAGAGGGTCAGTACTGAGGTTGTGCTGCGCTGTCGGAGGGTCAGTACTGAGGTTGTGCTGCACTGTCGGAGGGTTAGTTTACAGTCCATAAGAGGGTCATTTAGGAGTCTGGTGACAGTGGGGAAGAAGCTGTTTTTGAGTCTGTTCGTGCGTGTTCTCAGACTTCTGTATCTCCTGCCCGATGGAAGAAGTTGGAAGAGTGAGGAAGACGGGTGGGAGGGATCGTTGATTATGCTGCCCGCTTTCCCCAGGCAGCGGGAGGTTTAGATGGAGTCAATGGGATGGGAGGCAGGTTCGTGTGATGGACTGGGCGGTGTTCACGACTCTCTGAAGTTTCTTGCGGTCCTGGGCCGAGCAGTTGCCATACCAGGCTGTGATGCAGCTCGATAGGATGCTTTCTATGGTGCATCTGTAAAAGTTGGTAAGAGTTAATGTGGACGTGCCGAATTTCCTTAGTTTCCTGAGGAAGTATAGGCGCTGTTGTGCTTTCTTGGTGGTAGCGTCGATGTGGGTGGATCAGGACAGATTTTTGGAGATGTGCACCCCTAGGAATTTGAAACTGCTAACCATCTCCACCTCGGCCCCGTTGATGCTGACAGGGGTGTATACTGTACTTTGCTTTCTGAAGTCAATGACCAGCTCTTTAGTTTTGCTGGCATTGAGGCAGAGATTGTTGTCGCTGCACCGCTCCACTAGGTTCTCTATCTCCCTCCTGTATTCGGACTCATCATTATTCAAGATCCGGCCCACTATGGTCGTATCGTCAGCAAACTTGTAGATGGAATTGCAACCAAGTTTGGGGACAGTGCATTGGGAGATTTACTCTGTATCTAACCCCGTGCTGTACCTGTCCTGGGGGTGTTTGATGGGGATAGTGTAGAGGGAGCTTTACTCTGTATCTAACACCGTGCTGTACCTGTCCTGGGAGTGTTTGATGGGGACAGTGCAGAGGGAGCTTTACTCTGTATCTAACCCCGTGCTGTACCTGTCCTGGGAGTGTTTGATGGGGACGTTCCGATGTACTATGTATCTAACCTGATGCTTTTGTTTATTATTTTAACGATGCGATGCGTTGAAGTTTGCACCCAGCAGAGGGAGCCTCAATGCCAGGGCGAGGAGCATTACCCTCTTACACTCCTTTTCTCTTGATTAATAAGGGGATCAGGGGTTATGGGGAGAAGGCAGGAGAATGGGGATGAGAAAAATATCAGACATGATTGAATGGTGGAGCAGACTCGATGGGCCGAGTGGCCTAATTCTGCTCCTATGTCTTCTGGTCTGAATGGTCTTTTCGCCCTCTCTCAATCTCATTCTCTCTGTATCTCTCTCTGTCTTTCTCTGTCTTTATATATCTATGTAACTCTTTTTCTCTGTATTATTTTTGCTCTCTCTGACCTTTTCCATCAGAGGGTCAGTACTGAGGGAGTGCTGCACTGTCGGAGGGTCAGTACTGAGGGAGCGCTGCACTGTCAGAGGGTCAGTACTGAGGGAGCGCTGCACTGTCAGAGGGTCAGTACTGAGGTTGTGCTGCACTGTCAGAGGGTCAGTACTGAGGGAGCGCTGCACTGTCAGAGTGTCAGTACTGAGGGAGTGCTGCACTGTCAGAGGGTCAGTACTGAGGTTGTGTTGCACTGTCGGAGGGTTAGTACTGAGGGAGCGCTGCTCTGTCAGAGGGTCGGTACTGAGGGAGTGCTGCACTGTCAGAGGGTCAGTACTGAGGGAGCGCTGCACTGTCAGAGGGTCAGTACTGAGGGAGTCCTGCACTGTCAGAGGGTCAGTACTGAGGGAGTGCTGCACTGTCAGAGGGTCAGTACTGAGGGAGTGCTGCACTGTCAGAGGGTCAGTACTGAGGGAGTGCTGCACTGTCAGAGGGTCAGTACTGAGGGGTGCTGCACTGTCAGAGGGTCAGTCCTGAGGGAGTGCTGCACTGTCAGAGGGTCAGTACTAAGGGAGTGCTGCACTGTCAGAGGGTCAGTACTGGGGGAGTGCTGCACTGTCAGAGGGTCAGTACTGGGGGAGTGCTGCACTGTCAGAGGGTCAGTACTGAGGGAGTGCTGCACTGTCAGAGGGTCAGTACTGAGGGAGTGCTGCACTGTCAGAGGGTCAGTACTAAGGGAGTGCTGCACTGTCAGAGGGTCAGTACTGGGGGAGTGCTGTACTGTCAGAGGGTCAGTACTGAGGGAGTGCTGCACTGTCAGAGGGTCAGTACTGAGGGAGTGCTGCACTGTCAGAGGGTCAGTACTGAGGGAGTGCTGCACTGTCAGAGGGTCAGTACTGAGGCAATGCTGCACTGTCAGAGGGTCAGTACTGAGGGAGTGCTGTACTGTCAGAGGGTCAGTACTGAGGGAGTGCTGCACTGTCAGAGGGTCAGTACTGAGGGAGTGCTGCACTGTCAGAGGGTCAGTACTGAGGGAGTGCTGCACTGTCAGAGGGTCAGTACTGAGGCAATGCTGCACTGTCAGAGGGTCAGTACTGAGGGAGTGCTGATCTGTCAGGGGGTCAGTACTGAGGGAGTGCTGCACTGTCAGAGGGTCAGTACTAAGGGAGTGCTGCACTGTCAGAGGGTCAGTACTGAGGGAGTGCTGCACTGTCAGAGGGTCAGTACTGAGGGAGTGCTGCACTGTCGAGGGTCAGTACTGAGGGAGTGCTGCACAGTCAGAGGGTCAGTACTGAGGGAGTGCTGCACTGTCAGAGGGTCAGTCCTGAGTGAGCGCTGCACTGTCAGAGGGTCAGTACTGAGGGAGCGCTGCACTGTCAGAGGGTCAGTACTGAGGTTGTGCTGCACTGTCAGAGGGTCAGTACTGAGGGAGCGCTGCACTGTCAGAGGGTCAGTACTGAGGGAGTGCTGCACTGTCAGAGGGTCAGTACTGAGGTTGTGCTACACTGTCAGAGGATCAGTACTGAGGGAGTGCTGCACTGTCAGAGGGTCAGTACTGAGGGAGCGCTGCACTGTCAGAGGGTCAGTACTGAGGGAGCGCTGCTCAGTCAGAGGATCAGTACTGAGGTTGTGCTGCACTGTCAGAGGGTCAGTACTGAGGGAGTGCTGCACTGTCAGAGGGTCAGTACTGAGGGAGTGCTGCACTGTCAGAGGTCAGTACTGAGGGAGCGCTGCACTGTCAGAGGGTCAGTACTGAGGTTGTGCTGCGCTGTCGGAGGGTCAGTACTGAGGTTGTGCTGCACTGTCGGAGGGTTAGTTTACAGTCCATAAGAGGGTCATTTAGGAGTCTGGTGACAGTGGGGAAGAAGCTGTTTTTGAGTCTGTTCGTGCGTGTTCTCAGACTTCTGTATCTCCTGCCCGATGGAAGAAGTTGGAAGAGTGAGGAAGACGGGTGGGAGGGATCGTTGATTATGCTGCCCGCTTTCCCCAGGCAGCGGGAGGTTTAGATGGAGTCAATGGGATGGGAGGCAGGTTCGTGTGATGGACTGGGCGGTGTTCACGACTCTCTGAAGTTTCTTGCGGTCCTGGGCCGAGCAGTTGCCATACCAGGCTGTGATGCAGCTCGATAGGATGCTTTCTATGGTGCATCTGTAAAAGTTGGTAAGAGTTAATGTGGACGTGCCGAATTTCCTTAGTTTCCTGAGGAAGTATAGGCGCTGTTGTGCTTTTTTGGTGGTAGCGTCGATGTGGGTGGATCAGGACAGATTTTTGGAGATGTGCACCCCTAGGAATTTGAAACTGCTAACCATCTCCACCTCGGCCCCGTTGATGCTGACAGGGGTGTATACTGTACTTTGCTTTCTGAAGTCAATGACCAGCTCTTTAGTTTTGCTGGCATTGAGGCAGAGATTGTTGTCGCTGCACCGCTCCACTAGGTTCTCTATCTCCCTCCTGTATTCGGACTCATCATTATTCAAGATCCGGCCCACTATGGTCGTATCGTCAGCAAACTTGTAGATGGAATTGCAACCAAGTTTGGGGACAGTGCATTGGGAGCTTTACTCTGTATCTAACCCCGTGCTGTACCTGTCCTGGGGGTGTTTGATGGGGATAGTGTAGAGGGAGCTTTACTCTGTATCTAACACCGTGCTGTACCTGTCCTGGGAGTGTTTGATGGGGACAGTGCAGAGGGAGCTTTACTCTGTATCTAACCCCGTGCTGTACCTGTCCTGGGAGTGTTTGATGGGGACGTTCCGATGTACTATGTATCTAACCTGATGCTTTTGTTTATTATTTTAACGATGCGATGCGTTGAAGTTTGCACCCAGCAGAGGGAGCCTCAATGCCAGGGCGAGGAGCATTACCCTCTTACACTCCTTTTCTCTTGATTAATAAGGGGATCAGGGGTTATGGGGAGAAGGCAGGAGAATGGGGATGAGAAAAATATCAGACATGATTGAATGGTGGAGCAGACTCGATGGGCCGAGTGGCCTAATTCTGCTCCTATGTCTTCTGGTCTGAATGGTCTTTTCGCCCTCTCTCAATCTCATTCTCTCTGTATCTCTCTCTGTCTTTCTCTGTCTTTATATATCTATGTAACTCTTTTTCTCTGTATTATTTTTGCTCTCTCTGACCTTTTCCATCAGAGGGTCAGTACTGAGGGAGTGCTGCACTGTCGGAGGGTCAGTACTGAGGGAGCGCTGCACTGTCAGAGGGTCAGTACTGAGGTTGTGCTGCACTGTCAGAGGGTCAGTACTGAGGGAGCGCTGCACTGTCAGAGTGTCAGTACTGAGGGAGTGCTGCACTGTCAGAGGGTCAGTACTGAGGTTGTGTTGCACTGTCGGAGGGTTAGTACTGAGGGAGCGCTGCTCTGTCAGAGGGTCGGTACTGAGGGAGTGCTGCACTGTCAGAGGGTCAGTACTGAGGGAGCGCTGCACTGTCAGAGGGTCAGTACTGAGGGAGTCCTGCACTGTCAGAGGGTCAGTACTGAGGGAGTGCTGCACTGTCAGAGGGTCAGTACTGAGGGAGTGCTGCACTGTCAGAGGGTCAGTACTGAGGGAGTGCTGCACTGTCAGAGGGTCAGTACTGAGGGGTGCTGCACTGTCAGAGGGTCAGTCCTGAGGGAGTGCTGCACTGTCAGAGGGTCAGTACTAAGGGAGTGCTGCACTGTCAGAGGGTCAGTACTGGGGGAGTGCTGCACTGTCAGAGGGTCAGTACTGGGGGAGTGCTGCACTGTCAGAGGGTCAGTACTGGGGGAGTGCTGCACTGTCAGAGGGTCAGTACTGAGGGAGTGCTGCACTGTCAGAGGGTCAGTACTAAGGGAGTGCTGCACTGTCAGAGGGTCAGTACTGGGGGAGTGCTGTACTGTCAGAGGGTCAGTACTGAGGGAGTGCTGCACTGTCAGAGGGTCAGTACTGAGGGAGTGCTGCACTGTCAGAGGGTCAGTACTGAGGGAGTGCTGCACTGTCAGAGGGTCAGTACTGAGGCAATGCTGCACTGTCAGAGGGTCAGTACTGAGGGAGTGCTGTACTGTCAGAGGGTCAGTACTGAGGGAGTGCTGCACTGTCAGAGGGTCAGTACTGAGGGAGTGCTGCACTGTCAGAGGGTCAGTACTGAGGGAGTGCTGCACTGTCAGAGGGTCAGTACTGAGGCAATGCTGCACTGTCAGAGGGTCAGTACTGAGGGAGTGCTGATCTGTCAGGGGGTCAGTACTGAGGGAGTGCTGCACTGTCAGAGGGTCAGTACTAAGGGAGTGCTGCACTGTCAGAGGGTCAGTACTGAGGGAGTGCTGCACTGTCAGAGAACTAGTACTGAGGGAGTGCTGCACTGTCAGACGGTCAGTACTGAGGGAGTGCTGCACTGTCAGAGGGTCAGTACTGAGGGAGTGCTGCACTGTCAGAGGGTCAGTACTGAGGGAGCGGTGCACTGTCAGAGGGTCAGTACTGAGGGAGTGCTGCACTGTCAGAGGGTCAGTACTGAGGGAGTGCTGCACAGTCAGAGGGTCAGTACTGAGGGAGTGCTGCAGTGTCAGAGGGTCAGTACTGAGGGAGTGCTGCACTGTCAGAGTTTTTTGGATGAGATGGTGAAACCTGGCAGCTGCGGGATTCTCCGACCTCACGCCGGGCCGGAGAATCCTCGGGGGGGCGGTGTGAATCCCGCGTCACCGCCCCGACGCTGATGTGTTGAGTAAGTTGGTTCAACGTTGACTGCAACTGCATGCAGTGAAACTAGAAAGAGGCTTCTGACACAGGAGATGGTCCAACACTGTTTTATTGAACTTGCTGATTGCTGTACATAGTCTGCTGTGAGTTGACACTCTATCAATCTAACTGATAACCTCCTACTGGCTTGGCCAGACTAACTCTCTACCTCATGGTGATAGTGCTCACTGGCTTGTGCACTCTTACTATCTCAGTAGCTGTGACCTGTAGAGAGAGGGGGAGTCTTAATGCCCTGTGTGTTTTACAGTGGTGGTGTCCTGTCTGGTGATTGGTTGTATGTGTCCTGTGTATTCATTGGTTATCCTGTGTGTCAATCACTGCCTGTCTGCATCTCATTATATACGAGGGGATATTATGACAGACGCTGGCTGCCGTATTCTCCGGCGCAGGTTTTCGGGCGGGGGCGTTGATCACGCCATGCCGCCCGGGGGCTGTTGACAGCGGCCCCCCCGGCAGTTCTCCGGGCCCCGATGGGCCGAGCGGCTGTTGGTTTCTGGCTAGTCCCGCTGGCGTGAAATGGACATGGTCCCACATGGAGGGACCTGGCTGGGAGGCCGGCTGGTGCGGTCCTCGGTCCGCGGCATGATCCGGCCCCGGGGGGCCCCACGCTGGCCTGGCCTGCGATCGGGCCCCACCGATCTGCGGGCGGGCCTGTGCCGTGGGGGCACTCCTTCCTTCCGCGCCGGCTCCTGTAGGGCTCCGCCATGGCCGGCGCGGAGAAGACACCGCCCTGCGCATGCGCAAGAATACGCTGGCCGGTCTGCGCTTGCGCGGAACCACGCTGGCGGTTCTGCGCATGCGGTGATTCGCGCCGGCCTTTGGGGGGGGGGGGCGGGGGGTTTGCTAGAGCTGTTGGGGAGGTGATGTACCATTAATTCACTGCAAGACGATGAGAGTGAGTGAAAATAGGCTTTATTAACCAAGAACGTGCCTGCCTGTGTCTGCTGTACAAATGAGCGCCACCCCTAGGCGGCCGGTCTACATATTGTCTGAGGGGGACGGAGCCAGAGGCGGAGCCAGAGGCGGAGCCCACCAGGTTCCAGTACAATACCTGGAAGGCGTTCACAGTACCATTGGGCCACAGTGCTACATAGGCAGCTTATACTATGGTGAATACATTCACCACAGGAAGGTTTAAACTAACGTGGCAGGGGGATGGGAACCAATGCAGGAAGTCAAAGGGCAGTAAAGAGGGAATAGAAACAAAAGTCAGTGAGGAGAAAAGCGGAAGGCAGGGAAACGGATTGAACTGAGGTTATTTCAATGCAAGAGGCCTAACGGGCAAGGCCGATGAACTGAGGGCCATGGATAGGTACATGGGACTGGGATATTATAGCTATTGCTGAAACATGGCTGAGGGAGAGGCAGGACCGGCAGCTCAATGTTCCCGGGTACAGATGGTATCGGAAAGATAGAGCAGGAGGTAGGAGAGGAGGGGGAGTTGCGGTTTTGATTCGGGACAGCATCACGGCAGTACAGAGAGAGGATATATCCGAGGGTTCACCCACTGAGTCTATATGGGTACAACTGAAAAATAAGACGGGTGAGATCACTTTGATAGGACTGTACTATAGACCCCCAAATAGTCAGCGGGAAATGGAGGAGCGGGAAATATGGAAAGAGATTACAGAGAGCTGCTGGGAAAATAGAGTGCTGATAGTTGGGGACTTTAACTTTCCCAACATTACCTGGGACAGCCATCGCACTCGGGGTTTGGATGGTGAGAGATTTGTCGAGTGTATTCAGGAAGAATTCCTCATTCAATACGTGGATGGCCCGACCAGAGAGGGAGCGAAACCTGACCTCCTCTTGGGGAATAAGGAAGGGCAGGTGATGGAAGTGTTAGTGAGAGATCATTTTGGGACCAGTGACCATAATTCCATTAAAGATAGCGAAGAAGAATGATAATTCTGACCCAAAAGTTACAATTCTAAATTGGGGCAAGGCCAATTTTGAGGGTATTAGGTGGGAACTTTCGAAAGTTGATTGGGGGAGCTTGTTTGCAGGCAAGGGGACAGCTGGTAAGTGGGAATCTTTCAAAAGTGTGTTAACTAGGGTTCAGGGTGAACACATTCCTCTTAGAGTGAAGGGTAAGGCTGGTCGAAGGAGGGAACCCTGGATGACTCGGGATATTGAGGCCCTGGTCAAAAGGAAGAAGAAGGCATATAACATGCATAGGCAGCTGGGATCAAGTGGATCCCTTGAAGAGTATAGGGCTTGTCGGAGTAGAGTTAAGAGAGAAATCAGGAGGGCAAAAAGGGGACATGAGTTGTCTTGGCAGATAAGGCAAAGGAACATCCAAGGAGCTTTTACAGATACATAAAGGGTACAAGAGCGACTAGGGGGAGGGTAGGGCCTCTTCAAGATACACAAGGTCATCTCTGTGCAGATCCACAAGGGATAGGAGAGGTCCTAAATAAATATTTCTCGTCAGTATTTATTGCTGAGAAAGGCACTAATGTTAGGGAAATTGGGGAGTGTACATATTACAGAGAAGGAGGTGCTGGAGGTATTAAAGCGCATCAAGATAGATAAATCCCCGGGACCTGATGAAATATATCCCAGGACGCTGTGGGAGGCTAGGGAGGAAATTGCCAGCCTCCTAGCTGAGATATTTGAATCATCGACAGCCACAGGCGAGGTTCCTGAAGATTGGTGGGTAGTAAATGTTGTGCCCTTGTTTAGGAAGGGCTGTAGTGATAAGCCTGGAAACTACAGACCGGTTAGCCTAATGTCTGTGGTGGGTAAGTTGTCAGAAGGTATTCTGAGTGACAGGATCTACAGGCATTGAGACAGGCAAGGGTTAATTAGGGAAAGTCAGCATGGCTTTGTAAGGGGAAAGTCATGTCTCACGAATCTGATTGAAGTTTTTGAAGGGGTAGCCAAGAAGGTAGATGAGGGCAGTGCGGTCGATGTTGTCTACATTGGACTTTAGCAAGGCCTTTGACAAGGTACCCCATGGTAGGTTGTTGCAAAAGGTTAAATCTCACGGAATCCAGCGTGAGGTAGCCAATTGGATACAAAGTTGTCTTGGCGACCGAAGCCAAAGGGAGGTTGTGGAGGGTTGTTTTCAAACTGGAGGCCTGTGACCAGTGGTGTGCCTCAGGCATCGGTGCTGGGTCCACTGTTATTTGTGATTTATATTAATGATTTGGATGAGAATGTAGGAGGCCTGGTTAGTAAGTTTGCAGATGACACCAAGATTGGTGGCATAGTGGATAGTGAAGGTGGTTACATACGATTGCAACAGGATCTTGACCAATTGGGCCAGTGGGACGATGAATGGCAGATGGGTTTAATTTGGATAAATGTGAGGTGATGCATTTTGGTAGATCAAATCAGGGCAGGACCTACTCAGTTAATGGTAGGGAGTTGGGGAGAGTTACAGAACAAAGAGATCTAGGAGTGCAGGTTCATAGCTCCCTGAAGGTGGAGTCGCAGGTGGACAGGGTGGTGAAGAAGGCATTCAGCATGCTAGGTTTTATTGGTCAGAATATTTAATACAGGAGTTGGGACGTCTTGTTGAAGTTGTGCAAGACATTGATAAGACCACACTTGGAATACGGTGTTCAGTTCTGGTCACCCTATTATAGGAAGGATATTATTAAACTAGAAAGAGTGCAGAAAAGATTTACTAGGATGTTGCCGGGACTTGATGGTCTGAGTTATAAGGAGAGGCTGGATAGGCTGGGACTTTTTCCCTGGAGCGTAGGGGGCTCAGGGGTGATCTTATAGACGTCTATAAAATAATGAGCAGCATCGATAAGGTAGATAGTCAACATCTTTCCCCAAAGGTAGAGGAGTCTGGAACTAGAGGTCATAGGTTTAAGGTGCGAGGGGAGAGATACAAAAGAGACCAGAGGGGTAATTTCTTCACACAGAGGGTGGTGTGTGTCTGGAACGAGCTGCCAGAGGCAGTGGTAGAGGCGGGTACAATTTTGTCTTTTAAAAAGCAGTTAGACAATTACATGGGCAGGGTGCGTATAGAGCGATATGGGCCAAATGTGGGCAAGTGGGACTAGCTTAGCAATAGAATCTGGGCGACATGGACAAGCTGGGCCGAAGGGCCTGATTCCATGCTGTAAACATCTATGACTCTGTGACTGTCTCTCTCTCTCTGCTTCTCCCTCTCTCTGTCCCTCTGCGTGTCTCGCTCTCTGTACTTCGTCCCTCTCCCTCTGTCTCACTCTCTCCCAGTCTCTCTCTGTCTCTCTCTCAATCTCTCCCTGTCTCTTTCCTTGCCTCTCTCTCTGTCCCTCTCCGTGTATCTGTCTATCTCTTTCTTTCTGTCTCTCTTTGTCTCTCTCAGTCTCGCTGTCTCTCTCTCTGTCGCCCTCTCTTTCTCTGTCTCTCTCTCTCTTCGCCTCTCTCTCTGTCTCTGTCTGCCACTTTCTCTGACTTTCTCTCTCTGCCTCTCTCTCTCTCTGTCCCTCATCCCTCTCTGTCTCTCTCTCAATCTCTCCCTGTCTCTCTCTCTCTCTCTCTGTCCCTCTCTGTGTCCCTCACAAAAAAAGTCTGTCTCTTTTTGTCTCCCTCTTGCTCTGTTGCCCTCCCTGTTGCCCTCTCTTTCTCTGTCTCTCTGTCTGCCACTTTCTCTGCCTCTTTCTCTCTCTGCCTTTGTCTCTCTCTCTCTGTCTCCCTCTCTCTGTCTCCCACACTCCCCATCTATCTCCCTCTCTGTCTCTCCCCCCCCCTTTCTCCCTGCCTCCCTCGCTCTCTGTCTCCCTCTCTCTGTCTCCCTCTCTCTGTCTCCCTCTCTCTGTCTCCCTCTCTCTGTCTCCCTCTCTCTCTGTCTCCCTCTCTCTCTGTCTCCCTCTCTCTCTGTCTCCCTCTCTCTCTGTCTCCCTCTCTCTCTGTCTCCCTCTCTCTGTCTCCCTCTCTCTCTGTCTCCCTCTCTCTGCCCCCTTCTCTCTGCCTCTCTCTCTGCCCCTCTGCCTCTCTCTCTCTGTCACGCTCTCTCTGTCACACTCTCTCTGTCACTCTCTCTGTCACACACTCTCTGTCATACTCTCTCTGTTGCTCGCTGTCTGTTTCTCTGTTTCTGCAGCTCTCTCTTTCTCTGTCTCTCTCTGACCCTCTATCCGCCGCTCTCTATCCACCGCTCTCTCTCCGCCTCTCTCTCTCACTGTCTCTCCTCTCTCTGTCTCTCTCTCTCTGCCTCTCTCTCGCTCTGCCTCATTCCCCCCTCTCGCTCTCTCTGTCTCTCTCTCTCTCTGTCTCTTTCTCTCTCTGTCTGTCTGCCTCTTTCTCTCTCTGCCCCTGACTCTGTCTCTTTCTGTCCCTGTCTCTCTCTCTCTCTCTCTCCCTGTTGCTCCTTTCTGTATCGAACCCTGTTCTCTCTCTCTGCTCTGCTTGGCGTTTGGACGAGACTGGAATTGAATGTCCATTCCCTGGGATCTCCAAAGAATGATTCAAGTCGAGCTGCATTCAAACACTCAAAACATTGGTGAATGAGTTGGACAAAGAGTGACCAAGATTAATCACTGGCTTCTCACCCCCATTCACAACTTCCAACCAATAACCCAAACATGCTCCCTTTGGATAGATCATTTCCGCTGATTCCCAAACTAACAGTGAGCGAAAATAGGGCAGCGAGAGAGCAAAAGAGAGAGGGGGAGTGAGAGAGCAAATATAAGAGAGCGCGAAAGAGTGCACAAAAGAGGGCAGACGGAGGGAGTAGGAAAGAGAGTAGAAAGAGGGAATGTGAAAGAGAGGGAGTGCCAAAGGGGTAGAGAGAGGGAGGGCCAAAGAGGGCAGAGAGATGGAGGGCCAAAGAGGGCAGAGAGAGGGAGGGCCAAAGAGGGCAGAGAGAGGGAGCGCCAAAGAGGGCAGAGAGAGGGTGCGCCAAAGAGGGCAGAGAGAGATGGGAGCGCCAAAGACGGCAGATAGAGGGAGCGCCAAAGGGAGCAGAGAGCGGGAGGGCGAAAGAGAGCAGAGAGATGGAGCGCCAATGAGGGCAGAGAGAGGGGGAGCGCCAAAGAGAGCAGAGAGAGGGAGCGCCAAAGAGGGCAGAGAGAGGGAGCTCCAAAGAGGGCAGAGAGAGGGAGCACCAAAGAGGGCAGAGAGAGGGAGCGCCAAAGAGGGCAGAGAGAGGGAGCGCCAAAGAGGGCAGAGAGAGGAGTGCCAAAGAGGGCAGAGAGAGGGAATCCCAAAGAGGGCAGTGAGAGGGAATCCCAAAGAGGGCAGTGAGAGGGTGTGCCAAAGAGGGCAGAGAGAGGCAGTGCCAAAGAGAGCAGAGAGAGGGAGTGCCAAAGAGGGCAGAGAGAGGGACTGTCAAAGAAGGCAGAGAGAGGGAGTGCCAAAGAGGGCAGAGAGAGGGAATGCCAAAGAGGGCAGAGAGAGGGAGTGGCAAAGAGGGCAGAGAGAGGGAGTGCCAAAGAGGGCAGAGAGAGAGAGTGCCAAAGAGGGCAGAGAGAGCGAGCGCCAAAGAGGGCAGAGAGAGCAAGCGCCAAAGAGGGCAGAGGGAGGGAGCGCCAAAGAGAGCAGAGAGAGAGAGTGCCAAAGTGAGGAGAGAGAGGGAGCCCAAAAGTGAGGAGAGAGAGGGAGCGCCAATGAGAGCAGAGAGAGGGGGAGCGCCAAAGAGGGCAGAGCGAGGGAGCGCCAAAGAGAGCAGAGAGAGGGAGTGCCAAAGAGGGAAGAGGGAGGGAGTGCCACAGTGAGCAGAGGGAGGGAGCGCCAAAGACAGCACAGAGAGGGGGAGCGCAAAAGGGAGCAGAGAGAGGGAGGGCCAAAGAGAGCAGAACGAGGGAGCGCCAAAGAGAGCAGAGAGAGTTGGGAGCGCCAAAGACGGCAGATAGAGGGAGCGCCAAAGGGAGCAGAGAGCGGGAGGGCGAAAGAGAGCAGAGAGATGGAGCGCCAATGAGGGCAGAGAGAGGGGGAGCGCCAAAGAGGGCAGAGAGAAGGAGTGCCAAAGATGGCAGAGAGAGGGAGTGCCAAAGATGGCAGAGAGAGGGAGTGCCAAAGAGGGCAGAGAGAGAGAGCGCCAAAGAAAGCAGAGAGAGGGAGTGCAAAAGAGAACAGAGAGAGGGAGCGTCAAAGAGGGGGAGTGCGAAAGAGGGCAGAGAGAGGGTGCGCCAAAGAGGGCAAAGAGGGGGAGTGCGAAAGAGGGCAGAGAAAGGGAGTGCATAAGAGGGCAGAGAGAGGGAGTGTGAAAGAGAGCAGAGAGAGGGAGTGTCAAAGAGGGCAGAGAGAGGGAGCACCAAAGGGAGCAGAGAGTGGGAGTGTCAAAGAGGGCAGAGAGAGGGAGCGCCAAAGAGGGGGATTGTCAAAGAGGGCAGAGAGAGGGAGCACCAAAGAGGGCAAAGAGAGGGAGCGCCAATGAGGGGGAGCGCCAAAGAGGTCAGGGAGGGGGAGTGTCAAAGAGGGCAGAGAGAAGGAGTGTCAAAGAGCGCAAGGAGAGGGAGCGCCAGAGTGGGCAGAGAGAGGGAGCGCCAGAGAGGGCAGCGAGAGGGAGCGCCAAA
Organism: Scyliorhinus torazame; assembly: GCF_047496885.1. Lineage (NCBI taxonomy): Eukaryota > Metazoa > Chordata > Chondrichthyes > Carcharhiniformes > Scyliorhinidae > Scyliorhinus > Scyliorhinus torazame. The sequence continues at coordinate 80,357,731 of NC_092710.1, read as the reverse complement.
GAGAGCAGAGAGAGGGAGTGCCAACGAGTGCAGAGAGAGGGAGTGCCAAAGCGAGCAGTGGGAGGGAGTGCCAAAGAGGGCAGTGAGAGGGAGTGCCAAAGAGGGCAGAGAGAGGGTGTGCCAAAGAGGACAGAGAGAAGGAGCGCCAAAGAGAGCAGAGAGAGGGAGTGCCAAAGAGAGCAGAGAGAGGGAGGGCCAATAAGGGCAGAGAGAGGGTGTGCCAAAGTGAGCAGAGAGAGGGAGTGCTAAAGAGGGCAGAGAGAGGGTGTGCCAAAGAGAGCAGCGAGAGTGAATACAAAATAGGGCAGAGAGATGGAGTGCCAAAGAGGGCAGAGAGAGGTAACGCCAAAGAGGGCAGGGAGAGGGAGCGCCAAAGGGGGCAGAGATAGGGAGCGCCAAAGAGAGCAGAGAGAGAGGGAGCGCCAAAGAAGGCAGAGAGAGGGAGTGCCAAAGAGAGCAGAGAGCGAGGGGGCGCCAAAGAGGGCAGAGAGAGGGAGCGCCAAAGAGGGCAGAGATAGGAAGCGCCAAAGAGAGAAGAGAGAGGCAGCTCCAAAGAGGGCATAGTGAGGGAGTGACAAAGAGGGCAGAGGGAAAGAGCGCCAAAGAGGGCAGAGAGAGGGAGCGCCAGAGGGGCCAGAGAGAGGGAGCGCCAAAGAGGGCTGAGAGAGAGGGAGCGCCAAAGAGGGCAGAGTGAGAGGGAGAGCCAAAGACAGCAGAGAGTGGGAGTGCCAAAGAGGGCACAGAGAGTGAGTGCCAAAGAGGGCAAAGAGAGGGGGAGCGCCAAAGAGAGCAGAGAGAGGGAGCGCCAAAGAGGGCAGAGAGAGGGAGTGCCAAAGAGAGCAGAGAGAGGTAGCGCCAGAGAGGGCAGACAGAGGGAGTGCCAAAGAGGGCAGAGAGAGGAAGCGTCAAAGAGAGCAGAGAGAGGGAGTGCCAAAGGGGGCAAAGAGAGGGAGTGCCAAAGAGGGCAGAGCGAGGGAGGGCCAAAGAGGGCAGAGAGAGGAAGTGCCAAAAAGGACAGAGAGAGGAAGTGCAAAAGAGGGCAGAGAGAGGGTGTGCCAAAGAGGGCAGAGATAGGAAGCGCCAAAGAGAGCAAAGAGAGGGAGCTCCAAAGAGGGCATAGAGAGGGAGTGACAAAGAGGGCTGAGAGAGAGGGAGCGCCAAAGAGGGCAGAGTGAGAGGGAGCGTCAAAGAGGGGGAGTGCGAAAGAGGGCAGAGAGAGGGTGCGCCAAAGAGGGCAAAGAGGGGGAGTGCGAAAGAGGGCAGCGAAATGGAGTGCATAAGAGGGCAGAGAGAGGGAGTGCGAAAGAGAGCAGAGAGAGGGAGTGTCAAAGAGGGCAGAGAGAGGGAGCACCAAAGGGAGCAGAGAGTGGGAGTGTCAAAGAGGGCAGAGAGAGGGAGCGCCAAAGAGGGGGATTGTCAAAGAGGGCAGAGAGAGGGAGCACCAAAGAGGGCAAAGAGAGGGAGCGCCAATGAGGGGGAGCGCCAAAGAGGTCAGGGAGGGGGAGTGTCAAAGAGGGCAGAGAGAGGGAGTGTCAAAGAGCGCAGGGAGAGGGAGCGCCAGAGTGGGCAGAGAGAGGGAGCGCCAGAGAGGGCAGCGAGAGGGAGCGCCAAAGAGAGCAGAGAGAGGGAGTGCCAACGAGTGCAGAGAGAGGGAGTGCCAAAGCGAGCAGTGAGAGGGAGTGCCAAAGAGGGCAGTGAGAGGGAGTGCCAAAGAGGGCAGAGAGAGGGTGTGCCAAAGAGGGCAGAGAGAGGGAGCGCCAAAGAGAGCAGAGAGAGTGAGTGCCAAAGAGAGCAGAGAGAGGGAGGGCCAATAAGGGCAGAGAGAGGGTGTGCCAAAGTGAGCAGAGAGAGGGAGTGCCAAAGAGGGCAGAGAGTGGGTGTGCCAAAGAGAGCAGCGAGAGTGAATGCAAAATAGGGCAGAGAGAGGGAGTTCCAAAGAGGGCAGAGAGAGGGAACGCCAAAGAGGGCAGGGAGAGGGAGCGCCAAAGGGGGCAGAGATAGGGAGCGCCAAAGAGAGCAGAGAGAGAGGGAGCGCCAAAGAAGGCAGAGAGAGGGAGTGCCAAAGAGAGCAGAGAGCGAGGGGGCGCCAAAGAGGGCAGAGAGAGGGAGCGCCAAAGAGGGCAGAGATAGGAAGCGCCAAAGAGAGCAGAGAGAGGGAGCTCCAAAGAGGGCATAGAGAGGGAGTGACAAAGAGGGCAGAGGGAAAGAGCGCCAAAGAGGGCAGAGAGAGGGAGCGCCTGAGGGGCCAGAGAGAGGGAGCGCCAAAGAGGGCTGAGAGAGAGGGAGCGCCAAAGAGGGCAGAGTGAGAGGGAGCGCCAAAGACGGCAGAGAGTGGAGTGCCAAAGAGGGCACAGAGTGAGTGCCAAAGAGGGCAAAGAGAGGGGGAGCGCCAAAGAGAGCAGAGAGAGGGAGCGCCAAAGAGGGCAGAGAGAGGGAGTGCCAAAGAGAGCAGAGAGAGGTAGCGCCAGAGAGGGCAGACAGAGGGAGTGCCAAAGAGGGCAGAGAGAGGAAGCGTCAAAGAGAGCAGAGAGAGGGAGTGCCAAAGAGGGCAAAGAGAGGGAGTGCCAAAGAGGGCAGAGCGAGAGAGGGCCAAAGAGGGCAGAGAGAGGAAGTGCCAAAAAGGACAGAGAGAGGAAGTGCAAAAGAGGGCAGAGAGAGGGTGTGCCAAAGAGGGCAGAGATAGGAAGCGCCAAAGAGAGCAGAGAGAGGGAGCTCCAAAGAGGGCATAGAGAGGGAGTGACAAAGAGGGCTGAGAGAGAGGGAACGCCAAAGAGGGCAGAGTGAGAGGGAGCGCCAAAGACGGCAGAGAGTGGGAGTGCCAAAGGGGGCACAGAGAGTGAGTGCCAAAGAGGGCACAGAGAGTGAGTGCCAAAGAGGGCAGAGAGAGGGGGAGCGCCAAAGACAGCAGAGATAGGGAGCGCCAAAGAGAGCAGTGAGAGGGGGAGTGCCAAAGAGGGCAGAGTGAGGGAGCGCCAAAGGGAGCAGAGAAAGGGAGCGCCAAAGAGAGCAGAGAAAGGGGGAGCGTCAAAGAGGGCAGAGATAGGTAGTGCCAAAGAGGGCAGAGAGAGGGAGTGCCCAAGAGGGCACTGAGAGGGAGCGCCAAAGGGGTAGAGAGCGGGAGCGCCAAAGAGGGCAGTGAGAGGAAGTGCCAAAGAGGGCAGAGAGAGGAAGTGCCAAAGAGGGCAGAGAGAGGGTGCGCCAAAGAAGGCAGAGAGAGGAAGTGCCAAAGAGGGCAGGGAGTGACAAAGAGGGCAGAGAGAGGGAGCGGCAAAGAGAGCAGAGGGAGGGAGTGCCAAAGAGAGCAGAGAGAGGGAGTGCGAAAGAGGGAAGAGAGAGGGAGTGCCAAAGAGGGCAGAGAGAGGGAGCACCAAAGAGGGCAGGGAGAGGGAGTGCCAAAGAGAGCAGAGAGAGGGAGGGCCAATAAGGGCAGAGAGAGGGTGTGCCAAAGTGAGCAGAGAGAGGGAGTTCCAAAGAGGGCAGAGGGAGGGAACGCCAAAGAGGGCAGAGAGAGGGAGCGCGAAAGGGGGCAGAGATAGGGAGCGCCAAAGAGAGCAGAGAGAGAGGGAGCTCCAAAGAGGGCATAGAGAGGGAGTGACAAAGAGGGCTGAGAGAGAGGGAGCGCCAAAGAGGGCAGAGTGAGAGGGAGCGTCAAAGAGGGGGAGTGCGAAAGAGGGCAGAGAGAGGGTGCGCCAAAGAGGGCAAAGAGGGGGAGTGCGAAAGAGGGCAGCGAAATGGAGTGCATAAGAGGGCAGAGAGAGGGAGTGCGAAAGAGAGCAGAGAGAGGGAGTGTCAAAGAGGGCAGAGAGAGGGAGCACCAAAGGGAGCAGAGAGTGGGAGTGTCAAAGAGGGCAGAGAGAGGGAGCGCCAAAGAGGGGGATTGTCAAAGAGGGCAGAGAGAGGGAGCACCAAAGAGGGCAAAGAGAGGGAGCGCCAATGAGGGGGAGCGCCAAAGAGGTCAGGGAGGGGGAGTGTCAAAGAGGGCAGAGAGAGGGAGCGCCAAAGAGAGCAGAGAGAGGGAGTGCTAAAGAGGGCAGAGAGAGGGTGTGCCAAAGAGAGCAGCGAGAGTGAATGCAAAATAGGGCAGAGAGAGGGAGTGCCAAAGAGGGCAGAGAGAGGTAACGCCAAAGAGGGCAGGGAGAGGGAGCGCCAAAGGGGGCAGAGATAGGGAGCGCCAAAGAGAGCAGAGAGAGAGGGAGCGCCAAAGAAGGCAGAGAGAGGGAGTGCCAAAGAGAGCAGAGAGCGAGGGGGCGCCAAAGAGGGCAGAGAGAGGGAGCGCCAAAGAGGGCAGAGATAGGAAGCGCCAAAGAGAGCAGAGAGAGGGAGCTCCAAAGAGGGCATACTGAGGGAGTGACAAAGAGGGCAGAGGGAAAGAGCGCCAAAGAGGGCAGAGAGAGGGAGCGCCAGAGGGGCCAGAGAGAGGGAGCGCCAAAGAGGGCTGAGAGAGAGGGAGCGCCAAAGAGGGCAGAGTGAGAGGGAGAGCCAAAGACGGCAGAGAGTGGGAGTGCCAAAGAGGGCACAGAGAGTGAGTGCCAAAGAGGGCAAAGAGAGGGGGAGCGCCAAAGAGAGCAGAGAGAGGGAGCGCCAAAGAGGGCAGAGAGAGGGAGTGCCAAAGAGAGCAGAGAGAGGTAGCGCCAGAGAGGGCAGACAGAGGGAGTGCCAAAGAGGGCAGAGAGAGGAAGCGTCAAAGAGAGCAGAGAGAGGGAGTGCCAAAGGGGGCAAAGAGAGGGAGTACCAAAGAGGGCAGAGCGAGGGAGGGCCAAAGAGGGCAGAGAGAGGAAGTGCCAAAAAGGACAGAGAGAGGAAGTGCAAAAGAGGGCAGAGAGAGGGTGTGCCAAAGAGGGCAGAGATAGGAAGCGCCAAAGAGAGCAAAGAGAGGGAGCTCCAAAGAGGGCATAGAGAGGGAGTGACAAAGAGGGCTGAGAGAGAGGGAGCGCCAAAGAGGGCAGAGTGAGAGGGAGCGTCAAAGAGGGGGAGTGCGAAAGAGGGCAGAGAGAGGGTGCGCCAAAGAGGGCAAAGAGGGGGAGTGCGAAAGAGGGCAGCGAAATGGAGTGCATAAGAGGGCAGAGAGAGGGAGTGCGAAAGAGAGCAGAGAGAGGGAGTGTCAAAGAGGGCAGAGAGAGGGAGCACCAAAGGGAGCAGAGAGTGGGAGTGTCAAAGAGGGCAGAGAGAGGGAGCGCCAAAGAGGGGGATTGTCAAAGAGGGCAGAGAGAGGGAGCACCAAAGAGGGCAAAGAGAGGGAGCGCCAATGAGGGGGAGCGCCAAAGAGGTCAGGGAGGGGGAGTGTCAAAGAGGGCAGAGAGAGGGAGTGTCAAAGAGCGCAGGGAGAGGGAGCGCCAGAGTGGGCAGAGAGAGGGAGCGCCAGAGAGGGCAGCGAGAGGGAGCGCCAAAGAGAGCAGAGAGAGGGAGTGCCAACGAGTGCAGAGAGAGGGAGTGCCAAAGCGAGCAGTGAGAGGGAGTGCCAAAGAGGGCAGTGAGAGGGAGTGCCAAAGAGGGCAGAGAGAGGGTGTGCCAAAGAGGGCAGAGAGATGGAGCGCCAAAGAGAGCAGAGAGAGTGAGTGCCAAAGAGAGCAGAGAGAGGGAGGGCCAATAAGGGCAGAGAGAGGGTGTGCCAAAGTGAGCAGAGAGAGGGAGTGCCAAAGAGGGCAGAGAGTGGGTGTGCCAAAGAGAGCAGCGAGAGTGAATGCAAAATAGGGCAGAGAGAGGGAGTTCCAAAGAGGGCAGAGAGAGGGAACGCCAAAGAGGGCAGGGAGAGGGAGCGCCAAAGGGGGCAGAGATAGGGAGCGCCAAAGAGAGCAGAGAGAGAGGGAGCGCCAAAGAAGGCAGAGAGAGGGAGTGCCAAAGAGAGCAGAGAGCGAGGGGGCGCCAAAGAGGGCAGAGAGAGGGAGCGCCAAAGAGGGCAGAGATAGGAAGCGCCAAAGAGAGCAGAGAGAGGGAGCTCCAAAGAGGGCATAGAGAGGGAGTGACAAAGAGGGCAGAGGGAAAGAGCGCCAAAGAGGGCAGAGAGAGGGAGCGCCTGAGGGGCCAGAGAGAGGGAGCGCCAAAGAGGGCTGAGAGAGAGGGAGCGCCAAAGAGGGCAGAGTGAGAGGGAGCGCCAAAGACGGCAGAGAGTGGAGTGCCAAAGAGGGCACAGAGTGAGTGCCAAAGAGGGCAAAGAGAGGGGGAGCGCCAAAGAGAGCAGAGAGAGGGAGCGCCAAAGAGGGCAGAGAGAGGGAGTGCCAAAGAGAGCAGAGAGAGGTAGCGCCAGAGAGGGCAGACAGAGGGAGTGCCAAAGAGGGCAGAGAGAGGAAGCGTCAAAGAGAGCAGAGAGAGGGAGTGCCAAAGAGGGCAAAGAGAGGGAGTGCCAAAGAGGGCAGAGCGAGAGAGGGCCAAAGAGGGCAGAGAGAGGAAGTGCCAAAAAGGACAGAGAGAGGAAGTGCAAAAGAGGGCAGAGAGAGGGTGTGCCAAAGAGGGCAGAGATAGGAAGCGCCAAAGAGAGCAGAGAGAGGGAGCTCCAAAGAGGGCATAGAGAGGGAGTGACAAAGAGGGCTGAGAGAGAGGGAGCGCCAAAGAGGGCAGAGTGAGAGGGAGCGCCAAAGACGGCAGAGAGTGGGAGTGCCAAAGAGGGCACAGAGAGTGAGTGCCAAAGAGGGCACAGAGAGTGAGTGCCAAAGAGGGCAGAGAGAGGGGGAGCGCCAAAGACAGCAGAGATAGGGAGCGCCAAAGAGAGCAGTGAGAGGGGGAGCGCCAAAGAGGGCAGAGTGAGGGAGCGCCAAAGGGAGCAGAGAAAGGGAGCGCCAAAGAGAGCAGAGAAAGGGGGAGCGCCAAAGAGGGCAGAGAGAGGTAGTGCCAAAGAGGGCAGAGAGAGGGAGTGCCCAAGAGGGCACTGAGAGGGAGCGCCAAAGGGGTAGAGAGCGGGAGCGCCAAAGAGGGCAGTGAGAGGAAGTGCCAAAGAGGGCAGAGAGAGGAAGTGCCAAAGAGGGCAGAGAGAGGGTGCGCCAAAGAAGGCAGAGAGAGGAAGTGCCAAAGAGGGCAGGGAGTGACAAAGAGGGCAGAGAGAGGGAGCGGCAAAGAGAGCAGAGCGAGGGAGTGCCAAAGAGAGCAGAGAGAGGGAGTGCGAAAGAGGGAAGAGAGAGGGAGTGCCAAAGAGGGCAGAGAGAGGGAGCACCAAAGAGGGCAGGGAGAGGGAGTGCCAAAGAGAGCAGAGAGAGGGAGGGCCAATAAGGGCAGAGAGAGGGTGTGCCAAAGTGAGCAGAGAGAGGGAGTTCCAAAGAGGGCAGAGGGAGGGAACGCCAAAGAGGGCAGAGAGAGGGAGCGCGAAAGGGGGCAGAGATAGGGAGCGCCAAAGAGAGCAGAGAGAGAGGGAGCTCCAAAGAGGGCATAGAGAGGGAGTGACAAAGAGGGCTGAGAGAGAGGGAGCGCCAAAGAGGGCAGAGTGAGAGGGAGCGTCAAAGAGGGGGAGTGCGAAAGAGGGCAGAGAGAGGGTGCGCCAAAGAGGGCAAAGAGGGGGAGTGCGAAAGAGGGCAGCGAAATGGAGTGCATAAGAGGGCAGAGAGAGGGAGTGCGAAAGAGAGCAGAGAGAGGGAGTGTCAAAGAGGGCAGAGAGAGGGAGCACCAAAGGGAGCAGAGAGTGGGAGTGTCAAAGAGGGCAGAGAGAGGGAGCGCCAAAGAGGGGGATTGTCAAAGAGGGCAGAGAGAGGGAGCACCAAAGAGGGCAAAGAGAGGGAGCGCCAATGAGGGGGAGCGCCAAAGAGGTCAGGGAGGGGGAGTGTCAAAGAGGGCAGAGAGAGGGAGCGCCAGAGAGGGCAGCGAGAGGGAGCGCCAAAGAGAGCAGAGAGAGGGAGTGCCAACGAGTGCAGAGAGAGGGAGTGCCAAAGCGAGCAGTGAGAGGGAGTGCCAAAGAGGGCAGTGAGAGGGAGTGCCAAAGAGGGCAGAGAGAGGGTGTGCCAAAGAGGGCAGAGAGAGGGAGCGCCAAAGAGAGCAGAGAGAGTGAGTGCCAAAGAGAGCAGAGAGAGGGAGGGCCAATAAGGGCAGAGAGAGGGTGTGCCAAAGTGAGCAGAGAGAGGGAGTGCCAAAGAGGGCAGAGAGTGGGTGTGCCAAAGAGAGCAGCGAGAGTGAATGCAAAATAGGGCAGAGAGAGGGAGTTCCAAAGAGGGCAGAGAGAGGGAACGCCAAAGAGGGCAGGGAGAGGGAGCGCCAAAGGGGGCAGAGATAGGGAGCGCCAAAGAGAGCAGAGAGAGAGGGAGCGCCAAAGAAGGCAGAGAGAGGGAGTGCCAAAGAGAGCAGAGAGCGAGGGGGCGCCAAAGAGGGCAGAGAGAGGGAGCGCCAAAGAGGGCAGAGATAGGAAGCGCCAAAGAGAGCAGAGAGAGGGAGCTCCAAAGAGGGCATAGAGAGGGAGTGACAAAGAGGGCAGAGGGAAAGAGCGCCAAAGAGGGCAGAGAGAGGGAGCGCCTGAGGGGCCAGAGAGAGGGAGCGCCAAAGAGGGCTGAGAGAGAGGGAGCGCCAAAGAGGGCAGAGTGAGAGGGAGCGCCAAAGACGGCAGAGAGTGGAGTGCCAAAGAGGGCACAGAGTGAGTGCCAAAGAGGGCAAAGAGAGGGGGAGCGCCAAAGAGGGCAGAGAGAGGAAGCGTCAAAGAGAGCAGAGAGAGGGAGTGCCAAAGAGGGCAAAGAGAGGGAGTGCCAAAGAGGGCAGAGCGAGAGAGGGCCAAAGAGGGCAGAGAGAGGAAGTGCCAAAAAGGACAGAGAGAGGAAGTGCAAAAGAGGGCAGAGAGAGGGTGTGCCAAAGAGGGCAGAGATAGGAAGCGCCAAAGAGAGCAGAGAGAGGGAGCTCCAAAGAGGGCATAGAGAGGGAGTGACAAAGAGGGCTGAGAGAGAGGGAACGCCAAAGAGGGCAGAGTGAGAGGGAGCGCCAAAGACGGCAGAGAGAGTGAGTGCCAAAGGGGGCACAGAGAGTGAGTGCCAAAGAGGGCACTGAGAGTGAGTGCCAAAGAGGGCAGAGAGAGGGGGAGCGCCAAAGACAGCAGAGATAGGGAGCGCCAAAGAGAGCAGTGAGAGGGGGGAGTGCCAAAGAGGGCAGAGTGAGGGAGCGCCAAAGGGAGCAGAGAAAGGGAGCGCCAAAGAGAGCAGAGAAAGGGGGAGCGTCAAAGAGGGCAGAGATAGGTAGTGCCAAAGAGGGCAGAGAGAGGGAGTGCCCAAGAGGGCACTGAGAGGGAGCGCCAAAGGGGTAGAGAGAGGGAGCGCCAAAGAGGGCAGTGAGAGGAAGTGCCAAAGAGATCAGAGAGAGGAAGTGCCAAAGAGGGCAGAGAGAGGGTGCGCCAAAGAAGGCAGAGAGAGGAAGTGCCAAAGAGGGCAGGGAGTGACAAAGAGGGCAGAGAGAGGGAGCGGCAAAGAGAGCAGAGCGAGGGAGTGCCAAAGAGAGCAGAGAGAGGGAGTGCGAATGAGGGAAGAGAGAGGGAGTGCCAAAGAGGGCAGAGAGAGGGAGCACCAAAGAGGGCAGGGAGAGGGAGTGCCAAAGAGAGCAGAGAGAGGGAGGGCCAATAAGGGCAGAGAGAGGGTGTGCCAAAGTGAGCAGAGAGAGGGAGTGCCAAAGAGGGCAGAGAGAGGGTGTGCCAAAGAGAGCAGCGAGAGTGAATGCAAAATAGGGCAGAGAGAGGGAGTTCCAAAGAGGGCAGAGAGAGGGAACGCCAAAGAGGGCAGGGAGAGGGAGCGCGAAAGGGGGCAGAGATAGGGAGCGCCAAAGAGAGCAGAGAGAGAGGGAGCGCCAAAGAAGGCAGAGAGAGGGAGTGCCAAAGAGAGCAGAGAGCGAGGGGGCGCCAAAGAGGGCAGAGAGAGGGAGCGCCAAAGAGGGCAGAGATAGGAAGCGCCAAAGAGAGCAGAGAGAGGGAGCTCCAAAGAGGGCATAGAGAGGGAGTGACAAAGAGGGCAGAGGGAAAGAGTGCCAAAGAGGGCATAAAGAGGGAGCGCCTGAGGGGCCAGAGAGAGGGAGCGCCAAAGAGGGCTGAGAGAGAGGGAGCGCCAAAGAGGGCAGAGTGAGAGGGAGCGCCAAAGACGGCAGAGAGTGGGAGTGCCAAAGTGGGCACAGAGAGTGAGTGCCAAAGAGGGCAAAGAGAGGGGGAGCGCCAAAGAGAGCAGAGAGAGGGAGCGCCAAAGAGGGCAGAGAGAGGGAGTGCCAAAGAGAGCAGAGAGAGGTAGCGCCAGAGAGGGCAGACAGAGGGAGTGCCAAAGAGGGCAGAGAGAGGAAGCGTCAAAGAGAGCAGAGAGAGGGAGTGCCAAAGAGGGCAAAGAGAGGGAGTGCCAAAGAAGGCAGAGCGGGGGAGGGCCAAAGAGGGCAGAGAGAGGAAGTGCCAAAAAGGACAGAGAGAGGAAGTGCAAAAGAGGGCAGAGAGAGGGTGTGCCAAAGAGGGCAGAGATAGGAAGCGCCAAAGAGAGCAGAGAGAGGGAGCTCCAAAGAGGGCATAGAGAGGGAGTGACAAAGAGGGCTGAGAGAGAGGGAGCGCCAAAGAGGGCAGAGTGAGAGGGAGCGCCAAAGACGGCACAGAGAGTGAGTGCCAAAGAGGGCACAGAGAGTGAATGCCAAAGAGGGCACAGAGAGTGAGTGCCAAAGAGGGCAGAGAGAGGGGGAGCGCCAAAGACAGCAGAGATAGGGAGCGCCAAAGAGAGCAGTGAGAGGGGGAGCGCCAAAGAGGGCAGAGTGAGGGAGCGCCAAAGGGAGCAGAGAAAGGGAGCGCCAAAGAGAGCAGAGAAAGGGGGAGCGCCAAAGAGGGCAGAGAGAGGTAGTGCCAAAGAGGGCAGAGAGAGGGAGTGCCCAAGAGGGCACTGAGAGGGAGCGCCAAAGGGGTAGAGAGAGGGAGCGCCAAAGAGGGCAGTGAGAGGAAGTGCCAAAGAGGGCAGAGAGAGGGTGCGCCAAAGAAGGCAGAGAGAGGGTGCGCCAAAGAAGGAAGAGAGAGGAAGTGCCAAAGAGGGCAGGGAGTGACAAAGAGGGCAGAGAGAGGGAGCGGCAAAGAGAGCAGAGCGAGGGAGTGCCAAAGAGAGCAGAGAGAGGGAGTGCGAAAGAGGGAAGAGAGAGGGAGTGCCAAAGAGGGCAGAGAGAGGGAGCACCAAAGAAGGCAGGGAGAGGGAGTGCCAAAGAGGGCAGAGAGAGGAAGTGCCAAAAAGGACAGAGAGAGGAAGTGCAAAAGACGGCAGAGAGAGGGTGTGCCAAAGAGGGCAGAGATAGGAAGCGCCAAAGAGAGCAGAGAGAGGGAGCTCCAAAGAGGGCATAGAGAGGGAGTGACAAAGAGGGCTGAGAGAGAGGGAGCGCCAAAGACGGCAGAGTGAGAGGGTGCGCCAAAGACGGCAGAGAGTGGGAGTGCCAAAGAGGGCACAGAGAGTGAGTGCCAAAGAGGGCAGAGAGAGGCGGAGCGCCAAAGACAGCAGAGAGAGGGAGCGCCAAAGAGAGCAGTGAGAGGGGGAGCGCCAAAGAGGGCAGAGTGAGGGAGCGCCAAAGGGAGCAGAGAGAGGGAGCGCCAAAGAGAGCAGAGAGAGAGGGAGTGCGAAAGAGGGAAGAGAGAGGGAGTGCCAAAGAGGGCAGAGAGAGGGAGCACCAAAGAGGGCAGGGAGAGGGAGTGCCAAAGAGGGCAGAGAGAGGAAGTGCCAAAGAAAGCAGAGAGAGGGAGCGCCAAAGAGGGCAGAGGGAGGGCGCGCCAAAGAGAGCAGAGAGAGGGGCGGCGCCAATGAGGGCAGAGTGTGGGAGCGCCAAAGGGAGCAGAGAGAGGGAGCACCAAAGAGAGCAGAGAGAGGGGGAGCGCCAATGAGGGCAGAAAGAGGTAGCGCCAAAGTGAGCAGAGTGAGAGGGAGCGCCAAAGAGGGCAGAGAGAGGGACACTAAAGTGGTAAGAGAGAGGGAGTGCCAAAGGAGGCAGAGAGAGGGAGCGCCAAGAGAGCAGAGAGAGGGAGTGCCAAAGAGGGCAGAGAAAGGGTGTGTCAAAGAGAGCAGAGAGAGGCACGCAAAAGAGGTCAGTGAGGGGGACTGCCAAATAGGTCAGAGAGAGGGAGTGCCAAAGAGGGCAGAGAGAGGGAACACAAAAGAGGGCAGAGAGAGGGAGTGCCAAAGAGCGCAAAGAAAGGGAGCGCCAAAGAGAGCAGAGAGAGGGAGCGCCAAAGAGAGCAGAGCGAGGGGGAGCGCCAAAGAGGGCAGAGCGAGGGAGGGCCAAAGAGAGCAGAGATAGGGAGTGCGAAAGAGGGCAGAGAGAGGGAGTGCCAAAGAGGGCAGAGAGAGGGAGCACCAAAGAGGGCAGGGAGAGGGAGTGCCAAAGAGTGCAGAGAGAGGGAGTGCCAAAGAGTGCAGAGAGAGGGTGTGCCAAAGAGGGCAGAGAGAGGGAGTGCCAAAGAGGGCAGTGAGAGGGTGTGCCAAAGAGGGCAGAGAGAGGGAGTGCCAAAGAGGGCAGAGAGAGGGAGTGCCAAAGAGAGAAGAGAGGAAGTGCCAAAGAGAGCAGAGAGGAAGTGCCAAGGAGGGCAGAGAGAGGGAGTGCCAATGAGGGCAGAGAAAGGGAGCGCCAAAGAGAGCAGAGAGAGGGAGCGCCAAAGAGAGCAGACAGAGAGGGAACGCCAAAGAGGGCAGGGAGAGGGAGCGCCAAAGAGGGCAGAGATAGGGAGCCTAAATAGAGCAGAGAGAGGGGGACGCCAAAGACAGCAGAGAAAGGGAGCGCCAAAGAGAGCAGTGAGAGGGGGAGCGCCAAAGAGGGCAGAGTGAGGGAGCGCCAAAGGGAGCAGAGAGAGGGAGCGCCAAAGAGAGCAGAGAGAGGGGAACGCCAAAGAGGGCAGAGAGAGGTAGTGCCAAAGAGGGCAGAGAGAGGGAGTGCCAAAGAGGGCACTGAGAGGGAGCGCCAAAGAAGGCAGAGAGAGGAAGTGCCAAAGAGGGCAGGGAGTGACAAAGAGGGCAGAGAGAGGGAGCGGCAAAGAGAGCAGAGCGAGGGAGTGCCAAATAGACCAGAGAGAGGGAGTGCGAAAGAGTAAAGAGAGAGGGAGTGCCAAAGAGGGCAGAGAGAGGGAGCACCAAAGAGGGCAGGGAGAGGGAGTGCCAAAGAGGGCAGAGAGAGGAAGTGCCAAAGAAAGCAGAGGGAGGGCGCGCCAAAGAGAGCAGAGAGAGGGGAGGCGCCAATGAGGGCAGAGTGTGGGAGCGCCAAAGGGAGCAGATAGAGAGAGCACCAAAGAGAGCAGAGAGAGGGGGAGCGCCAATGAGGGCAGAAAGAGGTAGCGCCAAAGTGAGCAGAGTGAGAGGGAGCGCCAAAGAGGGCAGAGAGAGGGACGCTAAAGTGGTAAGAGAGAGGGAGTGCCAAAGAAGGCAGAGAGAGGGAGCGCCAAGAGAGCAGAGAGAGGGAGCGCCAAAGAGGGCAGAGAAAGGGTGTGCCAAAGAGAGCAGAGAGAGGCACGCAAAAGAGGTCAGTGAGGGGGACTGCCAAATAGGTCAGAGAGAGGGAGTGCCAAAGAGGGCAGAGAGAGGGAGCACAAAAGAGGGCAGAGAGAGGGAGCGCCAAAGAGAGCAGAGCGAGGGGGAGCGCCAAAGAGGGCAAAGCGAGGGAGTGCCAAAGAGAGCAGAGAGAGGGAGTGCGAAAGAGGGCAGAGAGAGGGAGTGCCAAAGGGAGCAGAGAGAGGTGAACGCCAAAGAGGGCAGAGAGAGGTAGTGCCAAAGAGGGCAGAGAGAGGGAGTGCCAAAGAGGGCACTGAGAGGGAGCGCCAAAGAAGGCAGAGAGAGGAAGTGCCAAAGAGGGCAGGGAGTGACAAAGAGGGCAGAGAGAGGGAGCGGCAAAGAGAGCAGAGCGGGGGAGTGCCAAAGAGAGCAGAGAGAGGGAGTGCGAAAGAGGGAAGAGAGAGGGAGTGCCAAAGAGGGCAGAGAGAGGGAGCACCAAAGAGGGCAGGGAGAGGGAGTGCCAAAGAGGGCAGAGAGAGGAAGTGCCAAAGAAAGCAGAGGGAGGGCGCGCCAAAGAGAGCAGAGAGAGGGGAGGCGCCAATGAGGGCAGAGTGTGGGAGCGCCAAAGGGAGCAGAGAGAGGGAGCACCAAAGAGAGCAGAGAGAGGGGGAGCGCCAATGAGGGCAGAAAGAGGTAGCGCCAAAGTGAGCAGAGTGAGAGGGAGCGCCAAAGAGGGCAGAGAGAGGGACGCTAAAGTGGTAAGAGAGAGGGAGTGCCAAAGAAGGCAGAGAGAGGGAGCGCCAAGAGAGCAGAGAGAGGGAGCGCCAAAGAGGGTAGAGAGAGGGACGCTAAAGTGGTCAGAGAGAGGGAGTGCCAATGAAGGCAGAGAGAGGGAGCGCCAAGAGAGCAGAGAGAGGGAGCGCCAAAGAGGGCAGAGAAAGGGTGTGCCAAAGAGAGCAGAGAGAGGCATGCTAAAGAGGTAAGAGAGGGGGAGTGCCATATAGGTCAGAGAGAGGGAGTGCCAAAGAGCGCAAAGAAAGGGAGCACCATAGAAAGCAGAGAGAGGGACTGCGAAAGAGGGCAGAGAGAGGGAGTGCCAAAGAGGGCAGAGAGAGGGAGCACCAAAGAGGGCAGGGAGAGGGAGTGCCAAAGAGGGCAGAGAGAGGACGTGCCAAAGAGACCAGAGGGAGGGAGCGCCAAAGAGGGCAAAGAGAGGGAGTGACAAAGAGGGCAGAGAGAGGGAGGGCCAAAGAGGGCAGAGAGGAAGTGCCAAAGAGGGCAGAGAGAGGGAGTGGCAAAGAGAGCAGAGAGAGGGAGCGCCAAAGAGAGCAGAGAGAGGGGAAGCGCCAATGAGGGCAGAGTGATGGAGCGCCAAAGGGAGCAGAGAGAGGGAGCGCCAAAGACAGCAGAGAGAGAGAGTGCCAAAGAGAGCAGAGAGAGGGAGCGCGAAAAGGGCAGAGAGAGGGAGTGCCAAAGAGGGCAGAGAGAGGAAGCGCCAAAGAGAGCAGCGAGAGGGAGCGCCAAAGAGAGCAGAGAGAGGGAGCGCCAAAGACAGCAGAGAGAGAGAGTGCCAAAGAGAGCAGAGAGAGGGAGCACAAAAGAGGGCAGGGAGAGGGAGCAGCAAAGAGGGCCGAGAGAGGAAGCGCCAAAGAGAGCAGCGAGAGGGAGCGCCAAAGAGGGCATAGAGAGGGAGTGACAAAGAGGGCAGAGAGAGGGAGGGCCAAAGAGGGCAGAGAGGAAGTGCCAAAGAGGGCAGAGAGAGGGAGTGCCAAAGAGAGCAGAGAGAGGGAGCGCCAAAGAGAGCAGAGAGAGGGGAACGCCAATGAGGGCAGAGTGTGGGAGCGCCAAAGGGTGCAGAGAGAGGGAGCAGCAAAGAGAGCAGAGAGAGGGGGAGCGCCAATGAGGGCAGAGTGATGGAGCGCCAAAGGGAGCAGAGAGAGGGAGCGCCAAAGACAGCAGAGAGAGAGAGTGGCAAAGAGAGCAGAGAGAGGAAGTGCCAAGGAGGGCAGGGAGTGACAAAGAGGGCAGAGCGAGGGAGTGCCAAAGAGAGAAGAGAGGAAGTGCCAAAGAGAGCAGAGAGGAAGTGCCAAGGAGGGCAGAGAGAGGGAGTGCCAATGAGGGCAGAGAGAGGGCGCACAAAAGAGGGCAGGGAGAGGGAGCAGCAAAGAGGGCAGAGAGAGGAAGCGTCAAAGAGGGCAGAGAGAGAGAGCGCCAAAGAGGGCAGAGAGAGGAAGTGCCAAGGAGGGCAGGGAGTGACAAAGAGGGCAGAGCGAGGGAGTGCCAAAGAGAGAAGAGAGGAAGTGCCAAAGAGAGCAGAGAGGAAGTGCCAAGGAGGGCAGAGAGAGGGAGTGCCAATGAGGGCAGAGAGAGGGAGCGCCAAAGAGAGCAGAGAGAGGCAGAGCCAAAGAGAGCAGACAGAGAGGGAACGCAAAAGAGGGCAGGGAGAGGGAGCGCCAAAGAGGGCAGAGATAGGGAGCCTAAATAGAGCAGAGAGAGAGGGAGCGCCAAAGAAGGCAGAGAGAGGGAGTGCCAAAGAGAGCAGAGAGAGGGAGTGCCAAAGAGGGCAGTGAGAGGAAGTGCCAAAGGGAGCAGAGAGAGGGAGTGCCAAAGAGGGCAGTGAGAGGGAGTGCCAAAGAGGGCAGAGAGAGGGTGTGCCAAAGAGAGCAGAGAGAGGGAATGCAAAATCAGGCAGAGAGAGGGAGTGCCAAAGAGGGCAGAGAGAGGGAGCGCCAAAGAGAGCAGAGTGAGGGAGTGCCAAAGAGAGCAGACAGAGAGGGAACGCCAAAGAGGGCAGAGAGAGGGAGCGCCAAAGAGGGCAGAGATAGGGAGCGCCAAAGACAGCAGATAGAGAGGGAGCGCCAAAGAAGGCAGAGAGAGGGAGTGCAAAAGAGAGCAGAGAGCGAGGGGGTGCCAAAGAGGGCAGAGAGAGGGAGTCCCAAAGAGGTCAGAGATAGGAAGCGCCAAAGAGACCAGAGAGAGGGAGCGCCAAAGAAGGCAGAGAGAGGGAGTGCCAAAGAGAGCAGAGAGCGATGGGGCGCCAAAGAGGGCAGAGAGAGGGAGCTCCAAAGAGAGCAGAGAGAGGGAGCTCCAAAGAGGGCATAGAGAGGGAGTGACAAAGAGGGCAGAGAGAGAGAGCGCCAAAGAGGGCAGAGAGAGGGAGCGCCAGGGGGCCAGAGAGAGGGAGCGCCAAAGAGGGCTGAGAGAGAGGGAGCGCCAAAGAGGGCAGAGTGAGAGGGAGCGCCAAAGACGGCAGAGAGTGGGAGTGCCAAAGAGGGCACAGAGAGTGAGTGCCTAAGAGGGCAGAGAGAGAGGGAGCGCCAAAGAGAGCAGAGAGAGGGAGCACCAAAGAGAGCAGAGAGAGGGAGCGCCAAAGAGGGCAGTGAGAGGGAGTGCCGAAGAGAGCAGAGAGAGGTAGCGCCAGAGAGGGCAGACAGAGGGAGTGCCAAAGAGAGCAGAGAGAGGAAGCGTCAAAGAGAGCAGAGAGAGGGAGCGCCAAAGAGGGCATTGAGGGGGAGGGCCAAAGAGGGCAGAGAGAGGTAGTGCCAAAGAGGGCAGAGAGAGGGAGTGCCAAAGAGGGCACTGAGAGGGAGCGCCAAAGGGGGCCGAGAGAGGCAGCACAAAAGAGGGCAGTGAGCGGAAGTGCCAAAGAGGGCAGAGAGAGGAAGTGCCAAAGAGGGCAGAGAGAGGTAGCGCCAAAGAGGGCAGAGAGAGGAAGTGCCAAAGAGGGCAGGGTGTGACAAAGAGGGCAGAGCGAGGGAGCGGCAAAGAGAGCAGAGAGAGGGAGTGCCAAAGAGGGCAGAAAGAGGTAGCGCCAAAGTGAGCAGAGTGAGAGGGAGCGCCAAAGAGGGCAGAGAGAGGGACGCTAAAGTGGTCAGAGAGAGGGAGTGCCAAAGAAGGCAGAGCGAGGAAGCGCCAAGAGAGCAGAGAGAGGGAGCGCCAAAGAGGGCAGAGAAAGGGTGTGCCAAAGAGAGCAGAGAGAGGGAGCACCAAAGAGGGCATAGAGAGGGATTGACAAAGAGGGCAGAGAGAGGGAGGACCAAAGAGACCAGAGAGAGGGAGCGCCAAAGAAGGCAGAGAGAGGGAGTGCCAAAGAGAGCAGAGAGTGAGGGGCGCCAAAGAGGGCAGAGAGAGGGAGCCCCAAAGAGGGCAGAGATAGGAAGCGCCAAAGAGAGCAGAGAGAGGGAGCTCCAAAGAGGCCATAGAGAGGGAGTGACAAAGAGGGCAGAGAGAGAGAGCGCCAAAGAGGGCAGAGAGAGGGAGCGCCAGGGGGCCAGAGAGAGGGAGCGCCAAAGAGGGCTGAGAGAGAGGGAGCGCCAAAGAGGGCAGAGTGAGAGGGAGCGCCAAAGACGGCAGAGAGTGGGAGTGCCTAAGAGGGCACAGAGAGTGAGTGCCAAAGAAGGCAGAGAGAGAGGGAGCGCCAAAGAGAGCAGAGAGAGGGAGCGCCAAAGAGAGCAGAGAGAGGGAGCACCAAAGAGAGCAGAGAGAGGGAGCGCCAAAGAGGGCAGAGAGAGGGAGTGCCAAAGAGAGCAGAGATTGGTAGCGCCAGAGAGGGCAGACAGAGGGAGTGCCAAAGAGGCAGAGAAAGGGTGTGCCAAAGAGAGCAGAGAGAGGCATGCTAAAGAGGTAAGAGAGGGGGAGTGCCAAATATGTCAGAGAGAGGGATTGCCAAAGAGGGCAGAGAGTGGAAGCACCAAAGAGGGCAGAGAGAGGGAGTGCCAAAGAGCGCAAAGAAAGGGAGCACCATAGAAAGCAGAGAGAGGGAGTGCGAAAGAGGGCAGAGAGAGGGAGTGCCAAAGAGGGCAGAGAGAGGGAGCACCAAAGAGGGCAGGGAGAGGGAGTGCCAAAGAGGGCAGAGAGAGGACGTGCCAAAGAGAGCAGAGGGAGGGAGCGCCAAAGAGGGCATAGAGAGGGAGTGACAAAGAGGGCAGAGAGAGGGAGGGCCAAAGAGGGCCGAGAGGAAGTGCCAAAGAGGGCAGAGAGAGGGAGTGCCAAAGAGAGCAGAGTGAGGAAGCGCCAAAGAGAGCAGAGAGAGAGGGAGCGCCACTGAAGGCCGAGTGAGGGAGCGCCAAAGGGAGCAGAGAGAGGGAGCGCCAAAGAGAGCAGAGAGAGGGAGTGCCAAAGAGGGCACGGCGAGGGAGCACCAAAGGGGCAGAGAGAGGGAGCGCCAAAGAGGGCAGAGAGAGGGTGTGCCAAAGAGGGCAGAGAGACGGAGTGTCAAAGAGAGCAGAGAGAGGGAGCACCAAAGAGGGCATAGAGAGGGATTGACAAAGAGGGCAGAGAGAGGGAGGGCCAAAGAGACCAGAGAGAGGGAGCGCCAAAGAAGGCAGAGAGAGGGAGTGCCAAAGAGAGCAGAGAGTGAGGGGCGCCAAAGAGGGCAGAGAGAGGGAGCCCCAAAGAGGGCAGAGATAGGAAGCGCCAAAGAGAGCAGAGAGAGGGAGCTCCAAAGAGGCCATAGAGAGGGAGTGACAAAGAGGGCAGAGAGAGAGAGCGCCAAAGAGGGCAGAGAGAGGGAGCGCCAGGGGGCCAGAGAGAGGGAGCGCCAAAGAGGGCTGAGAGAGAGGGAGCGCCAAAGAGGGCAGAGTGAGAGGGAGCGCCAAAGACGGCAGAGAGTGGGAGTGCCTAAGAGGGCACAGAGAGTGAGTGCCAAAGAAGGCAGAGAGAGAGGGAGCGCCAAAGAGAGCAGAGAGAGGGAGCACCAAAGAGAGCAGAGAGAGGGAGCGCCAAAGAGGGCAGAGAGAGGGAGTGCCAAAGAGGGCAGAGATTGGTAGCGCCAGAGAGGGCAGACAGAGGGAGTGCCAAAGAGGCAGAGAAAGGGTGTGCCAAAGAGAGCAGAGAGAGGCATGCTAAAGAGGTAAGAGAGGGGGAGTGCCAAATATGTCAGAGAGAGGGATTGCCAAAGAGGGCAGAGAGAGGGAGTGCCAAAGAGGGCACGGCGAGGGAGCACCAAAGGGGCACAGAGAGGGAGCGCCAAAGAGGGCAGAGAGAGGGTGTGCCAAAGAGGGCAGAGAGAGGGAGTGTCAAAGAGGGCAGAGAGAGGGAGTGCCAAAGAGGGCAGAGAGAGGGAGCACCAAAGAGGACAGGGAGAGGGAGTGCCAAAGAGAGCAGAGAAAGGGAGCGCCAAAGAGAGCAGAGAGAGGGGGAGCGCCAAAGAGGGCAGAGTGAGGGAGCGCCAAAGAGAGCAGAGAGACGGAGCGCCGAAGGGAGCAGAGAGAGGGGGAGCGCCAAAGAGGGCAGAGAGAGGTAGTGCCAAAGAGGGCAGAGAGAGCTAGTGCCAAAGAGTGCAGAGAGGGGGAGTGCCAAAGAGGGCACTGCGAGGGAGCGCCAAAGGGGGCAGAGAGATGGAGCACCAAAGGGGGCAGCGAGAGGAAGTGTCAAAGAGGGCAGAGAGAGGAAGTGCCAAAGAGGGCAGGAATTGACAAAGAGGGCAGAGCGAGGGAGCGCCAAAGAGAGCAGAGAGAAGGAGCGCCAAAGATGGCAGAGAGAGGAAGTGCCAAAGAGGGTAGGGAGTTACAAAGAGGACAGAGCGAGGGAGCGCCAAAGAGAGCATGAGAGAGGGAGTGCCAAATAGGGCAGAGAGAGGGAGAGCCAAAGAGGGCAGAGAGAGAGAGAGCGCCAAAGAGGGAAGAGAGAGGGACTGCCAAAGAGAGCAAAGAGAGGGAGCGCCAAAGAGAGCAGAGGGAGGGAGCGCCAAAGAGAGCAGAGAGAGGGAGAGCGCCAAAGAGGCAGAGAGGGAGCACCAGTGGGGACAGAGAGAGAGCGCGCCAAAGAGGGCAGAGAGAGAGGGAGCGCCAAAGAGGGCAGAGAGAGGAGCGCCAAAGAGGGCAGAGAGAGGGAGTGCCATAGAGGGCACCGAGAGTGAGTGCCAAAGTGGGCATATAGAGGGGGAGCGCCAAAGAGGACAGAGAGGGAGCGCCAAAGAGGGCAGAGAGGGAGTGCCAAAGAGGGAAGAGAGGGAGCACCAATGAGAGCAGAGAGAGGGAGCGCCAAAGAGGGCAGAGAGAGGGAGTGCCAAAGAGAGCAGAGAGAGGGAGCGCGAAAGAGGGCAGAGAGAGGGAGTGCCAAAGAGGGCAGAGAGAGGAAGCGCCAAAGAGAGCAGAGAGAGGGAGCGCCAAAGAGTGCATAGAGAGGGAGTGCCAAAGAGGGCAGGGAGAGGGAGGGCCAAAGAGGGCAGAGAGAGGAAGTGACAAAGAGGGCAGAGAGAGGGAGCGCCAAAGAGAGCAGAGAGAGGGAGTGCCAAAGAGAGCAGAGAGAGGGAGTGCCAAAGAGAGCAGAGAGAGGGAGCGCCAAAGAGAGCAGAGAGAGTGGGAGCGCCAAAGAGGGCAGAGAAAGGGTGTGCCAAAGAGGGCAGAGAGAGGGAGTGCCAAAGAGAGCAGAGAGAGGGTGTGCCAAAGTGGGCAGAGAGAGGGTGTGCCAATGAGGGCAGAGAGAGGGAGTGCCAATGAGAGCAGAGAGAGGGAGTGCCAAAGAGGGCAGAGAGAGGGAGTGTCAAAGAGAGCAGAGAGAGTTTGTGCCAAAGAGGTCAGAGAGAGGGAGTGCCAAAGAGGGCAGAGAGAGGGAGTGCCAAAGAGGGCAGAGAGAGGGAATGCAAAATAGGGCAGAGAGAGGGGGTGCCAAAGCGGGCGGAGGGAGGGAGCGCCAAAATGATCAGAGGGAGGGAGCGCCAAAGAGAGCAGAGAGAGATGGGAGCGCCAAAGACGGCAGATAGAGGGAGCGCCAAAGTGAGCAGAGAGAGGGAGGGCGAAAGAGAGCAGAGAGATGGAGCGCCAAAGAGGGCAGAGAGAGGGGGAGCGCCAAAGAGAGCAGAGAGAGGGAGCGCCAAAGAGGGCAGGGAGAGGGAGGGCCAAAGAGGGCAAAGAGGGGGAGCGCCAAAGAGGGCAGGGAGAGGGCACACCAAAGAGAGCAGAGAGAAAGAGGGCCAAAGAGAGCAGAGAGAGGGAGTGTCAAAGAGGGCAGATAGAGGGAGCGCCAAAGAGGGCAGAGAGAGGGGGAGCGCCAAAGAGAGCAAAGAGAGGGAGCGCCAAAGAGGGCAGGGAGAGGGAGGGGCAAAGTGGGCAAAGAGGGGAGCGCCAAAGAGGGCAGGGAGAGGCCGCACCAAAGAGAGCAGAGAGAGGGAGGGCCAAAGAGAGCCGAGAGAGGGAGTGTCAAAGAGGGCAGAGAGAGGGAGCGCCAAAGAGGGCAAAGAGGGGGATTGTCAAAGAGGGCAGAGAGAGGGAGCATCAAAGAGGGCAAAAGGGGGAGTGCCAAAGAGGGGGAGCGCCAAAGAGGTCAGGGAGAGGGAGTGTCAAAGAGGGCAGAGAGAAGGGAGCGCCATAGAGGGCAGAGAGAGGGAGTGCCAAAGAGAGCACAGAGAAGGAGCACCAAAGAGGGTAGAGAGTGAGAGTGCCAAAGAGGGCAGAGAGAGGGAGCGCCAGAGAGGGCAGAGAAAGGGAGTGCCAAAGAGGGCAGAGAGAGGGAGTGCCAAAGAGGGCAGAGAGAGGGAGTGCCAAAGAGGGCAGAGAGAGGGAGTGCCAAAGAGGGCAGAGAGAGGGAGTGCCAAAGAGGGCAGAGAGAGGGAGTGCCAAAGAGAGCAGAGAGAGAGGGAGCGCCACAGAGGGCAGAGAGAGGGGCGCTAAAGTGGTCAGAGAGAGGGAGCGCCAAAGAGTGCAGAGAGAGGGAGCGCCAAAGAGGGCATAGAAAGGGTGTGCTAAAGAGAGCAGAGAGAGGCACGCTAAAGAGGTCAGAGAGGGGGAGTGCCAAAGAGGGCAGAGAGAGAGAGTGCCAAAGAGGGCAGAGAGAGGGAGTGCCAAAGAGGGCAGAGAGAGGGAGCGCCAACGAGGGCAGAGAGAGGGAGTGCCAAAGAGAGCAAAGAGCGGGAGCGCCAACGAGAGCAGAGAGAGGGAGTGTCAAAGAGGGCAGAGAGAAGGGAGCGCCATAGAGGGCAGAGAGAGGGAGTGCCAAAGAGAGCACAGAGAGGGAGCGCCAGAGAGGGCAGAGAGAGGGAGCGCCAGAGAGGGCAGCGAGAGGGAGTGCCAAAGAGGGCAGAGAGAGGGTGTGCCAAAGAGGGCAGAGAGAGGGAGTGTCAAAGAGGGCAAAAGGGGGAGTGCCAAAGAGGGGGAGCGCCAAAGAGGTCAGGGAGATTGAGTGTCAAAGAGGGCAGAGAGAAGGGAGCGCCATAGAGGGCAGAGAGAGGGAGTGCCAAAGAGAGCACAGAGAGGGAGCGCCAGAGAGGGCAGAGAGAGGGAGCGCCAGAGAGGGCAGCGAGAGGGAGTGCCAAAGAGGGCAGAGAGAGGGTGTGCCAAAGAGGGCAGAGAGAGGGAGTGTCAAAGAGAGCAGAGAGAGGTTGTGCCAAAGAGGTCAGAGAGGGGGAGTGCCAAAGAGAGCAGAGAGAGGGAGTGCCAAAGGGAGCAGAGAGAGGGAATGCAAATTAGGGCAGAGGGAGGGAGTGCCAAAGAGGGCAGAGAGAGGGAGTGCCTAAGAGTGCAGAGAGAGAGAGTGCCAAAGATGGCAGAGAGTGGGAGCTCCAAAGAGAGCAGAGAGAGGGAGTGCCAAAGAGAGCAGACAGAGAGGGAGCACCAAAGAGGGTAGAGAGAGAGAGTGCCAAAGAGGGCAGAGAGAGGGAGCGCCAGAGAGGGCAGAGAGAGGGAGTGCCAAAGAGGGCAGAGAGAGGGAGTGCCAAAGAGGGCAGAGAGAGGGAGTGCCAAAGAGGGCAGAGAGAGGGAGTGCCAAAGAGGGCAGAGAGAGGGAGTGCCAAAGAGAGCAGAGAGAGAGGGAGCGCCACAGAGGGCAGAGAGAGGGGCGCTTAAGTGGTCAGAGGGAGGGAGTGCCAAAGAGGGCAGAGAGAGGGAGTGCCTAAGAGTGCAGAGAGAGAGAGTGCCAAAGATGGCAGAGAGTGGGAGCTCCAAAGAGAGCAGAGAGAGGGAGTGCCAAAGAGAGCAGACAGAGAGGGAGCACCAAAGAGGGTAGAGAGAGAGAGTGCCAAAGAGGGCAGAGAGAGGGAGCGCCAGAGAGGGCAGAGAGAGGGAGTGCCAAAGAGGGCAGAGAGAGGGAGTGCCAAAGAGGGCAGAGAGAGGGAGTGCCAAAGAGGGCAGAGAGAGGGAGTGCCAAAGAGAGCAGAGAGAGAGGGAGCGCCACAGAGGGCAGAGAGAGGGGCGCTTAAGTGGTCAGAGAGAGGGAGCGCCAAAGAGTGCAGAGAGAAGGAGCGCCAAAGAGGGCATAGAAAGGGTGTGCTAAAGAGAGCAGAGCGAGGCACGCTAAAGAGGTCAGAGAGGGGGAGTGCCAAAGAGGGCAGAGAGAGAGAGTGCCAAAGAGGGCAGAGAGAGGGAGTGCCAAAGAGGGCAGAGAGAGGGAGCGCCAACGAGGGCAGAGAGAGGGAGTGCCAAAGAGAGCAAAGAGCGGGAGCGCCAACGAGAGCAGAGAGAGGGAGTGTCAAAGAGGGCAGAGAGAAGGGAGCGCCATAGAGGGCAGAGAGAGGGAGTGCCAAAGAGAGCACAGAGAGGGAGCGCCAGAGAGGGCAGAGAGAGGGAGCGCCAGAGAGGGCAGCGAGAGGGAGTGCCAAAGAGGGCAGAGAGAGGGTGTGCCAAAGAGGGCAGAGAGAGGGAGTGTCAAAGAGGGCAAAAGGGGGAGTGCCAAAGAGTGGGAGCGCCAAAGAGGTCAGGGAGAGGGAGTGTCAAAGAGGGCAGAGAGAAGGGAGCGCCATAGAGGGCAGAGAGAGGGAGTGCCAAAGAGAGCACAGAGAGGGAGCGCCAGAGAGGGCAGAGAGAGGGAGCGCCAGAGAGGGCAGCGAGAGGGAGTGCCAAAGAGGGCAGAGAGAGGGTGTGCCAAAGAGGGCAGAGAGAGGGAGTGTCAAAGAGAGCAGAGAGAGGTTGTGCCAAAGAGGTCAGAGAGGGGGAGTGCCAAAGAGAGCAGAGAGAGGGAGTGCCAAAGGGAGCAGAGAGAGGGAATGCAAAATAGGGCAGAGGGAGGGAGTGCCAAAGAGGGCAGAGAGAGGGAGTGCCTAAGAGTGCAGAGAGAGAGAGTGCCAAAGATGGCAGAGAGTGGGAGCTCCAAAGAGAGCAGAGAGAGGGAGTGCCAAAGAGAGCAGACAGAGAGGGAGCACCAAAGAGGGTAGAGAGAGAGAGTGCCAAAGAGGGCAGAGAGAGGGAGCGCCAGAGAGGGCAGAGAGAGGGAGTGCCAAAGAGGGCAGAGAGAGGGAGTGCCAAAGAGGGCAGAGAGAGGGAGTGCCAAAGAGGGCAGAGAGAGGGAGTGCCAAAGAGGGCAGAGAGAGGGAGTGCCAAAGAGAGCAGAGAGAGAGGGAGCGCCACAGAGGGCAGAGAGAGGGGCGCTAAAGTGGTCAGAGAGAGGGAGCGCCAAAGAGTGCAGAGAGAGGGAGCGCCAAAGAGGGCATAGAAAGAGTGTGCTAAAGAGAGCAGAGAGAGGCACGCTAAAGAGGGCAGAGAGAGAGAGTGCCAAAGAGGGCAGAGAGAGGGAGTGCCAAAGAGGGCAGAGAGAGGGAGCGCCAACGAGGGCAGAGAGAGGGAGTGCCAAAGAGAGCAAAGAGCGGGAGCGCCAACGAGAGCAGAGAGAGGGAGTGCCAAAGAGAGCAGAGAGAGGGAGTGCCAAAGAGAGCAGAGAGAGGGAGTGCCAAAGAGAGCAGAGAGAGGGTGTGCCAACGAGGGCAGAGAGAGGGTGTGCCAACGAGGGCAGAGAGAGGGTGTGCCAAAGAGGGCAGAGAGAGGGTGTGCCAATGAGGGCAGCGAGAGGGAATGCCAATGAGAGCAGAGAGAGGGAGTGCCAAAGAGGGCAGAGAGAGGGAGTGCCAAAGAGGGCACAGAGAGGGAGTGCCAAAGAGGGCAGAGAGAGGGAGTGCCAAAGAGGGCAGAGAGAGGGAGTGCCAAAGAGAGCAGAGAGAGAGGGAGCGCCACAGAGGGCAGAGAGAGGGGCGCTAAAGTGGTCAGAGAGAGGGAGGGCCAAAGAGTGCAGAGAGAGGGAGCGCCAAAGAGGGCATAGAAAGGGTGTGCTAAAGAGAGCAGAGAGAGGCACGCTAAAGAGGTCAGAGAGGGGGAGTGCCAAAGAGGGCAGAGAGTGAGAGTGCCAAAGAGGGCAGAGAGAGGGAGTGCCAAAGAGGGCAGAGAGAGGGAGCGCCAACGAGGGCAGAGAGAGGGAGTGCCAAAGAGAGCAAAGAGCGGGAGCGCCAACGAGAGCAGAGAGAGGGAGTGCCAAAGAGAGCAGAGAGAGGGAGTGCCAAAGAGAGCAGAGAGAGGGTGTGCCAACGAGGGCAGAGAGAGGGTGTGCCAAAGAGCGCAGAGAGAGGGTGTGCCAATGAGGGCAGAGAGAGGGAATGCCAATGAGAGCAGAGAGAGGGAGTGCCAAAGAGGGCAGAGAGAGGGAGTGTCAAAGAGAGCAGAGAGAGGTTGTGACAAAGAGGTCAGAGAGAGGGAGTGCCAAAGAGAGCAGAGAGAGGGAGTGCCAAAGAGGGCAGAGAGAGCAAATGCAAAATAGAGCAGAGAGATGGAGTGCCAAAGAGGGCAGAGGGAGGGAGCGCCAAAATGAGCAGAGGGAGGGAGGGCGAAAGAGAGCAGAGAGATGGAGCGCCAAAGAGGGCAGGGAGAGGGAGGGCCAAAGAGAGCAGAAAGAGGGAATGTCAAAGAGGGCAGAGAGAGGGTGCGCCAAAGAGGGCAAAGAGGGGGAGCGCCAAAGAGGGTAGGGAGAGGGCGCACCAAAGAGAGCAGAGTGAGGGATGGCCAAAGAGACCAGAGGGAGGGAATGTCAAAGAGGGCAGAGAGAGGGAGCGCCAAAGAGGGCAAAGAGGGGGATTGTCAAAGAGGGCAGAGAGAGGGAGCACCAAAGAGGGCAATAGGGGGAGTGCCAAAGAGGGGGAGCGCCAAAGAGGTCAGGGAGAGGGAGTGTCAAAGAGGGCAGAGAGAGGGAGCACCATAGAGGGCAGAGAGAGGGAGTGCCAAAGAGAGCACAGAGAGGGAGCGCCAGAGAGAGCAGAGAGAGGTAGTGCCAGAGAGGGCAGCGAGAGGGAGTGCCAAAGAGGGCAGAGAGAGGGAGTGCCAAAGATGGCAGAGAGAGGGAGCGCCAAAGAGAGCAGAGAGAGTGAGTGCCAAAGAGAGCAGACAGTGAGGGAACGCCAAAGAGGGCCGGGATAGGGAGCGCCAAAGAGGGCAGAGAGAGGGAATGCAAAATAGGGCAGAGAGAGATAGTGCCAAAGCGGGCGGAGGGAGGGAGCGCCAAAATGATCAGAGGGAGGGAGCGCCAAAGAGAGCAGAGAGAGATGGGAGCGCCAAAGACGGCAGATAGAGGGAGCGCCAAAGGGAGCAGAGAGAGGGAGGGCGAAAGAGAGCAGAGAGGTGGAGCGCCAAAGAGGGCAGAGAGAGGGGGAGCGCCAAAGAGAGCAGAGAGAGGGAGCGCCCAAGAGGGCAGGGAGAGGGAGGACCAAAGAGGGCAAAGAGGGGGAGCGCCAAAGAGGGCAGGGAGAGGGCACACCAAAGAGAGTAGAGAGAAAGAGGGCCAAAGAGAGCAGAGAGAGGGAGTGTCAAAGAGGGCAGATAGAGGGAGCGCCAAAGAGGGCAGAGAGAGGGGGAGCGCCAAAGAGAGCAGAGAGAGGGAGCGCCAAAGAGGGCAGGGAGAGGGAGGGGCAAAGAGGGCAAAGAGGGGGAGCGCCAAAGAGGGCAGGGAGAGGCCGCACCAAAGAGAGCAGAGAGAGGGAGGGCCAAAGAGAGCAGAGAGAGGGAGTGTCAAAGAGGGCAGAGAGAGGGAGCGCCAAAGAGGGGGATTGTCAAAGAGGGCAGAGAGAGGGAGCACCAAAGAGGGCAAAAGGGGGAGTGCCAAAGAGGGGGAGCGCCAAAGAGGTCAGGGAGAGGGAGTGTCAAAGAGGGCAGAGAGAAGGGAGCGCCATAGAGGGCAGAGAGAGGGAGTGCCAAAGAGAGCACAGAGAGGGAGCGCCAGAGAGGGCAGAGAGAGGGAGCGCCAGAGAGGGCAGCGAGAGGGTGTGCCAAAGAGGGCAGAGAGAGGGTGTGCCAAAGAGGGCAGAGAGAGGGAGTGTCAAAGAGAGCAGAGAGAGGTTGTGCTAAAGAGGTCAGAGAGGGGGAGTGCCAAAGAGAGCAGAGAGAGGGAGTGCCAAAGGGAGCAGAGAGAGGGAATGCAAAATAGGGCAGAGGGAGGGAGTGCCAAAGAGGGCAGAGAGAGGGAGTGCCTAAGAGTGCAGAGAGAGAGAGTGCCAAAGATGGTAGAGAGTGGGAGCTCCAAAGAGAGCAGAGAGAGGGAGTGCCAAAGAGAGCAGCCAGAGAGGGAGCACCAAAGAGGGTAGAAAGACAGCGTGCCAAAGAGGGCAGAGAGAGGGAGCGCCAGAGAGGGCAGAGAGACGGAGTGCCAAAGAGGGCAGAGAGAGGGAGTGCCAAAGAGGGCAGATAGAGGGAGTGCCAAAGAGGGCAGAGAGAGGGAGTGCCAAAGAGGGCAGAGAGAGGGAGTGCCAAAGAGAGCAGAGAGAGAGGGAGCGCCACAGAGGGCAGAGAGAGGGGCGCTAAAGTGGTCAGAGAGAGGGAGCGCCAAAGAGTGCAGAGAGAGGGAGCGCCAAAGAGGGCATAGAAAGAGTGTGCTAAAGAGAGCAGAGAGAGGCACGCTAAAGAGGGCAGAGAGAGAGAGTGCCAAAGAGGGCAGAGAGAGAGAGTGCCAAAGAGGGCAGAGAGAGGGAGTGCCAAAGAGGGCAGAGAGAGGGAGCGCCAACGAGGGCAGAGAGAGGGAGTGCCAAAGAGAGCAAAGAGCGGGAGCGCCAACGAGAGCAGAGAGAGGGAGTGCCAAAGAGAGCAGAGAGAGGGAGTGCCAAAGAGAGCAGAGAGAGGGAGTGCCAAAGAGAGCAGAGAGAGGGTGTGCCAACGAGGGCAGAGAGAGGGTGTGCCAACGAGGGCAGAGAGAGGGTGTGCCAAAGAGGGCAGAGAGAGGGTGTGCCAATGAGGGCAGCGAGAGGGAATGCCAATGAGAGCAGAGAGAGGGAGTGCCAAAGAGGGCAGAGAGAGGGAGTGTCAAAGAGAGCAGAGAGAGGTTGTGACAAAGAGGTCAGAGAGAGGGAGTGCCAAAGAGAGCAGAGAGAGGGAGTGCCAAAGAGGGCAGAGAGAGGGAATGCAAAATAGGGCAGAGAGAGATAGTGCCAAAGCGGGCGGAGGGAGGGAGCGCCAAAATGATCAGAGGGAGGGAGCGCCAAAGAGAGCAGAGAGAGATGGGAGCGCCAAAGACGGCAGATAGAGGGAGCGCCAAAGGGAGCAGAGAGAGGGAGGGCGAAAGAGAGCAGAGAGGTGGAGCGCCAAAGAGGGCAGAGAGAGGGGGAGCGCCAAAGAGAGCAGAGAGAGGGAGCGCCCAAGAGGGCAGGGAGAGGGAGGACCAAAGAGGGCAAAGAGGGGGAGCGCCAAAGAGGGCAGGGAGAGGGCACACCAAAGAGAGTAGAGAGAAAGAGGGCCAAAGAGAGCAGAGAGAGGGAGTGTCAAAGAGGGCAGATAGAGGGAGCGCCAAAGAGGGCAGAGAGAGGGGGAGCGCCAAAGAGAGCAGAGAGAGGGAGCGCCAAAGAGGGCAGGGAGAGGGAGGGGCAAAGAGGGCAAAGAGGGGGAGCGCCAAAGAGGGCAGGGAGAGGCCGCACCAAAGAGAGCAGAGAGAGGGAGGGCCAAAGAGAGCAGAGAGAGGGAGTGTCAAAGAGGGCAGAGAGAAGGAGTGCCAAAGAGGGCAGAGAGAGGGAGGGCCAAAGTGGGCAGAGAGAGGAAGTGCCAAAGAGGGCAGAGAGAGGGAGCGCCAAAGAGAGCAGAGAGAGGGAGCGCCAAAAAGGCAGAGAGAGGGAGTGCCAAAGAGGGCAGAGAGAGGGAGGGCCAAAGAGAGCAGAGAGAGGGAGTGCCAAAGAGGGCAGAGAGAGGGAGCGCCAACGAGGGCAGAGAGAGGGAGTGCCAAAGAGAGCAAAGAGCGGGAGCGCCAACGAGAGCAGAGAGAGGGAGTGCCAAAGAGAGCAGAGAGAGGGAGTGCCAAAGAGAGCAGAGAGAGGGAGTGCCAAAGAGAGCAGAGAGAGGGTGTGCCAACGAGGGCAGAGAGAGGGTGTGCCAACGAGGGCAGAGAGAGGGTGTGCCAAAGAGGGCAGAGAGAGGGTGTGCCAATGAGGGCAGAGAGAGGGAATGCCAATGAGAGCAGAGAGAGGGAGTGCCAAAGAGGGCAGAGAGAGGGAGTGTCAAAGAGAGCAGAGAGAGGTTGTGACAAAGAGGTCAGAGAGAGGGAGTGCCAAAGAGAGCAGAGAGAGGGAGTGCCAAAGAGGGCAGAGAGAGCGAATGCAAAATAGAGCAGAGAGAGGGAGTGCCAAAGAGGGCAGAGGGAGGGAGCGCCATAATGAGCAGAGGGAGGGAGGGCGAAAGAGAGCAGAGAGATGGAGCGCCAAAGAGGGCAGGGAGAGGGAGGGCCAAAGAGAGCAGAAAGAGGGCATGTCAAAGAGGGCAGAGAGAGGGTGCGCCAAAGAGGGCAAAGAGGGGGAGCGCCAAAGAGGGTAGGGAGAGGGCGCACCTCAGAGAGCAGAGTGAGGGATGGCCAAAGAGACCAGAGAGAGGGAATGTCAAAGAGGGCAGAGAGAGGGAGCGCCAAAGAGGGCAAAGAGGGGGATTGTCAAAGAGGGCAGAGAGAGGGAGCACCAAAGAGGGCAAAAGGGGGAGTGCCAAAGAGGGGGAGCGCCAAAGAGGTCAGGGAGAGGGAGTGTCAAAGAGGGCAGAGAGAGGGAGCACCATAGAGGGCAGAGAGAGGGAGTGCCAAAGAGAGCACAGAGAGGGAGCGCCAGAGAGGGCAGAGAGAGGGAGCGCCAGAGAGGGCAGCGAGAGGGAGTGCCAAAGAGGGCAGAGAGAGGGAGTGCCAAAGATGGCAGAGAGAGGGAGCGCCAAAGAGAGCAGAGAGAGTGAGTGCCAAAGAGAGCAGACAGTGAGGGAACGCCAAAGAGGGCCGGGATAGGGAGCGCCAAAGTGGGCAGAGAGAGGGACCGCCAAAGACAGCAGAGAGAGAGGGAGCGCCAAAGAAGGCAGAGTCAGGGAGTGCCAAAGAGAGCAGAGAGAGATGGAGCACCAAAGAGGGCAGAGAGAGAGAGCACCAGAGAGGGCAGAGAGAGGAAGTGCCAAAGAGGGCAGCGAGAGGGAGTGCCAAAGAGGTCAGAGAGAGGGAGCGCCAAAGAGGGCAGAGAGAGGGAGTGCCAAAGAGAGCAGAGAGAGAGGGAGCGCCACAGAGCGCAGAGAGCGGGACGTTAAAGTGGTCAGAGAGAGGGAGTGCCAAAGAAGGCAGAGAGAGGGAGTGCCAAAGAGAGCAGAGAGACGGAGTGCCAAAGAGGGCAGAGAGAGGGAGTGCCAAAGAGGGCAGATAGAGGGAGTGCCAAAGAGGGCAGAGAGAGGGAGTGCCAAAGAGGGCAGAGAGAGGGAGTGCCAATGAGAGCAGAGAGAGAGGGAGCGCCACTGAGGGCAGAGAGAGGGGCGCTAAAGTGGTCAGAGAGAGGGAGCGCCAAAGAGAGCAGAGAGAGTGAGTGCCAAAGAGAGCAGACAGTGAGGGAACGCCAAAGAGGGCCGGGATAGGGAGCGCCAAAGAGGGCAGAGAGAGGGAATGCAAAATAGGGCAGAGAGAGATAGTGCCAAAGCGGGCGGAGGGAGGGAGCGCCAAAATGATCAGAGGGAGGGAGCGCCAAAGAGAGCAGAGAGAGATGGGAGCGCCAAAGACGGCAGATAGAGGGAGCGCCAAAGGGAGCAGAGAGAGGGAGGGCAAAAGAGAGCAGAGAGGTGGAGCGCCAAAGAGGGCAGAGAGAGGGGGAGCGCCAAAGAGAGCAGAGAGAGGGAGCGCCCAAGAGGGCAGGGAGAGGGAGGACCAAAGAGGGCAAAGAGGGGGAGCGCCAAAGAGGGCAGGGAGAGGGCACACCAAAGAGAGTAGAGAGAAAGAGGGCCAAAGAGAGCAGAGAGAGGGAGTGTCAAAGAGGGCAGATAGAGGGAGCGCCAAAGAGGGCAGAGAGAGGGGGAGCGCCAAAGAGAGCAGAGAGAGGGAGCGCCAAAGAGGGCAGGGAGAGGGAGGGGCAAAGAGGGCAAAGAGGGGGAGCGCCAAAGAGGGCAGGGAGAGGCCGCACCAAAGAGAGCAGAGAGAGGGAGGGCCAAAGAGAGCAGAGAGAGGGAGTGTCAAAGAGGGCAGAGAGAGGGAGCGCCAAAGAGGGGGATTGTCAAAGAGGGCAGAGAGAGGGAGCACCAAAGAGGGCAAAAGGGGGAGTGCCAAAGAGGGGGAGCGCCAAAGAGGTCAGGGAGAGGGAGTGTCAAAGAGGGCAGAGAGAAGGGAGCGCCATAGAGGGCAGAGAGAGGGAGTGCCAAAGAGAGCACAGAGAGGGAGCGCCAGAGAGGGCAGAGAGAGGGAGCGCCAGAGAGGGCAGCGAGAGGGTGTGCCAAAGAGGGCAGAGAGAGGGTGTGCCAAAGAGGGCAGAGAGAGGGAGTGTCAAAGAGAGCAGAGAGAGGTTGTGCTAAAGAGGTCAGAGAGGGGGAGTGCCAAAGAGAGCAGAGAGAGGGAGTGCCAAAGGGAGCAGAGAGAGGGAATGCAAAATAGGGCAGAGGGAGGGAGTGCCAAAGAGGGCAGAGAGAGGGAGTGCCTAAGAGTGCAGAGAGAGAGAGTGCCAAAGATGGTAGAGAGTGGGAGCTCCAAAGAGAGCAGAGAGAGGGAGTGCCAAAGAGAGCAGCCAGAGAGGGAGCACCAAAGAGGGTAGAAAGACAGCGTGCCAAAGAGGGCAGAGAGAGGGAGCGCCAGAGAGGGCAGAGAGACGGAGTGCCAAAGAGGGCAGAGAGAGGGAGTGCCAAAGAGGGCAGATAGAGGGAGTGCCAAAGAGGGCAGAGAGAGGGAGTGCCAAAGAGGGCAGAGAGAGGGAGTGCCAAAGAGAGCAGAGAGAGAGGGAGCGCCACTGAGGGCAGAGAGAGGGGCGCTAAAGTGGTCAGAGAGAGGGAGCGCCAAAGAGTGCAGAGAGAGGGAGCGCCAAAGAGGGCATAGAAAGGGTGTGCTAAAGAGAGCAGAGAGAGGCACGCTAAAGAGGGCAGAGAGAGAGAGTGCCAAAGAGGGCAGAGAGAGAGAGTGCCAAAGAGGGCAGAGAGAGGGAGTGCCAAAGAGGGCAGAGAGAGGGAGCGCCAACGAGGGCAGAGAGAGGGAGTGCCAAAGAGAGCAAAGAGCGGGAGCGCCAACGAGAGCAGAGAGAGGGAGTGCCAAAGAGAGCAGAGAGAGGGAGTGCCAAAGAGAGCAGAGAGAGGGAGTGCCAAAGAGAGCAGAGAGAGGGTGTGCCAACGAGGGCAGAGAGAGGGTGTGCCAACGAGGGCAGAGAGAGGGTGTGCCAAAGAGGGCAGAGAGAGGGTGTGCCAATGAGGGCAGAGAGAGGGAATGCCAATGAGAGCAGAGAGAGGGAGTGCCAAAGAGGGCAGAGAGAGGGAGTGTCAAAGAGAGCAGAGAGAGGTTGTGACAAAGAGGTCAGAGAGAGGGAGTGCCAAAGAGAGCAGAGAGAGGGAGTGCCAAAGAGGGCAGAGAGAGCGAATGCAAAATAGAGCAGAGAGAGGGAGTGCCAAAGAGGGCAGAGGGAGGGAGCGCCATAATGAGCAGAGGGAGGGAGGGCGAAAGAGAGCAGAGAGATGGAGCGCCAAAGAGGGCAGGGAGAGGGAGGGCCAAAGAGAGCAGAAAGAGGGCATGTCAAAGAGGGCAGAGAGAGGGTGCGCCAAAGAGGGCAAAGAGGGGGAGCGCCAAAGAGGGTAGGGAGAGGGCGCACCTCAGAGAGCAGAGTGAGGGATGGCCAAAGAGACCAGAGAGAGGGAATGTCAAAGAGGGCAGAGAGAGGGAGCGCCAAAGAGGGCAAAGAGGGGGATTGTCAAAGAGGGCAGAGAGAGGGAGCACCAAAGAGGGCAAAAGGGGGAGTGCCAAAGAGGGGGAGCGCCAAAGAGGTCAGGGAGAGGGAGTGTCAAAGAGGGCAGAGAGAGGGAGCACCATAGAGGGCAGAGAGAGGGAGTGCCAAAGAGAGCACAGAGAGGGAGCGCCAGAGAGGGCAGAGAGAGGGAGCGCCAGAGAGGGCAGCGAGAGGGAGTGCCAAAGAGGGCAGAGAGAGGGAGTGCCAAAGATGGCAGAGAGAGGGAGCGCCAAAGAGAGCAGAGAGAGTGAGTGCCAAAGAGAGCAGACAGTGAGGGAACGCCAAAGAGGGCCAGGATAGGGAGCGCCAAAGTGGGCAGAGAGAGGGAGCGCCAAAGACAGCAGAGAGAGAGGGAGCGCCAAAGAAGGCAGAGTCAGGGAGTGCCAAAGAGAGCAGAGAGAGATGGAGCACCAAAGAGGGCAGAGAGAGGGAGCGCCAAAGAGGGTAGAGAGAGAGAGCGCCAGAGAGGGCAGAGAGAGGAAGTGCCAAAGAGGGCAGCGAGAGGGAGTGCCAAAGAGGTCAGAGAGAGGGAGCGCCAAAGAGGGCAGAGAGAGGGAGTGCCAAAGAGAGCAGAGAGAGAGTGAGCGCCACAGAGCGCAGAGAGCGGGACGTTAAAGTGGTCAGAGAGAGGGAGTGCCAAAGAAGGCAGAGAGAGGGAGTGCCAAAGAGAGCAGAGAGACGGAGTGCCAAAGAGGGCAGAGAGAGGGAGTGCCAAAGAGGGCAGATAGAGGGAGTGCCAAAGAGGGCAGAGAGAGGGAGTGCCAAAGAGGGCAGAGAGAGAGAGTGCCAAAGAGAGCAGAGAGAGAGGGAGCGCCACTGAGGGCAGAGAGAGGGGCGCTAAAGTGGTCAGAGAGAGGGAGCGCCAAAGAGTGCAGAGAGAGGGAGCGCCAAAGAGGGCATAGAAAGGGTGTGCTGAAGAGAGCAGAGAGAGGCACGCTAAAGAGGGCAGAGAGAGAGAGTGCCAAAGAGGGCAGAGAGAGAGAGTGCCAAAGAGGGCAGAGAGAGGGAGTGCCAAAGAGGGCAGAGAGAGGGAGCGCCAACGAGGGCAGAGAGAGGGAGTGCCAAAGAGAGCAAAGAGCGGGAGCGCCAACGAGAGCAGAGAGAGGGAGTGCCAAAGAGAGCAGAGAGAGGGAGTGCCAAAGAGAGCAGAGAGAGGGAGTGCCAAAGAGAGCAGAGAGAGGGTGTGCCAACGAGGGCAGAGAGAGGGTGTGCCAACGAGGGCAGAGAGAGGGTGTGCCAAAGAGGGCAGAGAGAGGGTGTGCCAATGAGGGCAGAAAGAGGGAATGCCAATGAGAGCAGAGAGAGGGAGTGCCAAAGAGGGCAGAGAGAGGGAGTGTCAAAGAGAGCAGAGAGAGGTTGTGACAAAGAGGTCAGAGAGAGGGAGTGCCAAAGAGAGCAGAGAGAGGGAGTGCCAAAGAGGGCAGAGAGAGCGAATGCAAAATAGAGCAGAGAGAGGGAGTGCCAAAGAGGGCAGAGGGAGGGAGCGCCAAAATGAGCAGAGGGAGGGAGGGTGAAAGAGAGCAGAGAGATGGAGCGCCAAAGAGGGCAGGGAGAGGGAGGGCGAAAGAGAGCAGAAAGAGGGCATGTCAAAGAGGGCAGAGAGAGGGTGCGCCAAAGAGGGCAAAGAGGGGGCGCGCCAAAGAGGGTAGGGAGAGGGCGCACCTCAGAGAGCAGAGTGAGGGATGGCCAAAGAGACCAGAGAGAGGGAATGTCAAAGAGGGCAGAGAGAGGGAGCGACAAAGAGGGCAAAGAGGGGGATTGTCAAAGAGGGCAGAGAGAGGGAGCACCAAAGAGGGCAAAAGGGGGAGTGCCAAAGAGGGGGAGCGCCAAAGAGGTCAGGGAGAGGGAGTGTCAAAGAGGGCAGAGAGAGGGAGCACCATAGAGGGCAGAGAGAGGGAGTGCCAAAGAGAGCACAGAGAGGGAGCGCAAGAGAGGGCAGAGAGAGGGAGCGCCAGAGAGGGCAGCGAGAGGGAGTGCCAAAGAGGGCAGAGAGAGGGAGTGCCAAAGATGGCAGAGAGAGGGAGCGCCAAAGAGAGCAGAGAGAGTGAGTGCCAAAGAGAGCAGACAGTGAGGGAACGCCAAAGAGGGCCGGGATAGGGAGCGCCAAAGTGGGCAGAGAGAGGGAGCGCCAAAGACAGCAGAGAGAGAGGGAGCGCCAAAGAAGGCAGAGTCAGGGAGTGCCAAAGAGAGCAGAGAGAGATGGAGCACCAAAGAGGGCAGAGAGAGGGAGCGCCAAAGAGGGTAGAGAGAGAGAGCGCCAGAGAGGGCAGAGAGAGGAAGTGCCAAAGAGGGCAGCGAGAGGGAGTGCCAAAGAGGTCAGAGAGAGGGAGCGCCAAAGAGGGCAGAGAGAGGGAGTGCCAAAGAGAGCAGAGAGAGAGGGAGCGCCACAGAGCGCAGAGAGCGGGACGTTAAAGTGGTCAGAGAGAGGGAGTGCCAAAGAAGGCAGAGAGAGGGAGTGCCAAAGAGAGCAGAGAGAGGGAGCTCCTAAGAGGTCAGAGAGAGGGAGTGCCAAAGAGAGCAGAGAGAGGGACTGCCAAAGAGGGCAGAGAGAGGGAATGCAAAATAGGGCAGAGGGAGGGAGTGCCAAAGAGGGCAGAGAGAGGGAGTGCCTAAGAGGGCAGAGAGAGGGAGCGCCAAAGAAGTCAGAGTCAGGGAGTGCCAAAGAGAGCAGAGAGAGAGGGAGCACCAAAGAGGGCAGAGAGAGGGAGCGCCAAAGAGGGTAGAGAGAGAGAGCGCCAGAGAGGGCAGAGAGAGGGAGTGCCAAAGAGGGCAGAGAGAGGGAGTGCCAAAGAGGGCAGATAGAGGGAGTGCCAAAGAGGGCAGATAGAGGGAGTGCCAAAGAGGGCAGAGAGAGGGAGTGCCAAAGAGGGCAGAGAGAGGGAGTGCCAAAGAGGGCAGAGAGAGGGAGTGCCAAAGAGAGCAGAGAGAGAGGGAGCGCCACAGAGCGCAGAGAGAGGGACGTTAAAGTGGTCAGAGAGAGGGAGTGCCAAAGAAGTCAGAGAGAGGGAGTGCCAAAGAGAGCAGAGAGAGGGAGCGCCAAAGAGGGCAGGGAAAGGGTGTGTCAAAGAGAGCAGAGAGAGGTTGTGCCAAAGAGGTCAGAGAGAGGGAGTGCCAAAGAAGTCAGAGAGAGGG
This sequence comes from Scyliorhinus torazame, assembly GCF_047496885.1. Taxonomy (NCBI): domain Eukaryota; kingdom Metazoa; phylum Chordata; class Chondrichthyes; order Carcharhiniformes; family Scyliorhinidae; genus Scyliorhinus; species Scyliorhinus torazame. The sequence continues at coordinate 80,321,374 of NC_092710.1, read as the reverse complement.
AGTGCCAAAGAGAGCAGAGAGAGGGAGCGCCAAAGAGGGCAGAGAAAGGGTGTGTCAAAGAGAGCAGAGAGAGGTTGTGCCAAAGAGGTCAGAGAGAGGGAGTGCCAAAGAGGGCAGAGAGAGGGAGTGCCAAAGAAGGCAGAGAGAGGGAATGCAAAATAGGGCAGAGGGAGGGAGTGCCAAAGAGGGTAGAGAGAGGGAGTGCCTAAGAGGGCAGAGAGAGGGAGTGCCAAAGATGGCAGAGAGTGGGAGCGCCAAAGAGAGCAGAGAGAGGGAGTGCCAAAGAGAGCAGACAGAGAGGGAGCACCAAAGAGGGCAGAGAGAGGGAGCGCCAAAGAGGGTAGAGAGAGAGAGCGACAAAGAGGGCAGAGAGAGGGAGCGCCAGAGAGGGCAGAGAGTGGGAGTGCCAAAGAGGGCAGAGAGAGGGAGTGCCAAAGAGGGCAGAGAGAGGGAGTGCCAAAGAGGGCAGAGAGAGGGAGTGCCAAAGAGGGCAGAGAGAGGGAGTGCCAAAGAGGGCAGAGAGAGGGAGTGCCAAAGAGGGCAGAGAGAGGGAGTGCCAAAGAGGGCAGAGAGAGGGAGTGCCAAAGAGGGCAGAGAGAGGGAGTGCCAAAGAGGGCAGAGAGAGGGAGTGCCAAAGAGGGCAGAGAGAGGGAGTGCCAAAGAGGGCAGAGAGAGGGAGTGCCAAAGAGGGCAGAGAGAGGGAGTGCCAAAGAGGGCAGAGAGAGGGACGCTAAAGTGGTCAGAGAGGGGGAGTGCCAAAGAGAGCAGAGAGAGAGGGAGCGCCACAGAGGGCAGAGAGAGGGACGCTAAAGTGGTCAGAGAGAGGGAGTGCCAAAGAAGGCAGAGAGAAGGAGTGCCAAAGAGAGCAGAGAGAGGGAGCGCCAAAGAGGACAGAGAAAGGGTGTGCCAAAGAGAGCAGAGAGAGGCACGCAAAAGAGGTCAGTGAGGGGGAGTGCCGAATAGGGCAGAGAGAGGGAGTGCCAAAGAGGGCAGAGAGAGGGAGCGCCAAAGAGGGCAGAGAGAGGGAGTGCCAAAGAGAGCAAAGAGAGGGAGTGCCAAAGAGAGCAGAGAGAGGGAGCGCCAAAGAGAGCAGAGAGAGGGAGCGCCAAAGAGGGCAGTGAGAGGGAGTGCCAAAGAGAGCAGAGAGAGGGAGTGTGAAAGAGGGCAGAGAGAGGGAGTGCCAAAGAGGGCAGAGAGAGGGAGCACCAAAGAGGCCAGAGAGAGGGCGCACCAAAGAGGGCAGAGAGAGAAGCGCCAAAGAGGGCAGAGAGAGGGAGTGCCATAGAGGGCACAGAGAGTGAGTGCGAAAGAGGGCAGAGAGAGGGGGAGCGCCAAAGAGGGCAGAGAGGGAGCGCCAAAAGGGCAGAGAGGGAGCGCCAAAGAGGGCAGAGAGGGAGCACCAAAGAGAGCAGAGAGAGTGAGCGCCAAAGAGGGCAGAGAGAAGGAGTGCCAAAGAAAGCAGAGAGAGGGAGCGCCAAAGAGTGCAGAGTGAGGGAGTGCCAAAGAGAGCAGAGAGGGGGAGTGCCAAAGAGAGCAGAAAGAGGGAGTGGCAACGAGGGCAGAGAGAGGGTGTGCCAAAGAGGGCAGAGAGAGGGTGTGCCAATGAGAGCAGAGAGAGGGAGTGCCAAAGAGGGCAGAGAGAGGGAGTGTCAAAGAGAGCAGAGAGAGGTTGTGCCAAAGAGGGCAGAGAGAGGGAGTGCCAAAGAGGGCAGAGAGATGGAGTGCCTAAGAGGGCAGAGAGAGGGAGTGCCAAAGATGGCAGAGAGTGGGAGCGCCAAAGAGAGCAGAGAGAGGGAGTGCCAAAGAGAGCAGACAGAGAGGGAGCACCAAAGAGGGCAGAGAGAGGGAGCGCCAAAGAGGGTAGAGAGAGAGCGCCAAAGAGGGCAGAGAGAGGGAGCGCCAGAGAGGGCAGAGAGAGGGAGTGCCAAAGAGGGCAGAGAGAGGGAGTGCCAAAGAGGGCAGAGAGAGGGAGTGCCAAAGAGGGCAGATAGAGGGAGTGCCAAAGAGGGCAGATAGAGGGAGTGCCAAAGAGGGCAGAGAGAGGGAGTGCCAAAGAGGGCAGAGAGAGGGAGTGCCAAAGAGAGCAGAGAGAGAGGGAGTGCCACAGAAGGCAGAGAGAGGGACGCTAAAGTGGCCAGAGAGAGGGAGTGCCAAAGAGAGCAGAGAGAGAGGGAGCGCCACAGAGGGCAGAGAGAGGGACGCTAAAGTGGTCAGAGAGAGGGAGTGCCAAAGAGAGCAGAGAGAAGGAGTGCCAAAGAGAGCAGAGTGAGGGAGCGCCAAAGAGGGCAGAGAAAGGGTGTGCCAAAGAGAGCAGAGAGAGGCACGCAAAAGAGGTCAGTGAGGGGGAGTGCCGAATAGGGCAGAGAGAGGGAGTGCCAAAGAGGGCAGAGAGAGGAAGCGCCAAAGAGAGCAGAGAGAGGGAGCGCCAAAGAGTACAGAGTGAGGGAGTGCCAAAGAGAGCAGAGAGGGGGAGTGCCAAAGAGAGCAGAAAGAGGGAGTGGCAACGAGGGCAGAGAGAGGGTGTGCCAAAGAGGGCAGAGAGAGGGTGTGCCAATGAGAGCAGAGAGAGGGAGTGCCAAAGAGGGCAGAGAGAGGGAGTGTCAAAGAGAGCAGAGAGAGGTTGTGCCAAAGAGTCAGAGAGAGGGAGTGCCAAAGAGAGCAGAGAGAGGTTGCGCCAAAGAGGTCAGAGAGAGGGAGTGCCAAAGAGAGCAGAGAGAGGGAGTGCCAAAGAGGGCAGAGAGAGGGAATGCAAAATATGGCAGAGGGAGGGAGTGCCAAAGAGGGCAGAGAGAGGGAGTGCCAAAGAGGGCAGAGAGAGGGAGTGCCTAAGAGGGCAGAGAGAGGGAGTGCCAAAGATGGCAGAGAGTGGGAGCGCCAAAGAGAGCAGAGAGAGGGAGTGCCAAAGAGAGCAGACAGAGAGGGAGCACCAAAGAGGGCAGCGAGAGGGAGCGCCAAAGAGGGTAGAGAGAGAGAGCGCCAAAGAGGGCAGAGAGAGGGAGCGCCAGAGAGGGCAGAGAGAGGGAGTGCCAAAGAGGGCAGAGAGAGGGAGTGCCAAAGAGGGCAGAGAGAGGGAGTGCCAAAGAGGGCAGATAGAGGGAGTGCCAAAGAGGGCAGATAGAGGGAGTGCCAAAGAGGGCAGAGAGAGGGAGTGCCAAAGAGGGCAGAGAGAGGGAGTGCCAAAGAGAGCAGAGAGAGAGGGAGTGCCACAGAAGGCAGAGAGAGGGACGCTAAAGTGGCCAGAGAGAGGGAGTGCCAAAGAGAGCAGAGAGAGAGGGAGCGCCACAGAGGGCAGAGAGAGGGACGCTAAAGTGGTCAGAGAGAGGGAGTGCCAAAGAGAGCAGAGAGAAGGAGTGCCAAAGAGAGCAGAGTGAGGGAGCGCCAAAGAGGGCAGAGAAAGGGTGTGCCAAAGAGAGCAGAGAGAGGCACGCAAAAGAGGTCAGTGAGGGGGAGTGCCGAATAGGGCAGAGAGAGGGAGTGCCAAAGAGGGCAGAGAGAGGAAGCGCCAAAGAGAGCAGAGAGAGGGAGCGCCAAAGAGTACAGAGTGAGGGAGTGCCAAAGAGAGCAGAGAGGGGGAGTGCCAAAGAGAGCAGAAAGAGGGAGTGGCAACGAGGGCAGAGAGAGGGTGTGCCAAAGAGGGCAGAGAGAGGGTGTGCCAATGAGAGCAGAGAGAGGGAGTGCCAAAGAGGGCAGAGAGAGGGAGTGTCAAAGAGAGCAGAGAGAGGTTGTGCCAAAGAGTCAGAGAGAGGGAGTGCCAAAGAGAGCAGAGAGAGGTTGCGCCAAAGAGGTCAGAGAGAGGGAGTGCCAAAGAGAGCAGAGAGAGGGAGTGCCAAAGAGGGCAGAGAGAGGGAATGCAAAATATGGCAGAGGGAGGGAGTGCCAAAGAGGGCAGAGAGAGGGAGTGCCAAAGAGGGCAGAGAGAGGGAGTGCCTAAGAGGGCAGAGAGAGGGAGTGCCAAAGATGGCAGAGAGTGGGAGCGCCAAAGAGAGCAGAGAGAGGGAGTGCCAAAGAGAGCAGACAGAGAGGGAGCACCAAAGAGGGCAGCGAGAGGGAGCGCCAAAGAGGGTAGAGAGAGAGAGCGCCAAAGAGGGCAGAGAGAGGGAGTGCCAGAGAGGGCAGAGAGAGGGAGTGCCAAAGAGGGCAGAGAGAGGGAGTGCCAAAGAGGGCAGAGAGAGGGAGTGCCAAAGAGGGCAGATGGAGGGAGTGCCAAAGAGGGCAGAGAGAGGAAGTGCCAAAGAGGGCAGAGAGAGGGAGTGCCAAAGAGAGCAGAGAGAGAGGGAGTGCCACAGAGGGCAGAGAGATGGACGCTATAGTGGCCAGAGAGAGGGAGTGCCAAAGAGAGCAGAGAGAGAGGGAGCGCCACAGAGGGCAGAGGGAGGGAGCGCCAAAGAGTGCAGAGTGAGGGAGTGCCAAAGAGAGCAGAGAGGGGGAGTGCCAAAGAGAGCAGAAAGAGGGAGTGGCAACGAGGGCAGAGAGAGGGTGAGCCAAAGAGGGCAGAGAGAGGGTGTGCCAATGAGAGCAGAGAGAGGGAGTGTCAAAGAGAGCAGAGAGAGGTTGTGCCAAAGAGTCAGAGAGAGGGAGTGCCAAAGAGAGCAGAGAGAGGTTGCGCCAAAGAGGTCAGAGAGAGGGAGTGCCAAAGAGAGCAGAGAGCGGGAGTGCCCAAGAAGGCAGAGAGAAGGAGTGCCAAAGAGCGCAGAGAGAGGGAGCGCCAAAGAGGGCAGAGAAAGGGTGTGCCAAAGAGAGCAGAGAGAGGCACGCAAAAGAGGTCAGTGAGGAGGAGTGCCGAATAGGGCAGAGAGAGGGAGTGCCAAAGAGGGCAGAGAGAGGGAGCGCCAAAGAGGGCAGAGAGATGGAGTGCCAAAGAGAGCAAAGAGAGGGAGTGCCAAAGAGAGCAGAGAGAGGGAGCGCCAAAGAGAGCAGAGAGAGGGAGCGCCAAAGAGGGCAGTGAGAGGGAGTGCCAAAGAGAGCAGAGAGAGGGAGTGCGAAAGAGGGCACAGAGAGGGAGTGCGAAAGAGGGCAGAGAGAGGGAGCACCTAAGAGGGCAGAGCGAGGGAGCACCTTAGAGGGCAGAGAGAGGGAGCGCCAAAGAGAGCAGAGAGAGGGAGCGCCAAAGAGGTAAGAGAGAGGGAGGGCCAAAGAGGGCAGAGAGAGGAAGTGCCAAAGAGAGCAGAGAGAGGGAGCGCCAAAGCGGTAAGAGAGAGGGAGGGCCAAAGAGGGCAGAGAGAGGAAGTGCCAAAGAGGGCAGAGAGAAGGAGCGCCAAAGAGGGCAGAGGGAGGGAGCGCCAAAGATGGAAAAGAGGGGGTGCGCCAAAGGGGGCATGGAGAGGGCTCATCAAAGAGGGCAGAGAGAGGGAGTGCCAAATGGATCAGAGAGAGGGAGTGCCATAGAGAGCAGAGAGATGGAGTGCCAAAGCGAGCAGAGAGAGGAAGTGCCAAAGAGGGCAGAGAGGGAATGCCAAAGTGGGCAGAGGGAGTGCCAAAGAGGGCAGAGAGAGGGCGTGCCAAAGAGGGCAGAGAGAGGGAGGGCCAAAGAGGGCAGAGAGAGGGAGTGCCAAAGAGGGCAGAGAGAGGGAGTGCCAAAGAGAGCAGAGAGAGGGATTGTCAAAGAGGGCAGACACAGGGAGTGCCAACGAAGGCAGAGAGAGTGAGTGTCAAAGAGGGCAGAGAGAGGGATTGCCAAGAGGGCAGAGAGAGTGAGTGCCAAGAGGGCAGAGAGAGTGAGTGCCAAAGCGGGCAGAGAGAGTGAGTGCCAAAGCGGGCAGAGAGAGTGAGTGCCAAAGAGGGCAGAGAGAGTGAGTGCCAAAGAGGGCAGAGAGAGTGAGTGCCAAAGAGGGCAGAGAGAGTGAGTGCCAAAGAGGGCAGAGAGAGGGAGTGCCAAAGAGGGCAGAGAGAGGGAGTGGCAAAGAGGGCAGAGAGAGGGAGTGCCAAAGAGGGCAGAGAGAGGGAGTGCCAAAGAGGGCAGAGAGAGGGAGTGCCAAAGAGGGCAGAGAGAGGGAGTGCCAAAGAGGGCAGAGAGAGGGAGTGCCAAGGAGGGCACGGAGAGGGAGTGCCAAAGAGGGCAGGGAGAGGGAATACCAAAGAGGGCAGAGAGTGGGAGTGCTAAAGAGGGCACAGTGATGGATTGCCAAAGAGGGCAGATAGAGGGAGTGCCAAAGAGAGCAGAGACAGGTTGTGCCAAAGAGAGCAGAGAGAGG